>NC_090440.1:114307193-114610223 GCF_031143425.1 Pleurodeles waltl | reverse complement strand
TAGGGGTCTCTCTATGTGTGTGTCACTAGATATATTAGTAAATATACCGGTACATCATTGGCTTTTTTAGTGAGTTAATGGGCCTCTGAATGTGTATGTATAAATAAATGCATAGCTTACTGGGTGTGTTGGTGAGTACAGGGGTATGGGACTGTGCAACTGACTCTGACAGTGCTGGATACATAACTGTTGTCTGGGTATGTGCATAAAGACATTAGTGGATGCTAAATTGTCTGACTGGGTGTGAGAGACTCTATGCTTTTGAAATAGGTATGCGAGTTGCAGTATAGGTGGGAGACTGCATGTATAATTGGGCATAGGGGTCTGCAACTGCAAATCTAAGTCAGTGAAGCTCATAAGGGCATGTTCCACCTTTTAAGCACAAAGCGCACTGCTCTGTGGTCTAGCTACAGCCTTGCTAAGAGGTGACATGTTTTGCAAGAACCTGGATGATAAAACACAATAAAAGCAACATTGTGAGAAGGAGAGTGAAACACAAAAACAGTCCCACCATACTGTCACTAGGAGTTATTTATAGCTCTCCGACATAAGCTATGTTAGAGCACAGCATAATAAGCCTAATTCACCCTTCTGGTTTCCCCCTGGGAAAACATCGTCCCCTATACCTGAGTAAGGAAGCCTATAATCCACAGAGACACCTACCTCATGAAGGCCATGGGTTCGGCAGTCTAAGCAAGCAGCTGTAGCGAGGCAATCATCAATCTGCATGCAGTTGTGGTCATCGGGCTAGAATCTCTCTCTAACGTGTATTGAACAAAGGGGTGTTTTTATAATAAAACAGTTGAAATTCTAAGAAATGTTCCCCACATATGAGTGTGTGTGTTTGTGAATGTTGGAGACACAGTGTACCACTTTTGTTGGAAACCCTATCTGACTGTAGCCTTGAAGAAAGCACAAACTGAAAATGAATGTCGTACTGATAACCTAATGCTTTCCCAGTCAAAAGAACAATTAGCTAGAGAGAACTGAAACAACACTACATGCCTAGTTTGCTATAATAACACATCTAAAATATGCCTAAAACAGCTATAGAACAAAACTATATGCTCAGAGTCTGGAGTAGTTGGCTCAATCCGGGTTTAAAGGACTGCTTGTCTAAATGGGTAACTATTTGATTGAATACTTCAGTACATATCAGAGTGACTGTATCAGTTCCTATATGGGTGTGCCAACAGATGTCAAATTAAGTATGCCTGTATATGACTGGCACTTTTAGTAACTCTGGCTATCTAAATGTCTATGTAAGCATCTGTATATCTTACTTACTGGCTGTGCTGGTAAGTACAGGGATGTGTAACTGTGGGTGCAACTGGTTCTGATACTATGGAATACATAACTGCTTCCTGGGTGGGTGCATGAATGTATAGGAAAGCTGAGGGGTAGGTTCTGTGTAATACAAGTCAGTTTATGGCTTGTCAAACTCAGTTGAACTGCACCCTCATGCTCTGCAGAAGTAGGCCCGAGTCATGTTTTAAGGAGTACTTTAGTGTAGGAATCCCTCTATCGGTGTGCCACCAGAAGTTTAAGTAAATATGTCAGTACATCACTGGTTCTTTTAGTAAATCTATGTGTCTCTAAATGTGTATGTAAGTCACAATATGAATGGCATACTAGCTGGTTTGGTGACTACATGTTATGTAACTCTCTATACAACTGGCTCTGATAAGGCAGGGTACATCAGTGTGTTAGTATACACAGTAGTGTATCTTTAACTTTGCTATTGTACACAAAAGTATGTGGGTGGGTGTTTCAGTGTATGGATTGGTTTATTTGTATTTTTTAGCATATATATCTATACATAAGTGTATGCTTGTACTCCGTCTTCAGCAATCATTCTACATATCCTTATTTTCATCACATGATCTCCATTTATAGTCTCTTTTGCTTTTTAAAAACTCACTTTCATGCAGCTTACATACACTCATGTCTATTGTAATGCATTTCAAATTAAACTAAAAAATTCACATACAAGTTAACTGTGTTTTTGGTCAGTATGTTTGTCTCTTTGTATCACAATTCCTTCTAACTGAAAATGTGCAAAAACAAAGCAAAAAAATGGTACACCACTCTCATAGAAGGCAACCATTAATGCCAACCTTTTCAACTTGGCCTTCAAGGTAAGTTGCTCGGAGCACAAATCACAACCTCACTTTCACATTTAATTTATGTTATGCCAGTTCAGAATGGTCAGTATAGTTAACCCTTTCCAACACTCCACAAAGGAAAGCCCAATTTGATAGGAGTTTCAAGTGGATCCACGGACCGGCAGTGGCTGTAAGCGTGGACCCCGTATAACTTTGCGGCGGATCCATGGATCCAGGTGGAAGTATGAAAATTATTTTTGCTATCTGTTCTCTAACATTTTCATTTACACTCCACTTTGCATAAATGTGTACATTTCCATTTAAGCAATGTTTTTCCAGCATTTACTCTAGTAGCACTGTGACTTCACATTTACACTGTAGTCTTTTTTTTCCCTTCCCCCCATGCTTCTACAGCTACGTAACGATGGTAATCAATTTTGAAAACATTCTCTGCTACCACCAGGTCACAAGTACACAACAGTTTCTGACAACAGCATGCTTACTTTCAAACAAAATATAGCAGGTGTGGTTGAATCTTTGGATCTATGATCATATCCCAAACACCAATACTTTAGATATTTTCTTCAAAGACAATCAGACATCCCATTACTTTTATCAGCATATCACTACCTGCTTTAGAGTGGCAACATATTTACAACAACCAACCAAATGTATTCTTTCAAATTCGAACTAATAGCCTCCATTTGTAACTGCATTTCTTGCAAAACTTCCTCATTCAGCTACAGCCGTGTCCTGTGTGGTACTCTAGCTTTCCTTCAAAGTGCTCAGTGTGTATTGTGGGTCACAGCTTTGTGTTTTAGTGCTAGAAATAATGACAATGATAGGGACCTGGGTTTATCTAATGTGGATATTACCTGGGTTGGCCGGAGAGTTAAAGTGGCATCAATTGCTCTATTTGGTTGAAAGCACTCAGGATTGCAACATCCACATCTCATGATTGTGCATTGTGGTGGCAATAACCTTCGCACAGTTAATGAGGTAGGATTGGAAATCCTACTGAAAGATATCTTTGGAAAATCAATGACACTTTTCTCCCACACACTATCTTTGCTTTTTCTAACATTTGCCAAAGGCAGAAATGGAAGTGGTCAAGTAAATTCTGTCCATAAATAGGCAAATCAAGGCAACATGTTTCTGCATTCCTCAGAGACCATAAAATGGCTCTATATACCACAATAATTCACACTATAACATGGATGGTACATATGCAAATGATGGAGTTTACCTGACAGACAAAAGCAAGACAGTGTTCCTCCAGAACTTAGAAGACTGCATTCTCTTTCATGTGCAGTTATTACCTAAACATCATAAACACAGAGGACCTTTTCAGAGCCTATCCTTTTACCATAGACATATTTAATTTTCTATTCCTGTTTAAAAAAAATCTATATTCAGATCTGTTGATCCACCGGTGGAGTTACACCGGGGGCAACACTGAGCCCTGCAGGTAGATCCATGGATCTGGAAAGCTGCAAACAATAAAAAAAAACACATATTTAGGCATTTCAGCTTATTATTTAGTATTCTGCCAACCTCCTGGGGGCACTTCATATGCATTGGAGCCCACATTTCAGCCCTAGCACCTGTTCCCGATACAATAAAATGGCACACCAACTTTCCCTATCAGGTTGCGGCTAGTCAAGACTGTGTGAGTTTCTGTCTAGGTGTGTGAGGGGGTGTGAAAGGGTCTTACAAGGTGTTAGAGTGGGTGTGAGAGTGTCTAGGTGTGACAGTGGGATTGAGAATCCCTGTATGAGTGTGTGACTGGGTGTATGAGTCTCACCCTAGGTGTCACAGTGGGTGTGAGAGTAAGTGTCTGGGTGTGAGAGTGTGTGTCAATGTCTGTCTAGGTGTGACAGTGTATATGACAGTGTCACGGTGTGAGAGTGGGTATCAGAGTGTCTGGGTGTGAGAGTGGCTGTCAGAGTCTCAGTATGGGTTGTATATGACTGCTTGATTGGGTGAGTATATATATATATATATATATATATATATATATTTATATATATATATATATATATATATATATATATATTTGTTTTTTTAGGTTTCCTGAAATATGTGGATCCTCCCACGGATGTACACCAGGGACTGAGCTGAGATCTGCGGGTGGATCCACAGATCTCGAAAACAGCGAAAAAGAAAAAGGGTTTAGGCTCTTTCTGCCCATTTATATCAACCTTCCTGGGGTCAGGGAACTTCTACCCTCACCCCTTCATATGCATTGCAGCCCACATTTCAGCCATGGGATACTTTCCTGATACAACAAAATGGTGGCCGCCACTTTCCCTGTCAGAAGAGGAGTGCTCAGCAGAATGAGTAAGTTTCAAGATCTATGTGAAGTTATATGAGAAGAGAAAAAAATGAGAGGATTTCAAAATTATAAATGTAATTGATAGGTTTTTTGCAGTTAAAAAATTAAGTTAGATTGTGACCAACTGCTTTGTGTATGGTGCACAGTTACTTGCTAAACAATATGTGATTTTTTTATAGGCTGACTTTAAATGTTGGTGCGATCTCACAGGAAACTTGCAAGAGTGAACCAGAAAGCACTGCCCTATTAGAAGGGACATGAGGGATTTCCTACCTGGCCCACGCAAGAGTCTTGCGCAAGATTTTGAGAAAGGATACATTTTTGTTGCTTTTCCAAACAGTTTTAATATTTAATTATTTTGTTTGTTTTTTGAAAGGCTAGAACAGCAAAAGCAAACAACATGAAGTACTATTCAAACACCAAAATTATATCCTTTAAAACAAAAGGAAAAAAACTTAGAAAGAATGATAAAAAACAAGAAAACTACTACAAGGGGGAACTTGTGCACTTTAGCAAGCTTGTACTGGGCAGGCCTGCTTCTCTCTGCTGAAAAATTGATCTGCTTGCACAAGCTGCAAAATAAAGCTTTATAAAAAAAAAGGGTTACTCTCTAGCTGTGTACCTACAACTTGTGCAGGAGCAGTATTTCCTGTAACAAATGTTGTTGAAGCCCCTGTAGAATTGTCTAGCACAGCAGCATAAGCCAACTGTTCCTGTTTAAGTCTTGGAGAAATTATAGACCTTGGGTCTCAACTTCCCTGTGGTACTCATGCCATATTGCTTATTTTTGCACCCCGCGAAACTCTTTACTGCAAAGTTTACAGGTGACGTCGTTCACTGAAACCTTCTTGGCACCTGGCCTACTTTAAAAAAATTGCCACACCAAGGATTCCTTGGGTGGCTGAGGTGGGCACTCTGGCGCAGAAGCCCCTGGCTGGTCATCTGAATCAGATGAAGACATCTTTTTGTTCAAAGCAAAACAGGAAAGGGGAACAAGCCAAATATGTGTTCTCTCACAAAAGTCCAATAGTGAAATGAAGAAAAAAGGATGGAATCTTCTTCTAAATTGAGGCATCGGTATTAACCAATTTGAATCTTTCCTTACGGTGTTCTTCTTCTTCCGGTCCTCTTGCAAGTGCGTCCCAGGCCTCCCATGAGTGTCTCCCAGGCCTCTCATGAGTGTCTCCCAGGCATCTCATGAGACCATGAGAAAAAAATGCTTCCTTTAAATCCTTTGTACAGTGACAACCATCCACGATTGTCTCTGATACTTGCGGCATTCTCCACAGCAAACTAGACTCTTCACATTAAACTTTGAGAATGCAACGTTTTCAGATGTATCAATGTGAATTTCCCCCATTATAGTACATATGATTAAATGATTGCGAGTGGCACTTTTGCCGCTATTTTGTTTTCACTTAAATTTTGAAATTGCATACCTCTGGTTCTACTGATGGAATTTTTGTAAGCTTGGTGGCATTTTATTTATTAACATTTAATAAATTTTTTCTAAATTTGTGTGGGATTTTTCTTGCACTACTTTTTCAGTTTATTACTGTTTGTGTGTTGCATACATACTTTACACATTGCCTCTAAATTAAGCCTATTTGTAGTTGTGCCAAGCTATCAGATAGTTACGCACAGGTTCCTAAGTTTTTGTTGTGACCCTGGCTAGAATTGTGGTTGTTGCTTGAGGAGGAATCACCCCACCTAAACAAAAAAAACTATTTCTCACAGTAGGGAAAAGCTGCTTGTCACAAATTAAGTTTAATTCACTCAGCATGTAGATCTATGACTACTTTTGCCTTACAGTGACTTAAGGGAATGTTCAGATAACAAGTACATTGATTTGCAATATTTATTATCGAACAGCCTACATCAATTCAAATCAAGGAATGAACATATGTTCATTGGCGTTACCTTTGTATAATGCAAACTGTCATCACTATAGCATCTGTAGGACTTAACCATCATATAGTAAATTAGGTAGTGGTTTAGTTAACTGTAACTTTAGTGTAACCAATATTGAGGTCAAGGAAAGGGTAAACATTTGATTAAGTGACAAGCACTGCTAACACTCACAGATTAATGCTTACTTATTACTATATTCAAATACTTAAAATAAACCACCACTGGTGGATGGACAAATCTGAGATATTAGCCCTGATTACGAGGAGGTTGATGTTTTCCGGCCGCTGCATTAACCCCTGACTGTGCAGGGGTCAGAATGAAAGGTTTTGTGGCATTTACACCATCCAGTAATTACAAGTTGCTTTAATTATCTTATCCTTCGTTAAATTTTGGCTAGCCAAACCTGTCAAAATTTAACAGGGGACATATGTAGGAATTTACTCTACCATGCACTGAGCACCAAAGTCTGCTTGCCATTCTCCAGATACTTGCAACAGGTGCTATTTATTATAACTCCACCTTGAGACCCTCACAGGTGAGTAGCCGTGCTTCACAAAAACTGATTGATTGATTTATTGATAACTGATTAATAATGCACTCCAGGATATCAGTATAAAAATTACCTGGATTCTGACAAACTTGGAATCTGAGTCTTTGGGCCAGATTCGTAATCTGGGAGAGCCCCCATTTCTGACAGAGGTCCTTTCCACCACATTCAATTGAATTAAAGGCATTTATAGAGCACACAGCTGTCTCCTTAGGGGGTGTCCTGGAGTTAGCAGAAAGTAAAAGAGAAGGAATTATGAATCTAAATGCTCATTAAACAGGTATCAAAATGTAGAGTTTTGAGATTAAGGACCTAATTTAGAGTTTGGCTAAGGGGGTTACTCTGACACAAATGTGACAGAAATCCTATGCACCATATTACAATTCCATCATAGCTTATAGAACTTGCAAAGCAGCAGATGGGATATACGTCACATTTGTGACAGAGTAACCCCTACACTAAATTCTAAATCAGGCCCCAAGTCTAAAAAACAATTCAGCTGAACTGCAACACAAGATTAGTGGCAATGCATTCCACAATGTAGATGCCAGGTGAGGAAGGATCACCTGCCTCCTCTGACTATGTGTAGCCTGGGAACAAGGAGCCATTTGGGATTGTTAGATCTCAGAGCACTGGTTTGGAGGTATGGCTCAAGCCTTCTCCTATGGTAGAAAGGACGTTGATGTGGGAAGGCTGTTTTGGCAAAAACAAGTGCCTTAAATTGGATCCCCTTGATGACAGGGTGTCAGCGGGGAGGCTGAAGGTGATGAGACATTGATAAACACGGGGGGGCTTCAAGGTAAGACGAGCAGAGGAGTTCTGGATAATTTGGGCTTGTTGTGTAAAGAAAACTAGTAGACCCAAAAATAAAGAGATAGCATAATCCAGTTTGGCTGTAACTATGGTGTGGACAACTGTACTTTGTGAGTCAACAGGAATGAGGCAGAACCTCCTTCTGAGAGATCTAAGGATAGCAAAGCAAGAGGGGAAGAGCAGCACGCAGTTCAAATGGCCACCATAGACCAGCTTCTGGAAAAGACATGTTGCCAAAAATGAGGATCTCCGTTTTTTTGGAGTTCAATTTGAGGCAGCTTACCTCCATCCATTCTACCACTGCCTTCAAGCACAGCTTAAAGGAGCTCATGGTTGCTGGTGCGTTTTCATGTAAGGCCAGTGGCTCAAGGTAAATGTAGGAAGTTGGCTCTGTATATACTATATCAAAGTGAGATATAGGGCCTCATTACAACCCTGGCGGTCGGTGTTAAAGTGGCGGTAAAACCGCCAACAGGCCGGCGAAAAAAAAAATGGAATCACGACCATGGCGGAAACCGCAAACAAAGACAGCCACTTTAACACTCCGACCGCCACGGCGGTACAAACAAACACCGCAACGGTAACCGACAACAGACAGGCGGAAGACAATTTAGCGCCCACAGTATTGCAACAGGCCAATCCGCCACCTTTTCTGGGGCAGTTTCACCGTGAACAAAAACAGGGCGGAAACAGGACTTGGAAGGGAAAACGCTCACCTCTTTACACCCCACAAGGAACCAGGACGCCATGGAGCTGGAACTCCATATTCTACCTGCCTTTGTCTTCCTGCTCTTCTACCAGGAGCACGAACACCGGCGTCGAAGATCACGGTGAATACAGCACCTACGGCACAGGAGAGGGGGGAGGGAAAGAGAGTGACACACACACGCAACACAAAACATCCCCACCCTCACCCACTACAACACACACACTAATACATGTTGATACATTACAGTTATACCCCTCAGCCCCCCTGGAAGAATACAAAGACAAAAGGAAATGATTGTAACGATTGTAATCTATTAAAATCCAGTACTGAAAAATATATATATACACCATAAACAAATATATACACCAATAATACAAGTCCAGGTATTGCACCATTTATAGTCCGTGGACCACTGGGCCCAAAATGCAAGGGCGATGCCCACACTCGATACCCGATCAAAACGGAGAGAACACTGCAGGGGCATCAAATAGAAATACAACAGGCACCTCATGGGGAACGGAAGGGGGGGCACCTCCGCTGGATGAGTGCACGACGCCAGATCCACGAGGGGGCTCAATGCCCACTGCTGTATCCTGGGGAGTGCAAAGCCACAGTCTCTCAAGTCTCTCCATTGGGTGGTTTGCCCACTGCTGCATCCTGGGGAGTGCAAAGCCACAGACTCTCAAGTCTCTCCAGTGGGTGGTTTGCCCACTGCTGCATCCTGGGAAGTGCAAAGCCACAGTCTCTCAGGTCTCTCCAGTGGGTGGTTTGCCCAGTGCTTTATCCTGGGGAGTGCAAAGCCACAGTCTCTCAAGTCTCTGAAGTGGGTGGTTTGCCCACTGCTTTATCCTGGGGAGTGCAAAGCCACAGTCTCTCAAGTCTCTCAAGTGGGTGGATTGCCCACTGCTTTATCCTGGGAAGTGAAAAGCCACAGTCTCTCAAGTGAATAACAGTGTCCACTGGTTCTGGAGGGGGCTTTTTGCCCAGAGTGCTTCATCCTGCCAAGGACAGAGGTAGTGGATGCCTTTCTCCACTGGTTCTGGAGGGGGCTTTGTGCCCAGAGTGTTTCATCCTGCCAAGGACAGAGGTAGTGGATGTGAATCTCCACTGGTTCTGGAGGGGGCTTTGTGCCCAGAGTGCTTCATCCTTCTCGTAGCGGCCACAGTAGCGGCGGTGCTTACGGCGCTCATTAGCCTGCGGTGCTGGTGGGTGGCTCAGTGAGCGTGCTGCTGGCGGCGGTGTCCTGGGCAGTGGTGCTGGTGGTGGCGGTGTCCTTGGCAGAAGTGCTGGTGGCGGCGGTGTCCTGGGCAGCGGTGCTGGTGCCGGCGGTGTCCTTGGCAGTGGTGCTGGTGGCGGCGGTGTCTTGGGCAGCGGTGCTGGTGGCGGCAGTGTCCTTGGCAGCGGTATTGGTGGTGGCAGTGTCCTTGGCAGCGGTGCTGGTGGCGGCGGTGTCCTGGCCAGCGATGCTGGTGGCGGCGGTGTCCTTGGCAGCCGGGCTGGTGGCAGCGGTGTCCTTGGCAGCGGTGCTGGTGGTGACGGTGTCCTAGGCAGCGGTGCTGGTAGCGGTCTTGTCCAACTTGCAGGTTGGCGACGACTTCCCTTTCTTTCTGTGCCCGTTCCCCACCTTGGATGGTGGTGCAGCTTTGTTCCCACTCCTAACTGTAGTCCTGGGAGGGCCTTAGTCGCAGGTGTTTTACCCTTCCCCCTCCGTGCAGTGGCCAACTTCATATGCTTCTGAGGTGGGGGACTGTCCGTGGTATGGCTCCTTGGCACACTGGCTGCCCTGCTGGTTGGCGCGCACCACCGTTCCCGCTGATGTGGTGGCTGAGGTGCTGGGTTGGGACCTGTAAAGGTGAGCCCTAGGGGACTGAAGGGTGGGGGAGGTGAGGGGAAGAGGTCAAGGTTGGACAGGAAAAGTTTTTTAGACACACTGGGACGGGTAGATGGAGGGGATTTGGGAGTGGAGGAAGAGGTAGTGGTTGTAGGAAGTGTACGTTTGCTGACTTTGGGTGAAGGTGCATGGGCTGGAGGCTGTCGTGAGGTGGATGGCTGTTGGGTGGGTATGTGACTGTGTTTGTGTACCTTGGGAGGTGGGCTCACAGACACACTGGGAGAGGACACAAAGGATGTGTGAGTGGTAGTGGCGGCGGTGACTGCACGTGAGCGGTGTGTGGTGATGGGTGTGCTGGTGATGAACGTAGAGGATGAAGATGTAGTGCATGCAGGTGTGAGTGGAGACATGACAGGGAGGGAGGAGGGAGACGAGGAGGAGGGGGACACAGTAGAGGCAGTGGCTGTTGGTATGTCTGCATGGGTATGATGCTTGTGTGAGTGCCTGTGAGATGTGTGGTGCTTATGTTTGCCAGAGCTTCCCTTTTGTGTTGAGGTATGTGCATGCTGATCTGATGGTGTGCTTGGGATGGGCTGAGATACAGGGGTTTGGGTCTAGGTGGAGGAATTTGGAGGGGGAGGCTGGACCCAGGGACAATGGCTGCCATCAGTGCTGAGGCCAGAGTCTGAAAAGCTAGCTGTTGGGCTGTCTGACCTGAATGCATGCCCTCCAGGTATGCATTGGTCTTTTGCAACTGCCTCTCTACACCCTGGATGGCATTCAGAATGTTAGACTGCCCAGCAGTGAGGGATCTGAGGAGGTCAATGGCCTTCTCGTTGAGGGCAGCAGGGCTGACAGGGGCAGGGGCTGAGGTGCCTGGGGCGAAGGAGATGTCCATACTCCCGGGTGAGTGGTCACGGGGCACATGCTGAGGGGCTGCTGGGAGGTTCAGTGCTGGTAGGTGGGTGGGGGCTGTAATTGTAGATGCGGGGGGGCACAGGGGTGCCCGCCACCACAAGGGAGCTCCCATCAGAGGAGGAGTCCTTGTCGCTGGTCTCAGCTCATGTCCCCGCCGTGGAGCTCCCCTCGCCCTCCGTCCCACTGGTGGCTTCAGACTCCGTTGTCTCGCCCTCCAGGGCCATGTGGGATGCAGCTCAGTCCTGCTCCGGTGCCACTGCTCCTCCGCCTGATGATGCTATTGCACACAAGAACAGGGAGACCACAAAATTGGGGGGAGACAGAAGAAAGACATGCTCATTGCATGCAATACCACTACAGTAGGTGGACACTACGGACACAGAAGACCTTTGCACTATGCCGTGCACTTAAAGTTCCCTAATTAATCACAAGGACATGGGGTACAAGGTCTATGCCCGATTGATGCATACATGGAAGTCACACAAGCCTGACTAGGTGTAGTTGCCTCTGAACACTGGAGGGGTGGGGTGCCACATGGCCAGCCTTACGAAGGGACCTTGCCTACTAAATTTGCCCTGGCCTAGGGGAACTCACAGCCCCCCTCCCCCACCCAGACACCTCCCATGCGCGCTGAATCAGCTGAATGAGAGTGTACTCACCCTCTTGTGGCTTCTGTGATGCTCTCAAGCGCCCATCCAACTCCGGATACGCCACCACCAGGATCCGGAACATCAGGGGGGTTATGGTGCGACTGTCACCCCTCCCACGTTGGGAGGCCATCCCCAGCTAGGCCTCCACCGTCTTCTTGCTCCAGCAGCGAATGTCCTCCGATCTTTTCCGGCAGTGGGTGCTCTGTCTGTGGTGGACCCCCAGGGTCCGGACTTCCTTGGCGATGGCGCGCCAAATATCCTTCTTCTGGTGGGCGCTGACCTACAGGAATAGTACAGGGGAATAGGAGAAGATATAACCGTCCGGACCATCACAGTCATTGGCCTGCGTTCCTACCCTTGCCATGACGCACATGCACTCACTGTTGTTTCATGCCCCCCCTATCTTCCATCCACACCACTCCACACCGGCATTGCCCATACAGCATGCTCACAGTGTACTTACCTGTTTGTCTGGAGGACCGTAGAGTAGCGTGTACTGGGGGAGGACCCCATCCACTTAGTTTCTCCAAATCCTCCGTGGTGAAGGCAGGGGCCCTTTCCTCTTACACATGAGCCATTGTCTCTTCCAGACTGAGGTCACAGCAGCACTCGCGATGTAGGTCCTCTCCTGTCGAAGATCAGGTATCAAGTGAGTGAACAGATAGGAAATGGCGGTCAAGTCCGCGGCGGTGCGTAGCGTCACTGCCGGCGTACATCGTCATTGGCTCCTGGAACCCATAGGGTCCAATGTTAACCAATGCAGGATTGCATCGCGGTCTTCGACCACCTACCGCGACGGTGTACAACGCCAGCGCAGTTATCTCATATTCTCTTGTCTCACATTACAGTTCAGGCAGCCGCCATTTCAGGGGGCCACATGGCATTCATTTTAAATGCATCACACATATCTAGGCCTTGCATACACATTAAGACAGGGACATAGCGGATTGAAAAATGTGTGCAATAAAGTAGTGTTTTCGTACCTCAGTGATGCCTGACCCTCCTCCATAGAGCACGTCCGCTGGGGCAGGTGAGGAGATGGCGGCACCCTCCGGTGGACCTTTCGACAATGGAAGAGCGACATGTAATTGTCACCTACAGACTGGACCATGCCACAATCCTGGAACTGTGTGCCCAGTTGGAGCCGGACCTGATGTCAGCTCTCCGCCATCCCACAGGTATCCCCCCTCTAGTGCAGGTGCTGTCAGTACTCCATTTCCTGGCAAGTGGGTCTTTTCAGATGACTGTGGCCATAGCATCAGGGATGTCCCAGCCTATGTTTTCCAACGTGTTGTCCAGAGTGTTGTCTGCCCTGTTGAAACACATGCGCAGCTACATCGTTTTCCCTCAGGTGGAGGATTTGCCAACAGTGAAAGGTGACTTCTGTGCCCTGGGACATATGCCCAACATCATAGGTGCCATTGATGGGACACATGTGGCCTTGGTCCCCCCCTCAGGAGTGAACAGGTGTTCAGAAACCGGAAGAGTTACCATGAATGTGCAGATGGTGTGTTTGGCCGACCAGTACATCTCCCATGTGAACGCCAAATTTCCTGGCTCAGTGCATGACGCTTACATTCTGAGGAATAGCAGCATCCCTTATGTGATCGGCCAACTCCAGAGGCACCGTGTGTGGCTATTAGGTGAGGACATGGACGCTATACAGTGTGACTAGGTGTCTGGGTCTGGGGTTGTCCCCAAGGCTTAGTGTGTGTCTCACAGCTGTCCCTCGACATTTGCAGGTGAATCTGGGTACCCCAACCTGTCATGGCTACTGACCCCAGTGAGAAATCCCAGGACAAGGGCAAAGGAACGCTACAATGAGGCACATGGGCGAACTAGGAGGGTTATAGAGAGAACTTTCGGCCTCCTGAAGGCCAGGTTCAGGTGCCTCCATATGACAGGTGGTTCCCTATTCTACTCACTAAAGAAGGTGTGCCAGATCATCGTGGCCTGCTGCATGCCTCAAAACTTGGCTTTGCGACAACAGGTGCTTTTCTGCAGGAGGATGGTCCAGATGCAGATCTTGTGGCAGCTGTGGAGCCTGTGGATAGTGAAGACGAGGAAGCAGAAGAAGAAGATATCGACAACAGAAACACGTGATTCATCAATACTTCCAGTGAGACACAGGTAACAAGACATCACTGCCTGCTACATCTGATACACTTGTTCTACCTCTCATCTGTCTATCACTTTCAGCCAGTGTATGGAACCTGAGTTGTCACTTTCCCTTTCGATTTCACAGATGTGGGTCCCACTGTGTGGCATCTGCTTTGTTTCCTCATGGACTAAAGCTGTGTGACATAGGTATGTTGCCAATACAGTGGATATATCATTTTTACTCAGTTATTGCAAATGCACATTTTCGAAAGCACAGACTGACTGCAGATAGTTTTGTGATTTAAGGGTGTTTATTTAAGCGCTAAATAGGGGAGGGGGTTGGAAAATGGTCAGGGGTGATGGTGGAGGAATGTCCATGGCAGAGTCCAGCCTATTAGTCTCACAGGTGCATTGTCCAAAGGGACATAGGAAGTGGAGCTTGGGCAGTTAAAGGATGGACAGGGTGACAAAGTGGGACAGAAGGATGACAATCAGAGTGGTCTCATTTCTTGGTGGGGGTCTTGGCATTGTTCTCTGTCTTTGTCCTGGATCAAAGGGACTGCTTGTGGGGTGGTTCTCCATCTGCAGGGGGTGGGGCGCTGGTGTAGTGGTCCTGTGGCGGTGCCTCCTGTCCACTAGCGCCGGCGGAGGTGGTGGGCAGTTCATCATCCAGGCTAGTGTCAGGGGCCCCTTGTTGTGCCACAGTGTCCCTCCTGGTGTTCACGAGTTCCTTCAGCACCCCTACAATGGTGCCCAGGGTGGAATTGATGGCTTTGAGTTCCTCCCTGAACTCTAAATTATGTTCCTCCTGCAGCCGCTGGGTCTCCTGAAACTTGGCCAGTACCATTGCCATCGTCTCCTGGGAATGGTGGTAGGCTCCCATGATGTTGGAGAGGGCCTCGTGGAGAGTGGATTCCCTGGGCCTGTCCTCCCCCTGTCGCACAGCAGCCCTCCCAGTTACCCTGTGTTCCTGGGCCTCTGTCCCCTGAACCGTGTGCCCACTGCCACTGCCCCCAGGTCCCTGCTGTTGTTGGGTTGGTGGGTTAGCCTGGGTTCCCTGTAGTGGTGGATACAATGCTGCTTGACGTGTCCTGGGGACAGAGGTATGGGCCTGCTGGGTGGGTGCTGTGCTGGTTGTTCCAGAGGGAGAGGCTCTGTTGTGGCTTGTGCCAGTGTCAGGGGAACCGACTTTCCCGAGGTCCAAGATGGGCTGGGCTGATCATCTTCATCCAGTTGGACAGAGGTGCTGTCATCACTGTGGGCCTCTTCCGTGGGGGGAGTGGACATGTCTGGAACCTCCTGTCCGGTGACATTGGGTAGGGGTCCTGTAGGGGTGTAAAGACAGAGTTATTGCATCTGTGTGTGCCATGGTGTGCAATGGGTGGGTGACCCTGTACCCCAGTGCTTGCATTCTTGTGTTGGACCGTGTGTGATAATTGTTTAGGGTGTGTGTGGGGATGTGCAGTGGCCATGCATTGGTTATGGGTGTCCATGCTTTGGTGTTGGATGCAGGGCTTGGTGTTGGGATGGATGGCTTGTGATAGTGGGACATATGTGAGGAGTTGGAGTGATGGGGGTGAGGGCGAGGGTCGGGGTATGTGGTAGCATGCAGGCAGGGTGGGGGGTGAAGTAGTGAAAGATTTGAATTACAAGAGTACATTCCTCCAGCTACTCCTGCGAGGCCCTCAGGATGCAGTATAGCCAAGACCTGCTCCTCTCATGTTGTTAGTTTTGGGGGAGGAGGTGGCGGTCTGCCTCCAGTCCTCTGAACCGCGATGTGGTGTCTTGAGACCACGGAACGTACCTTCCCCCGTAGGTCGTTCTACCTCTTCCTGATGTCATCCCTAGTTCTTGGGTGCCGCCCCACTGCGTTGACCCTGTCCACGATTCTGCACCGTAGCTCCATCTTCCTAGCTATGGTGGTGTGCTGAACCTGTGATCCGAATAGCTGTGGCTCTGCCCGGATGATTTCCTCCACCATGACCCTTAGTTCCTCCTCAGAAAACCTGGGGTGTCTTTGCAGTGCCATATGGTGGTGTGGGTGATGTGTGAGGCGGTGTGTGTTGTGATGTGTGGGGTGATGTTTAGGGGTGTGTGGTGTTTTGTGCGTGGATGTGTATGTGTGATGGTGTTGTGTGCCTCTCTATGGTGGGGTTGTCTTTGCTGTGCTGTCTCTCTGGCCTTCGTCTAAATTTCTGGTCATAAGGGTTTGTGGGTGATGTGGGTGTCTGTTTTATATTGTATTGAGTGTGTGGGAGTGGTGTGTGTATGTGTATCTGATGTGTATTTTGAATTGTCCAATGTGGTAGTGTTTTGTAAATGTGTGTGTATTTTGAGCGAGACGGTGTGTACCGCCAATGGAATTCCGTGGTTGAAAGACCGCCGCGTGGATTCGTGGGTCGTGATAGTGTGGGCGTATTCCTGTTGGCGTGACGGTGGAGGTTTTGTTATCGCCAGTTTATCACTGACCTTTGGTGTGGCAGACTTGTGTGGGTGTCTGGATTTTGGCGGATTCCGAGCTGTGGGTCGTAATAGCTGTGGAAGAATTCCGCGGCGGTGTGTTGGCAGTCTTCTGCACGGCAGTAAGCGGCATTTACCGCCAATGTTGTAATGACCCCCATAGTGTGCACAGAGTCCATGGGTTTGCCAGAGGCCTAACAGATGCTAACCTAGATAATACTAATGCTCTCTTTTGTGGTATTGTGGTCAAGCAGTTAGGCTTATCAAAGGGTAGTGCAAAGCATTTATTGTACACACACAAACAATAGAAGAAGCACACACTCAATGACTGAACTCCAGACCAATGGCTTTTATATATCAAAAATATATTTTCTTAATTTATTTTTAGAACCACAATATTCAAGTTGCAGGTAAGTACTTCAATAGATTTGTATTTCACACATGTCTCAAGAGTACTTTGTTTGAAATTGGTAAGTTATGCAGTTTTTGAGTTATTGGCAAAAATCTGTTTTTGAAAATGGACACAGTGCAATTTTCATAATCAGTTCCTGGGGGGAAGAAATGTTAGATAAATTTACAGGTACAACACTTACCGTTTCAGTCTCCGGGTTTTAGAAAGTCCACCGGTTGGGGTTGAAGTTAACCCCAAACACCCACCACCATTAACATGGGGCCAGCTGGGTGCAGAGGTCAAGATGAGCAAATTTCACATAGTCTCCCATGGAGACAGGGTGTACTCGGACTCAGGTCTGCCTGCAAGTAAGTACCCGCGGCTTGGAGTGCAGACCAGGGGGGATTAAAGGAGCACTGGAGAAGCCACAAGTAGGCACCAAACACACATCCTCAGCGCAACAGAGTCAGCCGGGTGCAGGGTGCAAACATGACGTCGGGTTTTTCAGTGCTGGTCTATGAGGAGACACCAGGGTCACTCAGAGGCTGTGGGCGAGGACCAGGGGGTGTTTCGGGCACACCACCAGTTGGACAGGGATGAGGGCAGCCTGCTGAAAATAGATGCACTGGGTGTCGGTTTCTCCAAGGCCTGGAGGCTGGGGATGCAGTGTGTCTTTAGGAGTCTGAATTCTTCGCCCGGAGGTTCGCGGTCACAGGGGTCCTTAGGATTCCCTCTGCAGGTGTCATCGTGGAGGGGTGGAGAGATCAACCCAGGGTGGGCACTTGCTCACAATTGCCTGGGGACCCTCTTTTGCTGGGTGGACCACCTGAACATGGGCAGTGGGCGTCAGGTGCATGGAGTGCAGGACTCATGCATCCAGAGTGAGGTGGGAGTCTTTGGTTGTAGTTTTTCTTAGACAGAGCCACTTTCCTTGGGAGTTCTTGATCCTTTTTGGTGCAGGGCAGTCCTCTGGAGTTGGGCAGAGGTGGCGGGTCTCACTGGATGCATCGCTGGTCTTTTGCAGGTTCTTTGAAGTAGGAGACAGGAAGATAGGGCTGAGCCAAAAGCAGTTGTCATCTTCCTTCTTCTCTGCTGGGGGTTTCAGCTAAGCAGTCCTTCTTCTTCTTGTCAGGCCAACAGGAATCTGGTGTGCTGGGTTTGTGGAGATCCTCAAATGCTAGATTTAGGGTTTTTTTAGGGGTCAGGGGGCAGTAGCCAGAGGCTACTGTCCCTGAGGGTGGCCATACCCTCCTTGTGCCCCCTTTGGGGAAGGGGGCACAAACCTAATCCTATTGGTCCCTGTCCAATCCAAGATGGAGGGTTCTGCAGGGAAGTGTTCACCTCAGCTCTGGACACCCTAGGGGTGGTCCTGGCTTGGGTGGTCACTCCTCCCTGTTTTCCCTAATTTTCCATCCAGAATTGCCACCAAAAGTGGGGCTTTGTCGGGGGCGTGCAGCTCCATTAGATGGAGTGCCCTGGGGTACTGTAATCTGAGGTTTGAGCCTCTGAGCCTCACCACCAGGTGTTGCAGTTCCTGTAGGGGAGAGATGTGAAGCACCTCCACCTAGGACAGGCTTTGTTTCTGACCACAGAGTGCACAAAGGCACTCACCCCATGTGGTCAGAAACTTGTCTGAAAGTGGCAGGCTAGCACAGACTGGTCAATCCTACACTAGCAGTTTGGCTAACATACAGGGGGCATCTCTAAGATGCCATCTGAGGGTGTTTTTCAATGAATCCCACACTGGCATCATTGTGGGTTTATTGTGCTGAGAAGTTTGATACCAAACTTTTCAGTATACAGTGAAGCCAATATGGAACTGTGGAGTTCGTAATGACAAACTCCGAGACCATATATTCAATACGGCCACACTGCACTTACAATGTCTAAGAATAAACTTAGGCACTGTAGAGGCATATTGCTCATGCAGCTATGCCCTCACCTATATTATAGTGTGCCCTGCCTTAGGGCTGTAAGGTCTGCTAGAGGGGTGACTTACATATGACACAGGCAGTGGTTTGTGGGCATGGCACCCTGAGAGGGGTGGCATGTCGACTTTGATGATCATTATGACAATGCCGGTGACTGTTAAAGTGGCGGTAATACCACCAAGCTGGCAGTAATTAGTGCCAAATTATGACCATGGCGGTGATAACTCCGATAGACAGGCAATGTACCACGCCAACCACCAGGGCGTTAACACCACTGACCACAGCAGTAGCCAGCTGCAGCCAGGCGGAAGCCAAGGTACCACTCACCATATTATGACATAGCAAACCACCAGGATTTCCGGGGCAGTACGAATGGCATCAAAAGTCTGGCGGAAACACAGTACAGAAAACAAAAGACTCACCATTGGGGACATAGAGAAGGCCACCGCTGCCAAAGAACCGGAACTACAAGTCTTCCCGATTCTCTTCAATGCCATGCTCCACCTGGAACACCAACGCCAGTGAAGACAGGGGGTAAAGCCGCCTAGCACACAAGGGACGGAGGGAGGAAAAAGAGAGTGACACACACACGCCCAACACACACCATTCACACACACCCTATACATACAACCAGCTGCAGATGACAACCAATGTCAAAGGACCCACGTCATAATAATGCACTACATTTAGGTGTAACTGATATTGTAATTTGGTGCCAACAGTCACCATATTGTCTATGTGAATTTTTTTTTAAAAAAAGGAATAGATGTCCAGAAAGGGCCAATAGCCAGTTCAAAGTACAAAAGTCCCACATGGCCACATCCAAGCCCCAACTTTTTTCCTGACAACATCTGCACTACACTGTGCAGGGACATCATGTTGGAAATGGGCAGGCACCTCAGGGGGGAGGGGGTGGGTGGTCATCTCATCTGAAGTGGGGAACTTGCACACTGGTTCTGGAGGGGGCTCCATGCCCATTTCTCTTTGCTGGGGAGTGCAAGGTCACAGTCTCTGAGGTGGGGAACTTCCCCCCTGGTTCTCGAGGGGGCTCCTTGTACAACAGCCCCTGGAGGGTGGCCTACATGCCCTCTGCTGGAGGTGAGGGCTGCTGCGTCTCAGCTGGAGGTGAGGGCTGCTGTGTCTCTGCTGGATGTGAAGGCTCCTTGCCCACTGCTGGTGGAGGTGTTACCCTCCCTGCCTCAGCTGGAGGTGAGGGCTCCTTGCCCACTGCTGGTGGAGGTGTCACCCTGCCTGCCTCTGCTGGAGGTGACGGCTCCTTGCTCACTGCTGGTGGAGGTGTTTTCCTGCCTGCTTCTGCTGGAGGTGAGAGCTCCTTTGCCCACTGCTGGTGGAGGTGTTACCCTGCCTCAACTGGCGGTGAGGACTCCTTGCCCACTGCTGGTGGAGGGAGCCTCTTTCCTCTCTTTGTTGGTGGAGTGGGAACCTTCCCTTTTTTGGGTCGTGGAGTGGAATCCTTCCATTTCCTGGGTGGTGGAATGGGATCCTTCCCCTTTTTCAGTGGTGGAGTGGAAACCTTCCCTTTCTTGCCTCCACGACTAGGAGGTTCCTCCACTGTCCCCGTCTCATGTCCCTTGGGTTTCACCACCCTAGTCCTCCCTTTCTGAGGTGGAGGTGTGCTCACAGTAGGGGTGGCAGTGGTCACACTCTGGGGCACCTTTGAGCCAGCAGCTGTTGAAAAATCGTTACTTCTGGCTCTATCAAAAACCATTTCACAAGGTCTCAGTGTGGTTACCACAGGTTTCAATGAAATTACAACAGGTTTACAGACTTATCCCACGGTCCTCATTCTCCTAGTCAAGCAAGTGGAGGCCATTGCTCAATAAATCCATTCTCTTTTATCCAGGGTCCACTCAGTTTCCATGAACTTTCAGCGAGGCTGAAAAAGCAGACAACACACCAGGGCCATAGGGTAGCACCAGGAGGGTGCTCAAGCTTTTTGTATCCCCGGACCATTATGCTATTACAGAGGAGGCTGCAGAAACTTTGCAGCTTTTTCTGTAATTTTAGTAGTGCTGGTGCGCATGTAGCACCAGCACTACCTTGAGAGCGTGTTCCAACAGTTGCAGGGGATGTGGCCGCATCCAAATGAATGGTGCTGAGGCAAACATGCCCCTAGGAGGTGTACTGACAGAGCAGCACAAAAAGCTTTTGCAATGCAAGGGGAGAAAGGAGGAATCACACAGACCCTAACGGCATCCCACTGCAGACAGATCCAGTCACTCACTGCATGTGCCTTCAAGGGGATTTCTCTACCTTCTTCAAAGTTCAGACTGATTGACACTGCACAGAGAAATACAGGGCAGCCCTGAAGCAGCCACTGCGTATTTCAATCAGTGTTCTACCTCTAGGGTAGCGCAGGTTAGTGGGTGATCTGAAAGCAGCGCATTCATCATAAAAAGGCACATTGTCCCCTTTTGCACCAGGCACGCCTGTGTAAAAGTGTGCTGTAGAGCAATCAGGGAAAATTTACCCTTTTTAATAACATGGCCTGACATTCAAATTCAAATGAATGTCTCTAATGCATGCATTAATGTATATGGTATTTCTATGGTGCAAACCTAGCAAAAAGGCATCAGAGTGATGTACATGATCAAAGACAAGAATAATGTCAATGAGTGATAGGAGCTTGTTTGTATGTTGCAAATGCTTTATGACATAGTATGCTTTGAAGAGGTACATCTTAAACTCTTTCATACATTGTTTGGGATGGTCTCAATGTCCCTAGAAGTCTGCTAAGGAGACTGCATTCATTAATACTTGCAGAGTTGTTTCAGTGGACAGTGAGTTTTCATACATGACTGTTGGACCTAACAGCCTTAGGGTGGTCATCCCACATCTTTTTGCCTACCTCCCTCCACTTTTCTGACACTGTGTTTGCTGGTTTTAGGACTCTGTGCACTTTACCACTGCTAACCAGTGCTAAACTGCATATGTTCTCTCCCTTACACATGCTAACATTGGTTTATCCACAATTGGCATAACTGCTTTACCTATACACCCCTAGTAAAGTGCCCTACATGTGCCCAGGGCCTGTAAATTAAATGCTACTAGTGGGTCTGCAGCACTGATTGTAGCACCCACATAAGTAGCCCCTTAACCATGTCTCGGGCCTGCCATTGCAAGGCCTGTGTGTGCCATTTCATTGCCACTTTAACTTAGCATTTAAAAGTACTTGCCAATCCTTAACCCCCCCCTTTTTCTACATATAAGTCATTTCTAAGGTAGGCCTTAGGTAACCCACAGGGCAGGGTGCTATGTAGGGTAAAAGGCACAATATGTACATCTGTGTTTTATGTGTCCTGGTAGTAGAAAACTCCTAAATTAGTAGCCCACTGCTGTGAGGCCTTCTCTTTTCATAGACTAGCATTATGGCTACCCTTATATACTTTTTGAGTGGTAGCTTCTGATCTGAAATGTGTAATCAGGTCATGTGTAGTATGACCGGAATGGTAATAGAAAATCCTGCTTAATGGTGAGGTTGGATTTAATATTATTATTTTAGGAATGTCACTTTTAAAAACTGAGTATTTCTCTGCACTTAAAATCATCTGTGCCTTACAGCCTGCCTCCAATCAATGTCTGGTCTGCGGTTGACAGCTTCCTTGTGCATGTCACCCAGAAAACCCCAAACACAGGACACTCAGTCTCACCTGCATTCATCTTCATATTGAATGGGTCTTCCTGGCTGGAAGGGTGGAGGGTCTGACACTTACATTTCAAAGGCCAGTGGTCTGCCCTCACACAATGGCCTGATAAACCCCATAATAGGACCCTGGCAGACAGGATTGCACTGAAAGGGGAACTTGTGCACTTCAAAAACACTCTTTGGATTCTCCACCACTTCAAAGGCATTTTTGGGTACATAAACTGGGTGTCTGACCCCACCAACTCAGAAACTTCTGGACCTACACCTGAACCCTGTCAGAGGAGCTGCCTGGCTGCCCAAGTGACTCATCTGGACTTCTTTGCTGAGAAGGACTGCTCCCCTGCTGTTGCCCTGCTGCCCTGCTGGCCTTTGACTTTTCTGAGAAGGATTCTGCCTTCCCCAGAAGTGCTGTCTAAGGGCTTAGATTGAGCTTGCCTCCTGTTTTCTGAAGTCTCAGTGTAAAAAGGTCTCCATCTATTCAGGAAAACTCCTTGTGCGTCGAATATTGACGCCCGCTTGCTGAAATCGATACAAAGCCTGAATTGCGACCGGGAAAGCACTGCACAACTGACTGGAACAAGGCAATCCCGACTTCCCGACTGGAAATTCAATGCAGCGCCTGCCTTGCAATGGAAAATTCAACACATCGCCTACCAGATTGACCCAACGCCCATGCCTTCTTCCAGGCATCAAGGATTTTCCCTGCATCGTCCATGGGCATCAAAATATCCTTGCACCGCAGTGAGGAACCAAGACTGTGTGGGAAAAAATGCCACAAAACCCTTGCAGCGTGGAAAGAAACAATGCATTATCTGTGCTGGGTCAGAAAATTTGACGCAACACCCAATTTTCCTCGCATCTCCTCCTCTGCGGTATATGTCATTATTTTTAACGCATACCAGGTACTGTGTGTAACAAAGAGACAATTGTTTGGATTGAGAATTGAGTATTGAGACTTTTTTAAACCTTTTAAAAGTGATATTTCAACTTGTGCTTATTGGATCTTTGTCATTTTGAGCTTATTTTATTCAGATAATTTTCTAACCCTGTGTGATGTATTTTTGTGGTGTTTTCATTGTGTTATTGTATGATTTATTGCACAAATACTTTACACATTGCCTTCTTGTGAGAAAGTAGCCTCTTTATAGAATGGTTACCCCAATGTTTAACATGTTTGTCACTGTGTTTGACTGTGTCACTGAGATCCTGCTAACCAGGACCCCAGTGTTTAGGCTCTCTCCCCTTTAAATTTCATTGTTGGATACTGTTAATACAGTATTCCACTCATAACTGGCATACTGGTGCCCCCTTATAAGTCCCTAGTATTTGGTACCTAGGTATCCAGGGCATTGGGGTTGCAGGGGATCCCTATGTACTGCAACATTTCTTTTCCCACCCAAAGGGAGCCCATACAAAGGCTTCTACAGGACTGTCATTGCAGCATGTGTGAAATGGTGCATGCACCCTTTCACTGATATTTACGCTGCACCAGGTCACGTATAAGTCACCCATGTACCGGGCCTTCCAAACCTGGAGGCTGGGTGCAGAGTAACTGTGTGTGAGGGCACCCCTGTACTAGCAGAGGTGCCCCCACATTGTCCAGGCCCATTTTCCCGGACTTCGTAAGTGTGCACTGGACATAGGTCAATACCTATGTCCAGCTTCACAATGGTAACTCCGAAATAAGGCCAAGTAAGGTGTCTAACAACTGGGAATTGTACGCCAATACTGATTCCAGTATTGGTTACACAATCCCATGCACTCTGAGGGCTCCAGAGTGGACCCCCAGTACTGCCATACCAGCCTTCTGATGTTTTCCAGACAGCCCCAGCTGCTGCCACCTCACAGACAGGGTTCTGCCCTCCTTTTGCTCAAGCAGTTTGAGCCCAGAAGGCAGAACAAAGAATTTCCTTTGGGAGAGGAGTGTTACTCCTCCCTTTGGAAATAGGTGCTACAGGCTGGGGAGGGGGTAGCCTCCCCCTGCCTCTGGAAATACTTTGATGGGCACCAATGGGGCGCTCCTTGCATAAGCCTGTCTACACCGGTTCAGGGACCCCAAGTCCCTGCTCTGGCACAAAACTGGACAAAGGAAAGGGGAGCTCTTCCAGTGTGTCCCAGACTTCAGCCATCTTGTTTTCCCAGGAGTGGGGACACGCTGGAGGCTCCTGAATGGCCAGTGCCAGCAGGTGATGTCAGAGACCCCTCCTGATAGGTCCATACCTGATAAGGTAGCCAATCCCCTCTCAGGGCTATTTAGGGTCTCTCCTGTGGGTTTCTCTTCAGATTCTGCTTGCAAGTTTCTTCAGGAATTTCTATGCAACTACTACTTCATCCTCTGACCTCGGATTGACCGCAGACTGCTCCAGGAACCGCTGTAACAGCAACAAAGTTCTAGAAGGGCTACTTTTCCTCGGCAACTTCAGCTCCAGCTAGCAACTGCAACTGTTTCCATGTGTGCACGCTCTGGGGACTCCCTGTCTTCGCCCTGCACCAGAAGGACTGAAGAAATCTCCTGTGGAGTGACGGAGTTAATTCCCTGCTCTTGCAGGCACCTTCTAAGTCGACAACGGGTTCTCTTGGACTCCTCTCCTGACAACGAGCATGCTCCTTGGAACACAGGCAGCGGACCCCCTCGACAGAGACTGTCCTAAGTTCCTGCTGTCCAAATTTGGAGGAGATAAGAGCTTGCCTTACCGGATTGCGACAGTACCCCTGTGCACTGCATCATCTTCACATCCTGAGACCTCTGTGCACTACTTGCAAGAATTCTTTGTGCACACCCTGGCCCAGGTCCCCAGCACTCTATCCTGCGATGCTCAACTTGCTGAGTTGTCCTCTGGCTGCATGGGCCCATGTCCTGGAACCTCCGTGGGTTCTGCCTGGTCATCTGTGGGTTCCCTCCAGTGTTGGGAGCCCCCTCTGGCTCCTCATTCCGAGTTGAGGCCCCCAGGTCCCTCCTGGCTCCAGGCAGCGCCAATTTGACGCAAAACGTGATTTTGCTTGAACCAAGGCTTGTTTGATTAATCCAGCACCAAAACTCACCTGCATCCAACATCTCTTTGTGGGACTTCCATTGCATCATGCAGGAACCCACAGCCATCTTCCTTTGATGCAGTTCGGCAGCGTTCATCTGTGAGAAAGTAGCCTCTTTCTAGCCTTGTTACCCCCACTTTTGGCCTGTTTGTGAGTGTATGTCAGGGTGTTTTCACTGTCTCACTGGGATCCTGCTAGCCAGGGCCCAGTGCTCATAGTGAAAACCCCATGTTTTCAGTATGTTTGTTATGTGTCACTGGGACCCTGCTAGTCAGGACCCCAGTGCTCATAAGTTTGTGGCCTATATGTACAGTATGTGTTCCCTGTGTGGTGCCTAACTGTCTCACTGAGGCTCTGCTAACCAGAACCTCAGTGGTTATGCTCTCTCATTTATTTCAAATTGTCACTGACAGGCTAGTGACCAATTTTACCAATTTACATTGGCTTACTGGAACACCCTTATAATTCCCTAGTATATGGTACTGAGGTACCCAGGGTATTGGGTTCCAGGAGATCCCTATGGGCTGCAGCATTTCTTTTGCCACCCATAGGGAGCTCTGACAATTCTTACACAGGCCTGCCACTGCAGCCTGAGTGAAATAACGTCCACGTCATTTCACAGCCATTTTTACACTGCACTTAAGTAACTTATAAGTCACCTATATGTCTAACCTTTACCTGGTAAAGGTTAGGTGCAAAGTTACTTAGTGTGAGGGCACCCTGGCACTAGCCAAGGTGCCCCCACATTGTTCAGAGCCAATTCCCTGAACTTTGTGAGTGCGGGGACACCATTACACGCGTGCACTACATATAGGTCCCTACCTATATGTAGCTTCACAATGGTAACTCCGAATATGGCCATGTAACATGTCTAAGATCATGGAATTGCCCCCTCTATGCCATCCTGGCATTGTTGGTACAATTCCATGATCCCAGTGGTCTGTAGCACAGACCCTGGTACTGCCAAACTGCCCTTCCTGGGGTTTCACTGCAGCTGCTGCTGCTGCCAACCCCTCAGACAGGCATCTGCCCTCCTGGGGTCCAGCCAGGCCTGGCCCAGGATGGCAGAACAAAGAACTTCCTCTGAGAGAGGGTGTGACACCCTCTCCCTTTGGAAAATGGTGTGAAGGCAGGGGAGGAGTAGCCTCCCTCAGCCTCTGGAAATGCTTTGTTGGGCACAGATGTGCCCAATTCTGCATAAGCCAGTCTACACCGGTTCAGGGACCCCTTAGCCCCTGCTCTGGCGCGAAACTGGACAAAGGAAAGGGGAGTGACCACTCCCCTGACCTGCACCTCCCCTGGGAGGTGTCCAGAGCTCCTCCAGTGTGCTCCAGACCTCTGCCATCTTGGAAACAGAGGTGCTGCTGGCACACTGGACTGCTCTGAGTGGCCAGTGCCACCAGGTGACGTCAGAGACTCCTTGTGATAGGCTCCTTCAGGTGCTGCTAGCCTATCCTCTCTCCTAGGTAGCCAAACCCTCTTTTCTGGCTATTTAGGGTCTCTGTCTCTGGGGAAACTTTAGATAACGAATGCAAGAGCTCATCCGAGTTCCTCTGCATCTCTCTCTTCACCTTCTGATAAGGAATCGACTGCTGACCGCGCTGGAAGCCTGCAAACCTGCAACATAGTAGCAAAGACGACTACTGCAACTCTGTAACGCTGATCCTGCCGCCTTCTCGACTGTTTTCCTGCTTGTGCATGCTGTGGGGGTAGTCTGCCTCCTCTCTGCACCAGAAGCTCCGAAGAAATCTCCCGTGGGTCGATGGAATCTTCCCCCTGCAACCGCAGGCACCAAAAAGCTGCATTACCGGTCCCTTGGGTCTCCTCTCAGCACAACGAGCGAGGTCCCTCGAATCCAGCAACTCTGTCCAAGTGACCCCCACAGTCCAGTGACTCTTCAGTCCAAGTTTGGTGGAGGTAAGTCCTTGCCTCACATCGCTGGGCTGCATTGCTGGGAACCGCAACTTTTGCAGCTACTCCGGCCCCTGTGCACTTCCGGCGGAAATCCTTTGTGCACAGCCAAGCCTGGGTCCACAGCACTCTAACCTGCATTGCACGACTTTCTAAGTTGGTCTCTGGCGACGTGGGACTCCTTTGTGCAACTTCAGCGAGCACCGTTTCACGCATCCTTGTAGTGCCTGTTTCTGGCACTTCTCTGGGAGCTACCGGCTTCAGAGAGGGCTCCTTGTCTTGCTCGACGTCCCTTCTCTCCGCTGGTCCAATTTGCGACCTCCTGGTCCCTCCTGGGCCTCAGCAGCATCCAAAAACGCTAACCGCACAATATGCAGCTAGCAAGGCTTGTTGGCGTTCTTTTGGCGGGAAAACACTTCTACACGACTCTCCACGGCGAGAGGGATCCGTCCACCAAAGGGGAAGTCTCTAGCCCTTTTCGTTCCTGCAGAAACCTCAGCTTCTTCTGTCCAGTAGAAGCTTCTTTGCACCGCAGCTGGCATTTCCTGGGCACTTGCCCATCTCCGACTTGCTTGTGACTTTTGGACTTGGTCCCCTTGTTCCACAGGTACCCTAGATTGGAAATCCACAGTTGTTGCATTGCTGGTTTGTGTCTTTCCTGCATTATTCCTCTAACACGACTTCTTTGTCCTTAGGGGAACTTTAGTGCACTTTGCACTCACTTTTCAGGGTCTTGGGGAGGGTTACTTTTCTAACTCTCACTCTTTTCTAATAGTCCCAGCGACCCTCTACAAGGTCACATAGGTTTGGGGTCCATTCGTGGTTCGCATTCCACTTTTGGAGTATATGGTTTGTGTTGCCCCTATCCCTATGTTTCCCCATTGCATCCTATTGTAACTATACATTGTTTGCACTGTTTTCTAAGACTATACTGCATATTTTTGCTATTGTGTATATATATCTTGTGTATATTTCCTATCCTCTCACTGAGGGTACACTCTAAGATACTTTGGCATATTGTCATAAAAATAAAGTACCTTTATTTTTAGTATAACTGTGTATTGTGTTTTCTTATGATATTGTGCATATGACACTAAGTGGTACTGTAGTAGCTTCACACGTCTCCTAGTTCAGCCTAAGCTGCTCTGCTAAGCTACCATTATCTATCAGCCTAAGCTGCTAGACACCCTATACACTAATAAGGGATAACTGGGCCTGGTGCAAGGTGCAAGTACCCCTTGGTACTCACTACAAACCAGTCCAGCCTCCTACATCATCCAACCGGGGGCTCTTCTTTTGCACCATCTTCTAGGTAGGTTGTTGTTTGCAGTCTTGCTTGGTTTGTGCAATAACTCTAATCACAACTTGTATTGTGTCCCAAGGAAACTTGCAGTACTTTACTCCTACTTTCCTGGGCTCTTGTGGTTTTCTTACTCTCCCAGCGATTCTCTACCCACTACAATTGTCTACGGGTGAATTCATGATTCGCATTCCACTTTCTTAGTATGTGGTTTTTGATGCCCCAGACCTATTTTCTCCCATTGCATTCTATAGCATTTCCTATTTTTTGCACTATCCTATGTCTAATTGCTTACCTTAATTTGGTGTCTAGTGTATATATTGTGTATAATACTTACCTCCAGAAGGAGTATTGCCTCTAAGATATTTTTGGTTTATTTGTGTCACCC
This sequence comes from Pleurodeles waltl, assembly GCF_031143425.1. Lineage (NCBI taxonomy): Eukaryota > Metazoa > Chordata > Amphibia > Caudata > Salamandridae > Pleurodeles > Pleurodeles waltl. The sequence goes on along the minus strand of NC_090440.1, from coordinate 114,581,223 downwards.
AAATAAACTACCTTTATTTTTGGTAATACTGAGTATTGACTTTACTTGTCTATACGTACTGTGTAACTATAAGTGGTATTGCAGGAGCTTTGCATGTCTCCTAGTTAAGCATAAGCTGCTCTGCTATAGCTACCTCTATCACCCTAAGCTGCTAGAACAATACTTCATTTTAATAATAAGGGATAAATAGACCTGGTGTAAAGTTAAAGTGCCCGACGTACCCACTACAAACCAAGCCAGCCTCCTACAGTAAAACAGTGAAAACAGCACAGGCGTGCACCCCATAGGTTTAGCAAAATAGATAATATTTATCTGAATAAAATAGGGTCAAAACGACATAGATCCAAGAACCACAAGTTGAAATATCACTTTTAAAAGGTATAAAAAAGTCTTAGGCCCTCATTACAGCCCTGGCGGTAAATCCTGCTTACCGCCGTGCTGAAGGCCGCCAACATACCGTGGCGGAAATCCGCTACAGGTATTACGACCCACATCTCGGAATCCGCCACAATACAGACACCCACAGAAGTCCCCCACACTAAAGGTCAGTGTTAAACTGGCGATACCAAAACCAACACCATCACGGCAACAAGAATACGCCCACACTATCACGACCCACATATCAAAGTGGCAGTCTTTCAACTGTAACCATTGGCGGTACACACCGCCGCGCTCAAAATACACACACACTTACAAAACACAACTACATTGGACAATTCGAAATACACACACCTGATACACATACACTCACCACACCCACACACTCACAACACCATAAAACACACACCCACATTACCCACAACACCTTACAACAAAATTTTTTTGAAAAAGCAGAGAGAGAGAGAATACAAACACAACACCAGCATCCACAGGCACACCACAACATCACTCATACAACATCCACGCACCTCAAACAACACATCCCAACACAACACATCACACATCACAACAAACATCACCTCACACATCACCCACACCACACTATGGCACCTCAAAGACACCCCAGGATTTCTGAGGAGGAGCTCAGGGTCATGGTGGAGGAAATCATCCGGGTAGAGTCACAGCTATTCTGATCACAGGTGCAACTATGGCGGAGGATCGTCGACAGGGTCAATACAGTGGGACAGCATCCAAGAACAAGGGACAACATCAGGAAGAGGTGGAACGACCCACCGGGAAAGATGCATTCAATGGTATCCAGACACCAGATTGCTGTACACAGGACTGGCGGTGGACCCCCGCCTCCTCCCCCACAACTAACAACATGGGAGGAGCATGTCTTGGCAATATTGCATCCTAAGGGCCTCGCAGGAGTAGCAGGAGGACTGGACTCTGGTAAGTCAAATCTTCACTACTGTATCGCCCACACCCGACCTGCATGTCATCACATACCCCCACCCACCCCCCTCACCCCATCACACCAACACCTCACATATGCCTCACTATCGCAACCAATTCATCCCAATACCAAGCCCTGCATGCAACACCAAAGCATGGACACCCATTGCCAAAGGATGTCCAGTACAGATACCCACAGAGACCCCAAAACACTAATCACACAAGGGCAAACACAATAATGCAAGCACAGGAGTAGAGGGTAACTCACCCAATGCACAAGATGGCACACACAGATACTAAAACTATACATTTACACCCATACCCAACGTCACCGGACAGGAGGTTCCAGACATTTCCAGTCCCCCCACAGTGATGACAGAAGCTCTGCACGTCTGGATCAAGATGACCAGCCCGGTCCATCAGGGACCGCTGGACAGTCGGTTCCCTTACCACAGTCACAAGCCACCACAGACCCTCCCCCCTCAGGAAGCACCACCACAGCACCCACCCAGCGGGCCCATGCCACTGTCCCCAGGACACATCAATCAGCAGTGTGTCCACCGCTACAGGGGCCCCAGGCAAACCCACCAACCCAAGACAATCAGGGACCTGGAGTAAGTGGCAGTAGGCACACGGTTCAGGGGACAGAGGCACAGGACAACAGGGAAGCTGGGAGGACTGCTGTGCGACAGGGGGAGGACAGGCTCAGGGAACCCACTCTCCATGAGGCACTCTCCAACATCATGGGAGCCTACCACCATTCCCAGGAGACCATGGGCACGGTACTGGACAAGTTTCAGGAGACCCTGCGGCTGCAGGAGGTACACTACCTTGGGATCAGGGAAGACTTGAAGTCCATCAACACCACCCTGGCCACCATTGCAGGGGTGCTGGCAGACCTGGCCAACACCATGAGGGACACAGTGGGACACAGATGGGCCCCTGACACTAGCCTGGACGATGAACAGCCCTCCACCTCCGCCGGCGCTAGTGGACAGGAGGCACCACCACAGGACCAACAGGCCACCAGCACCCTACCCCCTGTAGAAGGAGAACCAGCCTGCAAATTGTCCCTGTGATCCAGGAACAAGACTGAGAACATTGCCAAGACCCCCGCCAGGAAATAAGACCCTCCTGATTGTCACCCTTCTGTCCCACTTTGTCACCCTGTCCACTCAAACTGCCATTGCTCCACTTCCTATGCCCCCATGGACAATGCAGCTGTGAGACCAAGAAACTGAACTCTACCATTGACATTCCTCCACCATCACCCCAGCCCATTGCACACCCCCTCCACTTATTAGCACAGAAATAAACACCGTTGAATCACAAATTAATCTGGAGTCAGTCTGTACTTTCACAAATGTGTAATTGCAACCTATCTGAAATATAGCAATGTCAATGTTCATTTTCACATACCAATGTTATGCAGTTGTTGGGCAGCAGTAAACATAGCAGAGGGCACAAAGTGGGACCCAGATCTGTGAAGTGGAAAGGCAAAGTGACATGTCAGGGTCTATACACAGACGTCAAAAGGCAGATTTATGCTATGTCTTACCGTAGTATGAGATGTGTTACACAGTGCCATCCTCTTACCTGTGTCTCACTGGAAGTATTGCACGACGATCTTGTTTCGGTTGTCTATATCTTCTTCTTCTGCCTCCTCTTCTTCATTGTCCACAGGCTCCACAGCTGCCACAAGACCAGCATCAGGCCCATCCTCCTGCAGAAAAGGCACCTGGCGTCGCAAAGCCAGGTTGTGCAACATACAGCATGCCATGATTATCTGGCACACCTTCTTTGTGAGTAGTATAGGGAGCCACCTGTCAGATGGAGGCACCGGAATCTGGCCTTCAGGCGGCAGAAGGTGCGCTCTATTTTCCTCCTGGTTTGCCAATGTGCCTCACTGTAGCGTTCCTCTGTCCTTGTCCTGGGATTCCTCACTGGGGTCAGTAGCCGTGACAGGTTGGGATAACCTGAGTCACCTGCAAATATCAAGGGACAACTGTTAGACATCCTCCAACCCTTAGGGACTCTCCCACACCCAGACACCTATTTAAACTGTGTGGGGACCTTGGGCTTACCTATTAGCCACACCCGGTGCCTCTGGAGTTGCCCCTTCACATAAGGGATGCTGCTATTCCTCAAAATGTAAGCATCATGCACTGAGCCAGGATACTTGGCATTAGCATGGGAGATGTATGGGTCTGTCAAACACACCATCTGAACATTCATAGAATGGTAGCTTTTGCCGTTTCTTTACACCTGTTCATTCCTGCAGGGGCGGGACAAATGGCACATGTGTTTCATCAATGGCACCAATGATGTTGGGGCTATGTACCATGGCATAAAAGTCACCTTTCACTGTGGGCAGATCCTCCACCTGAGGGAAAACAATGTTTCTGCGCATGCGTTTCAGCAGGGCAGATAACACTCTGGACAACACGTTAGAGAACATTGGCTGTGACATCCCTGATGCCATAGCCACTGTTGTTTGAAAGGACCCACTTGCCAGGAAATGGAGCACTGACAGGACCTGCACTAGAGGGGGGATTCCTGTGGGATGGCATATAGCTGACATCAGGTCTGGCTACACCTGGGCACACAGTTCCTGGATTGTGGCAAGATCAAGTCTGTAAGTGATAATGATGTGTCTGTCTTCCATTGTCGACAGATCTACCAGGGGTCTGTACACCAGAGGATGCCGCCATCTCATCACCTGCCCCAGCGTACGTGCCCTATGGAGGAGAAGGGTGAGCAGAAGGTCATACACCACATAGGTTTCACAAGGCTGTTTAGCATAATCGTGAAATTATCTCTGTGTGCCTTTGTCTGTCCGTATTCCTGTCCAAAATAGCTGTGACGCAGTTAGTTGGCCTGCCATGTGGCCCCCTGATATGAAGGCTGCCTGACCTGTAAGGAGGGACAAGGGGAAATGAGGTAACTGTGCTGGCGTTGTGCAGCGTTGCGGTAGGCGGTTGAATAGACCGCTGCGCAAATCACCATTGGTTATCATGGGGCCTATGGATTCCAGGAGCCAATGACGATGTACGCCGGTGGTGACGGTACGCACCGCTGTGGATGTGACCGCCATTTTCTATCCGTTCCCTCACTTCATACCTGACCTTCAACAGGAGAGGACCTACACTGCAAGTGCTGCTGTGACCTGAGTCTGGAAGCGACAATGTCTACAGTGTCTGGGGAAAGGGCCCCTGCCTTCACTGCGGAGGAGTTGGAGAAACTGGTGGATGGGGTCCTCCCCCAGTACACGCATCTCTACGGTCCTCCAGACAAACAGGTGAATGAACCGTGTGCATGGTGGATGGGACATGATTGTATGGAGTGTTATGGATGGAAGAGACAGGGGGGACAGGCCAGCATTTGAGGATGGTGAGTGAATGTTTTCTGAGGACAGGGTGGAAGCTGTGGCCAATGTGTGAGAAGAACTGTGCAGGGGAGTAACATCCTTTTTTTACTTCACTATTCCTCTAGGTCAGCGCCCATCAGAAGAAGGGTATTTGGCATGCCACCGCCAAGGGAGTGCAGACCCTGGGGGTCTACCATAGACGGAGCACCCACTGCTAGAAAAGATGGGAAGACCTGTGTCGCTGGAGCAAGAAGATGGCAGAGGCCAAGCTGGGGTTGTCCTCCCAATGTGGAAGGGGTGCCCGTTGCACCATGACACCACTGATGTACCTGATCCTGGTGGTGACATATCCTGAGTTGGATGGGCGCTTGAGGGCATCACAGCAGCCACAAGGGGGTGAGTACACTCTCATTCAGCTGACTTTGCACGCTTAACGACGTGTCTGGGTGGGGGAGGTGGGCTGTGGGTTCCCCTAGTCCAGGGCAGACGCGAAAAAGTTGATTTGCAGGCTCAGTCCCAGTTCAACCCCAAAGGTGGTAATTGCTCTCTACACATAGTCAGGCTCCTATGGGTTCCAGCTGTGCATGAAATGGGTTTAGACAGAGTCCCCCATGGGCATGTGCTTTTCCCCTGCACTGTTAGTGCATGGCTTAGTGCATAGGGCTGCTTCCTGTGTGTTGTGTCTGTCAACGGTAGTGGTGTTGCAAGCATTGACCATGTGTCTCCTCTGTCTTTCCCCCACTTTTTGTTTTGTCACCCTGTCCTTGTGTGCATTAGCATCATCTGGCGGAGGGGCATTGGCACCGGAGCAGGAGGGAGCTACAACCCACATGGCCCAGGATGGTAATTTTACAGCGTTAGAAGGCACCAGTGGAACACAGGGCGAGGGGAGCTCCAGGACAGGGACGGTAGCTGACACCAGCAACAGCGACTCCTCCTCTGATGGGAGCTCCCTTTGCTGTGGCGGGCACCTCTGTGCCCACCGCAACAACAGGTACAGCTGCCACCCCCCCTACCAGCACCGCCCTCCCAGCGGCCTCTCATCGAGTTTCCCGTGCCCGCTCACACAGGAGTGTGGGCATCTCCTTCGTCCCAGGCACCTCAGGCCCTGCCCCAGTCAGCCCTGCTGCCTTCAGTGAGGAGGCTATTGACCTCCTGAGATCCCTCACTGTTGGACAATCAACCATTTTGAATGCCATCCAGGGTGTTGAGAGGCATTTCCAGCAAACAAATGCATACCTGGAGGGCATTCTGGCGTGGCGGCCCAACAGCGAGCATTTCAGGCTCTGGCCTCTGCACTGATGGCAGCCATTGTCCCTGTGTCCAGCCTCCCCCCTCCAACTTCCTCTACTTAGTCCCAATCCCCTGTACCTCAGCATATCCCAAGCACACCATCAGATCAGCATGCACACTCATCAACACACAAGAGTGGACATGGCAAACATAAGCACCACACATCCAACAGGCACTCACACAAGCACCATCCCCATGCAGACACAGCAACATCCACTGCCTCCACTGTGTACCCCTCCTCCACGTCCTCCTCCTCCTTCCCTGCCTCGTCTCCACTCACACCTACATGCACTAAATCTTCATCCACTAGCTCCATCACCAGCACGCCCATCACCACACATCGCTCATGTGCAATCACCATCCCCACTACCATTCACACATCCCCTGTGTCCTCTCCCAGTGTGTCTGTGAGCCCTCCTCCCAAAGTACACAAATGCAGGCACACACCCCCCCAACAGCAATCCACCTCACAACAGCCTCGAACCCATGCACCTTCACCCAAATTCAGCAGATGTACACCTTCTACAACCACTACCTCTTCCTCCATTCCCAAACCCCCTCCATCTTCTCATCCCAGTGTGTCTAAGAAAGTCTTCCTGGCTAACACTGACCTCTTCCCTACACCTCCCCCCCATCCTTCCCATAGGGCCAGAATGTCCAGGTCCCAGCCCAGCACCTCAGCCACCAAATCCTCCAGCACTGTGGTCTCAGCAAGTCCTGTCACATCGCATGTGGAACCCCTCAGGGCTTCCAGTGTGCCACCTAACGAGGCCAAGGATCAGCCCATTCTGCCACCTGCCAAGGTGAAGAAGGTGCCCACATGCCGTAAGGAGAAGCCAGACCAAACACCCAGCAAGGGCTCCTCCAAGCCAAAAGGGGACAGTGCCAAGGGACCAGCAGCGACATCAAAGGTGTGGAAGGGACACAAGGCAAAGGGCAAGTCAGGACAGAGCACGGAGCCTCTGGCTGAGGGATCAGAGTCACCCTTTCTGGCAACCAGAACAGCAACCTGTACGGCGGCGGACACTGCCACATGCACGTCTGATGCCTCAGCAACAGTCCCCAGGATCATCCCCAGTGGGCAGGCGTCTGGGGCTGCAGGAGACGTCCTGCTGCGTCCCTCCACAGGTGCTGACACATTCACCACCGCCAGCATCTCCGCCACAGACACCGCCGCAACCACCGCCACCAGCCCTGCAACGTGCTCAGACAGTGCCACCACAGCTGACATGGCTATCATACCCAGTGGCCTGCTGTCCAAGGCTGCAGGAGACATCCTGGACCCTGCACAGCGTACATGAGGCACGACACCCAGCACTGTTTGTACCTGCAGGTGGCAGGTGAAGTCGTAGCAAGGTGGAGGGTGTCTCTGCCTCCATGGAGTATCTTACTACCTGTTCCCCGGCAATCCCGTGGCACACACACCCAGGTGAGGGAATGGGACCTGCCACATGGCAGGATGAAGCACTCTGGACACAATGCTCCCTCCAGAACCAGTGGAGAAAAGCATCCACTACCCCAGTCCTTGGCAAGATGAAGCACTCTGGGCACAACGCCCCCTCCAGAACCAGTGGGGAAAAGCATCCACTACCCCAGTCCTTGGCAGGATGAAGCACTCTGGGCACAATGCCTCCTCCAGAACCAGTGGAGAAAAGCTTCCACTACCCCAGTCCTTGGCAGGATGAAGCACTCTGGACACAATGCCCCCTCCAGAACCAGTGGAGAAAAACATCCACTCACCCTATCCTTGGCAGGATGAAGCACTCTGGGCACAATGCCTCCTCCAGAACCAGTGGAGACTGACATCCACTTGTGAGACTGTGGCTTTGCACTCCCCAGGATATTGCAGTGGGCAAACCACCCACTGGAGAGACTTGTGAGACTGTGGCTTTGCACTCCCCAGGATATAGCAGTGGACAAATCATCCACTGGAGAGACTTGTGAGACTGTGGCTTGGCACTCCCCAGGATATAGCAGTGGGCAAACCACCCACTGGAGAGACTTTTGAGACTGTGGCTTTGCACTCACCAGGTCCAAACTGTGGGCATGGAGCCCCCTCTTGGAGCAATGGTGTCGTCCGTTCATCCGGCTGAGGTGCCCCCTCGACCTGAGGTGCCTGTTTATTATCGATCTGATGCCCCAGCAGTGTTCTCTCTGTTTCGAGTCTGGTATCATGTGTGGGCTTCGCCATGCATTTTGGGACCACTGGACCACTGGACCATGGACAATGATTTCATTACTATCCGGACTTGTGTAGTTGGTGTATATATTTGCATATACTGATGATTTTAATTTTGGCCTATCTGATTTTTTTATGATTACACTTGTTACAATCATTTCATTTTGTCCTTGCGTTCTTCCAGGGGGTGACAGGGTGTAAATGTAATGTTGCTGCATTTATTTGTGTGCATGGTGTTGTGGGTGAGGATGGGGGTGGGGGTGTTGCGTGATGCGTGTGTGTGTCACTCTCTTTTCCCTCCTCCCCTCCACTGTGTGCTAGGTGCAGTACTCACCGTGGTTGTCAACGGCGACTTTGTTGCTCCTGATAGAAGAGGACGTAAACCAACATGGGCAGGACCTGTACCTCGGGCTCCATGGCGGGCTCCATATATTTTATTTACCTTCAGCGACAACCGACTACCGTTGGAGAAGTCGCGCGCCTGCGCTCATGTCTATTATGCAGCGTGCGCGCGCGCGGACGTAGTTGTATATATTTTTTTTTTAACAACATTTTGTGCATTTGAAAGATTGGGAGTAACAAAAGAAATGTAAATGTAGTGTAAATCATCTATAAAAAAAAACAAAAGGAAATAGAAATATGCAGTCAATAGTACCACCTCTGATATTTTTGAACATGCCAGGTGAACCGAGTATGCCGTGGGAAGATTGACGTGAGGCATTCAAGACATACCTTGAAGAATTAGGTAGGGCTAATTTTACGGCTAAAAGGAAATTGGCTTTCCTCAAACACAATTTGGGTGTTGAAGGGAGGAAGGTATTGAAAGCACTACCTAATAACGAGGAGTTAGAAGTTAATAGGGAGGGTTCGGATGAAGAAGATGAGAACAATGATATACAGTATATGTAAGAACTATGATGGCTTTGGAAGAACATTATTGTAGGAAATTTAGTATTGTTGTGGAACGACATAAGTTTTTTTCGAGAACCCAATCGCCAAATGAATTGGTTGATCAGTATGTGTGTGCATTACGATTGTTAGCCAACACATGTAAGTTTAAAGATTTACATGAGGAAATAATTCGGGATCAGTTAATATGCCATACTAAGGACAGGAAAATACAAGAAAAATTATTATCACTTAGGGACCCATCATTGGATGAAGCGTTGTCAGCAGCAAGGCGCATAGAAGCGATTTCCAAATATATTAGGGAGTTAGAAAGAAAATAATAAGTGGATGAGAATGTATACCAGTTAGTATGTGAGCGGATCCGTGTTCCCCGCATACATTAATTGACAAAGGGACATGGACAAAAGCAGGTGAGGTGGAATTATCTAAATCTAAGGTGAACCTGATGGGTTATGGGGGAAACAGAATACCTGTATTAGGTTGTTTCCGAGGAGAGATTGAGTTCAAACAGAAAAAGATCTATAGTGACATTTATGTAGTGGAGAGTGGAAAATGTTTATTAGGTTGGAGCGAACAGAGAACTTTAGGAGTTATACTGAACCCAAATACAGAAGAACAAGTGTTGACGGTGGAGGGTGAGGATGAGAAATCGGTTAGGTGGAAGTTAGAATTTCCAAAATTATTTGGCGAGAAACTGGGGTGCTTAAAGGGATTCCAACATAAAATCATAGTGAAGGAAGGAGATGTTCCTAAGGTACACAAGGTGAGGAGCGTTCCAGTAGTATTTAAAGAAGCTTTGAAAAGTGAGCTGAAAAGGTTGTTGGAAATGGGAGTAATAGAGGAAGTGGAGTCCTCGGAATGGCTCAGTCCAGGGGTTTTGGCACGTAAACCTAATGGAAAAACCCATATGTGTGTGGACTTGAGGGATCTAAATGAAAATATCTGGATAGATAGACACCCGATACCAAACATAAATGAGCTGCTGGCAGGCATTCAGGGCGGTGGAATTTTTTCTACCATTGATTTGTCAAATGCGTACCACCAAATCATGCTACATCCTGATTCAAAACATCTAACATCTTTCATAACACCGGAAGGGGCGTTCAGATATATACGCATGCCTTTTGGATTGGCATTGGCTTCGGCAGTGTTCCAGAGAGTCAATGTGCAAAAGATGTAGGGGAGCATAATATGGATATATAGTTTGCAAGAATATAATTTTGAAATGAGATATGTGCCGGGGGTGAAGAACGTGAAAGCAGATTGCTTGTCCAGACTGCCAATTGAGAATCAAATAGATGAGGAAGAAGAAGAATGGATGGTTGCAAGTGTCCAAGATGTAGGGACTGATGCAATTAGTGAGGAACTGTGGCGTAAGTCAGTGAATGAAGATGGGGAGTTACAAGTGCTGAAGGAAAATTTGGGATTGCAATGGTCCAAATTGGGAGATCATGCGAACCAGGTGGCAAATTTCAAAAGTGTTTGGTCAGAATTGTCAATTCAAGATGGGTTGTTGAGGCGTGGTGACAGGTTGGTTGTTCCATACAAATTGAGAGGAAGAATATTGAAAGTATTACATGAGGGTCACGGTGGCATGTCGGGAATGAAAAGGAAGGCAAGAGAAGATTTTTGGTGGCCGGGGATGGACTGAGATGTGGAGAGGTTCATAAGGAACTGTGTGGAGTGTGCATGCAGTGATAAATCCCATGTGGGAGGGAGGAAACCAATTGTTCCATTTCCATTTCCGGATAAACCTTGGCAGAAAGTAGGAATGGACATATGTGGTCCTTTTTTGTTGGACACTAACAACAAGTTTTTTGTTGTGGTAATGATAGATTATCATTCAAAGTGGCCTGAAATGAGTGTAGTGAAGGATGTAAGGTCAAGCGCAAATATAGAATTTTGTGAAGAGGTATGGAGGAGAGAGGGTTATCCAGAGGCGGTTGTGATGGACAATGGTCCACAATTTACGTCCGGGGAGTTTGCTGACTATGTAGAAAGGTGTGGGGTAAAACACGTTAGAACGGCTATAGCCACCCCAGGGAAAATGGACTGGTGGAAAGGTTCAACAGAGTGCTAAGTGAAAACATACAATTGTCGGTGCAAAGTGGTCTGAACTGGAAAAAAGAAATAAATAATCTTTTGTGGAATTATCGCACTACCCCGCATTCCCTCACGCTGGAGACCCCATTTGTATTGTTAAAAGGTAGAAAGCCGTGTACCAAGGCTGTGCCAGGGTGGATGGGTAAAGCAGGAAAAGGCAAGGTGAATGAGGAGGAAGTGGTGAGGCGTGTGAGAGAGAGACAGGAAGCATATGATGGAAGAAATAAGGAGGATTGGAGGAAGGAAAAGTTGGAAATCGGTGATTGGGTGAGAACTAGGGTGTGGGATCAAAAGAAAACAGGTGCGTCTAAGTGGTCAATACCGAAGCAGGTGGTGAAGGTGTATGAATATAGTGTGGAGCTGGAAGACGGCAAGAGGTGGAATGTGAACAAAGTAACGAAATGTAATGAAGCAGAACTGTGAAAATGGAATGGAATGAGGGTTGATGGTAAGCGGAGTGAGGTGAGCAGGGAGGAGTGTAAGGAAAGGAGATTGGTGAAGAGACCTGCGTATTTGAAGGATTACGTAACATGAGAATATTTCTTTTTAGCATATAGTAAGTCTAGTGTGGTTAGTTTTGTATTAATTGTGTTTTGCACGTTAAATATATAGGGGGTCATTCTAACTTCGGCGGGCGGCGGAAGCCGCTCGCCAAAGTTCCCCTGCCAGAACACCGCAGCGCGGTCAAATGACCGCCGCGGTGATTCTGACTTTCCCGCTGGGCGGGCGGGCGACCGCCAAAAGGCCGCCAGCCCGCCCAGCGGGAAAGCACCAGCAGCGAGGAAGCCGGCTCCGAATGGAGCCGGCGGAGTTGCTGGTGTGCGACGGGTGCAGTTGCACCCGTTGCGATTTTCAGTGTCTGCCATGCAGACACTGAAAATCAATGTGGGGCCCTGTTAGGGGGCCCCTGCAGTGCCCATGCCAGTGGCATGGGCACTGCAGGGGCCCCCAGGGGCCCCACGACACCCGTTCCCGCCAGCCAGGTTCTGGCGATGAAAACTGCCAGAACCAGGCTGGCGGGAAGGGGGTCGGAATCCCCATGGCGGCGCTGCTTGCAGCGCCGCCGTGGAGGATTCCCTGGGGCAGCGGGAAGCCGGCGGGAAACCGCCGGCTTCCCTTTTCTGACCGCGGCTTTACCGCCGCGGTCAGAATGCCCCCGGAAGCACCGCCAGCCTGTTGGCGGTGCTTCCTCCGTCACCTACCCTGGCGGTCTATGACCGCCAGGGTAGGAATGACCCCCATAGTGTAAAGTAAATTTTTAAAGAACAAGATTAGGCCTTATATATATGTTGAGCTATAAAAAAACATTTGGGGGGTAAAGGGGGAGATGTGTTGGATAGTGGAATGTGGTGACATGTTGTTGCCTAGCTATGTGGGGAAGAAGCTAGAATGTTGAGAGCTGCTTGCAGGCAGTTGGGATGAAGACCTGTCAGGGTTGGTTGTAATACTAAAGCTGGATTAAAAGAATACAGTAGTTCACCCAGAAAACGACGTCAGAATATCTTTTCAGTCGTTATTCCATTTTTTTTTGCAGCCGGTCTGTTGGCGGTATTACCGATGCTTTAACACCGACTGCCAGGGTTGTAATGAGGGCCTTAATCCTTAGAAGTGAACAATTGTCTCATTGTTACACACAGCACCTAGTATGCGTCAAAAATACCAACACACGGATACCGCAGAGGAGGAAATGCGTGGAAAAATGGGGTTTGTGCCGAATTTGCCAATGCAGAACAGACAATGCGTCATTTCTTTCCATGCTTAAAGGGACTTGCGTAATTTTTGGGAGCGCAGTCTAGGTTCCTCACTGCAGTGGGGGGATATTTTTAAGCCCAGGGGCGATGCAGGAAAAATCCTTTATGCACCAGAAGAAGGCATGGGCTCTGCATCAATCCGGTAGGAGATACATCAAATTTTACGTCGCAATACAGGCGCTATATTACTGATTACTGATATTACTGATTTCCAATCAGTAAGTCTTGGCTGCGTCGATATGGTCAGCTGAAAAGCAATTTCTTGGTCGCAAGGAAGCCTTTTCAGCCCTGAGACTTCAGAAAACAAGAGGCCAGCTCAATCCAAGCCCTTGGAGAGCACTTTTGGGGAAGGCAGAGTCCTTTATTAGCAAAGTGAAATGCCAGCAGGGCAGCAGGGCAACAACAGGGCAGCAGTCTTTCTCAGCAAAGCAGTCCAGATGAGTCATTTGGCCAGCCAGGCAGTTCCTCCTGACAGGGTGCAGGTGTAGGTCCAGAAGTGTCTGGTTTGTTGGGGGCAGAGACCCAGTTTATATACCCAAAATTCCTTTGAAGTGGGGAGACTTCAAAGAGTAGGTTTGAAGTGCACAAGTTCCCCTTTCAGTTCAGTCCTGTCTGCCAGGGTCCCAGTAGGGGGTTTAGCAGTCCATTGTATGAGGGCAGGCCACTAACCTTTGAAATGTAAGTGTCAGGCCCTCCTCCCTTCCAGGCCAGGAAGACCCATTCAATATGCAGATGAATGCAGGTGTGACTGAGACCCTCATTACGAGTTCAGCGGTCACCGTATCACCATGCCTGCGGTCACACTGCTGCCAGTCTGGCGGTGCAGACCACCATATTACAACCATGGCAGTGATCCAACTGCAACACAGCCAAGACACCTCCAGTGCCGCCAGTGGGGTCTGCCGCTGATGGTTGTATCGATCTCCAGGTCATTGAGGACAAATTCACTGCCCACCATATCACAAGTTATCTGACCGCCAGGATTTCCTGAGCGGTGCCACCGCCATGAAAATCCTGGCAGAAACTGGCAGTATAAAAGGAGACACTCGCCTCCAGGTTCACAGACACATCCACGGCCGCAATGACAAACAAACTCTTCCCAGTGTTGTATGTCACCATACACCTTCAGGACCAGCATCAATGACGAAGACGACAATCGTAAGTACCCCCGCCTAGCACACACTGGAGGGGAAAGGCAGCATTACACACCCACACACAACACACTCACCAAGTACGGACAGCAAAGGCCACACACACATCTACACACACATGCACACACAAAATACACAAACGCAAATCGCAACTACACATACCACATAAGACACGTGCCATACACACAGAACTACACACACGCACACCACAAACACAGTGATACACATCCATACAACACCCAATAACACCACAATGACAACAACATCATGAACACACAAACGCAGTCATAGACAGGTATGTTGAGAAACACCACACAAACAAAAAGCTGTATAGCAAGAACACACAATTAATATCACCGAACAGACATCCAAACTAGTACACAGGTGAGACGCCATGTACAACCAAATTACAGAGGAATTCACAGATGCAGCACCATACACACAGACTCACACACCGCTACCATACAATGCCACAAGTTAGCATACAAACACATCACAACATGCACATGACGCAAGTCATCTACCCAGTGTATGCAACATCAGAGACACAACTCTTACATAAACAAAATACACCATAGAGCACAGATATCACACTACCATGTAGAAGGAGATCAGGACAAGTACTGCACCTTGACATCCACATTTCTGTGGGTAGATATATTCAATAAAAAAAATAACAAAAACTGTTTAAAAAATGTGCATACTGGCCAGTCCACTGTTCTAATGTGCCCAAGGCACATAGGGTACATTCCATAAGCCCAACTTGACTCCTGACTGCAAATAGGCCTCCATGTGAAAGGGGAATCAATGGGACAGGTAGGCACCTTAGGGTTGGAGGGGGTGGGGCAGTGGGGGGGGCTTGAAATTGGAAGGGGGGTCCTTGGGTTTGCGTGTGGGAGGAGGTGGGGCTTTAGGCTTCAGTCTGGATGGTGGAGGAGGGTGTTTGGACTTTTTGGTAGAAGTAGGGATCTTAGATTTGGGTGGGGGAGGGTGTTTTGTAGGGGGAGGGGAAGGGGCATGGGCGGACTAGGAGGTGGAAGGGCTTGGTAGGGGCAGGTGGACATGTGAATGAAGGGCATCAGGGGGTGGGGCAGGAGTAGGGAACAGTCAAGGGAGGCAAGGAAGACTTTCTTAGGGGCACAGGACGGTCCTATGAAAAAGGTTTAGGAGTGGAGTTAGAGGGAGTGGTTGTATGATGTGATGGTGTGCTGGACATGGACGCAGGTGTGTGCAATGTGTGCTTGTGTGTGGTGGGTGTATGTTGGGTGGGTGAGTAAGGGAGTTTGTGTTTTTTGGGTGGAGGGGGAAGAGATGCTGCATGATTGAATGGGAGATGTGTGAGTGTATGTTGGGGTGGTGGCTGCAAGTGAGGTGGTTGTGCTGCATGTGGTAGTGAAGGTGGTCGTGGTGAGTGTGGATGTGGTTAGTGGGATGGCTGTCTGTGTGTCTGATCTTGTGGTGTTTGAGGGTATGACAGGACTGGTGGTAGGATCAGGGTGTGATGATGCAGTGACAGCAGGTGTGAGTGGTGATGTGACTGTAAGGGAGGAGGTGGTGGGGAGACAGAGTAGGAAGTGTTGGTTGTCATGTTTGCTGATGTGTTTTGTGTGTGTGCATGCTTGTGGTGTCACTTGTGGTTCCTTTGTCTGTCTTTGCGTACCTTGTCTGTTGTAATGGGTGAATCTTGGATTGAGAGCAGGTAGCTGATGGGGGGAACGGAAGATGAAGGGACACTGGCTGCCGTGAAAGAGAAGGCCAGGGCCTTAAACGATCTCTGTAGGTCAGCCAAGGCACCATGAATGCCTTCCAAGTATGCATTGCTCTGCTGCATCTGGGATGCCAGTCCCTGGATGGCATTCACAATGGTTGACTGCCCAACAGACATGGACCTCAGGAGCTCAATAGCCTCCTCATTGGGGTCAGCATGGCTAACTGGGGCAGGGGCAAAGGTGCCTGCGGCGAAGTGGACGCACACCCTCCTTGATAAGTGGGCACGGGCAACTGGGTGGAAAGCTACAGGGAGGGCTGTGCTGGTAAGGAGGGTGGCAGATAAAGGATGATGCTGGGCTGGTCCCAGATGGGTCCACCACCGCCAGGGAGTCACCATGGAAGGAGGAATCTGAAGATAATATTGTAACTGTTCCGGTCTCCCCTCACTCTCTATCCCACTGGTCCCCACAACATTGGTGGACTCTGCCTTCTTGGTCCTGTGGGATGCAGCTTCCCCACTCACCGGTGCCCTTCTCCTTCACCAGATGATGCTAATACACACATAGACAGAGGTGGAGAGAGAAGAAGGGTGTGAGAGAAAGAAAGGGAGGAAAGGGTCAATACCTACCCATGTTGTATACATACAACAAGATATCTACTCATCCTGGCAGTGACAAATAGTGGCTATAATACAATAACTATAAACATAGTTCAGGTAGCCATAATCAACTATATAGCCTATTACTTCACCTTTTCACCCAAGAGACAATTTTGAACATCCTACATGCCTGTCAACTGTTGTACTCCCATATCTATTAATTTCCTCCATGAACATAGGTACCTACATGTCAATCATAACACAATGAAACAAAAATTAATCTTCAGAGGTACTGTATACACAGACAATATGACAGGTATGTGTGGAATCTATTTTGTAGAGATGTCCTTTTATATTCCAATGAATCCACTTGTCATAACCCAAATACAGAGCTAACAAGATTACTTTGGCTGAGTAAAGTAGAATCAGGGATAGAGAATGAAGGTTGTAGGATGCCTCAACATTGAAGTTTGTCTTAATTGCAGTTGACAATTTGGTACAGCACCACCACAATAATGTTTGCACGGCTTCACAAATCTAACGCACATCACTGCAACACAATGCAATATATTCCTCTATTTTCATTAAACCTTGCCAATACCTAAGTTCAGTAAGGGACACAGTAGAAAATAATACAAATGTCATGTACCAGTCTGCATTCATCCCCTTCTGGCTGCTGTGCTGCCCTCAAGCGTCTATCCAACTCAGGGTAGGCCACTGCCAGTATGCAGGCCATTATGGGGGGGTAAGGGTCCGACGGGCACCCCTTCCTCATTGGTAACTGGACATCTGTGGTCTTCCGGGCCCAGTGTCTCAGATCCTCCCACCGCTTCCTGCAATGAATGCTCCACCGGCTATGAACTCCCATGGTCCGCACTTGTTTGGCGATGGGTCTCCATAACCCTTTCTTCTGATGGTCGTGGACCTGCATGGGAGACATAGAATAAAGGAGAACATCATGTAGATCATCGGCATACACAGCACATACCTAATACACTGTACACAACATACATGATTAGCATACTATTCCACCTTACAGACATCCCATTTCAATGTGCACTCACTTTCCCTGTGAAACACAACCCAATATGTAAGCAATAAATCGTTGTACTGGCATGATTATCTGGTGCCCTAAACAACTGTCCACACAGTGGTAGGACCCCTTCCACCAGTTTTTTCAGTTCGTCTGGAGTGAAGGCTGGGGCCCTATCCCCTGAAGTACGTGTCATTGTGGCTCCCAAATACAGAACAGAGCAGCTCACATAGGGGAGGTCTTGCTTGCTTGTGTGTCAGGAGTCAAGTGAGCTGGGCTAAACAAAATGGCAGTCACGACTGTCACCGCCAGCAGTGATCATCATTGGCCCCAATAGGCGGAATGAGGTCACTTTCATCTGTCCTCTGCAAGCAGGACAGGCGGCTGTCATTTTACATTTTTAAATGATTTTTATGTGATCTCACTGTGTCATTACTTGAATATTTGCACAATATTCTTATTGTAAGGTGTCAACTCATTGACACTCACATGTGAACTTCAGTTGTATGTTTACATCCATGTAAGAATATTCCGTACTGTGTAACATATGGGAAGCTATTGTTTGTCATTGACTTAATTTCCTCTACACATCCCTCTGTCACAAGTATGGCAATGTGAGTTGGTGCCATAATGTCTAGGTAGGAATGGCATGTGGATTAATGTTTCCATCTGCAACATGCGTGACAACTTACTGGACCAATCCTTTCTGATTGTCCTATGATATTTATCGGTCACAACACTGTAAGAAATGTGCTGAGTACTGTTTGTCCCCCTGCCTAGATTAAGCCAAATCAGAGAGATGAGGAATGCACCAGTCTATTGGTCACTAGTAGACCTGGAAACCACGGAAGAGAGGCACATTATGATGACCTATTGACTGAACCATCTGACCATCAGGGAACTGGTTGCCCAGTTGCAGCTAAACCTCCTGCCAACCTTAAGGAATCCCCATGCCATCCCTCCAACAGTAGAGGTGTTGTCTGCACTGCATTATTTGGCTAGGGGCTCATTTCAGATGACTGTGGGACTGGCTGCAGGGATGTCACAGCCGATGTTCAGTGTAGTGTTACAGGATGTGCTGGATGCCCTACTAAAGCAAATGGACAGGTAACTAAGGTTCCCACAACATCCAGAACTGAACACTGTTAAGGCTGCCTTTTATAACATTGCTCATGTACCACATATAATAGGGGCCACTGATGGTACCACTGGGGGGCAAGTAACAGGTGTACAGAAACCAGAAGAGTACATATTTGATTAATGTTCAAATGGTATGTCTTGCAGAACAGTATATGTCACATGTGACTGTGAAATTCCCTAGCTCGGTACATGATTCCTACCTCCTGAGGAACAGCAGTGTCCCTGCATTGATGTTACAACTAGAGTGAGAAAGGGCCTGGCTCATTGGTAAGTGTATTGCTGTTCATGGCAGCCGTCTGCACTACCTCTCTACACAGTCAGCTCTATGCCTAACGCAGTTCCCTAATGTACTGTTCCTATGTCTACACACGTGACTCTTGTTACCCCAACCTGCCCTGGCTCCTGACTCCAGTTAGATAGCCAACTACAGATGAGGAGGGCATATACAATGAGGTACGCGGCCAGACAAGGAGTCTGATAGAGACGACTTTTGGCCTATTGAAAGCAAGATTTAGTTGCCTCCATGTGTCCCGACAGTACCAACCAGGGAAACTCTGCAAGATCATTGTTGGATGCTGCATGCTACATAATCTGGCCCTCAGAAGACACAGCCCACTGTTGGAGGAGAGGGGATATTGATGCAGGAGATGTAGCTGAGGCTTGTGACCCTGCTACTGATGAGGAGGCAGATGAGGAGGAGGCAGCTAACAACAGGACTGACCTAATTCGACAATACTTTCAATGATTCTCAGGTACATGTGGTCTAAAGTTTAATGAACAGTTGAACCCTGTATGGGAGATGTGATTTTGTCCTTCAATGTTGTTTGCATCAAGGTGTATGAGATAACTACTGCCTTTTATATTTGTTTTCAAACCTGAAGGGATGCTGACTTAACATGAGGGGATGTGCAGATACAATGTTGCCATTTACATGTGATACATGCTGGTGCCATTACATCTCATCCTTATAGATGTAGTCAAGTTGTATTCCTCTAAGTCTGATTTGATGAGCAATGGAATGTACACATCTTTGAATAGTCCTGTTCAGCAGACCTATCATTTTGTACTCTGCACTGCTGTCCAGTATGTACCTGTTATTCACAATGTCAGATGGTGTACTGTTGGGGATCTCGCCAAAATGGAATGATACCATTACTTTGCATGAGCGTGACTGACAGTCCTAATCTGTAGATATGTGGTGTCCTGCCCACTGCAGCATGTATCCTGTTTATGTGAAATACGGCTGTATGTGTATAATAATGGCCTACATGGGCTACTTCATTTAACCTTTTCCCTATTTTGGTTCCCAATCAGGTCACATGTGTGTTTACAATCTGCTTCCTGACATGACTGTTGGCACTGTTGCCATTGGATGTTACTACCATTTGGATGTACTAACATACCTGCTGGAAATTCATGCTACATCTGTCACTCAGACAAACTTGTTGTACAGATATGTGTATTTGATTACTGTTTGTTACTAAAGATGTAACTTTAAACATTAGTGTTTATTTTGTGTTTCACATCACAGTTCTCAGAAGTGGGGTAATGGTTTCTGAAATCATCAGAGTGGGTCGTCCAGCTGTTGATTCCCCAGGTCCTGTATCCATGAACCAGGGGATAATGGGGTTTGGCATTGGACAGTCAACAGGGTGTGCCAGTGGCACACAGGGGAGAATGCTCAGGAGAGGGATCACTTCCTAGCTGTATGTTTGGTTTTGGCCTCAGGTCCTGCAGGATGTCTAGATGGATGAACTCTTTTGTGGGGGGTTTCTCACCAGCAGGGACAGGTGTGCTAGTGGACTGTAGGTCCTCTTACTTGGCCTCCATTCCAGTAGCTGGGACAGATGTTATCGGGCACAGGTGTTGTAAGACCACTGTATGGGGCCTGCTGTTGGGTGGAGGACGCACAATGGATTCTTGTGAGTTCAGTGAGCACCCCTGCAATGGAGACCATGGTGCGTGGCCTCCTGATGGTATTCCATCTGCAGCCTCTGGTTCTCCTGCAAGGAGGTGAGTATCTGGCCTATCATGTCCTGGGATTGCTGGTAGGCTCCCAAGACTCAGAAGATGGCCTGATAGGTGTATATCTGGGTAAGTAGTCAATCCCCCTTTCAGGGCTATTTAGGGTTTCTCCTCTGGGGGGGTTCCTCAGATTCAGCTCCTCCAGGAATCCTCTGCATCCTTTGCTCCAGCTTCTGACCATTGGATCAACCACAGACTGCTGCAGGAACCGCTGTAACTGCAACAAAGTATCCAGGACGACTCCTGTGACCTGCAACTTCAGCTCCAGCCAGCATTTTCAAGAGTTTTCAAGGTGTGCACGGTCTGAGGACTCCCTGTCTTCACCCTGCACCAGAAGAACCAAAGGAATCTCCTGTTGAGTGACGGAGTCACTTCCCTGCTTCTGAAGGCACCCCTCTGCGACAACGACCAGTTCTCTGGGACTCCTCTCCTGACAACAAGCATGCTCCCTGGAACACAGGTGGTAGACCGACATGACCCAGACTGTCCTAAGGTCCAGCTGTCCAAATTTGGTGGAGGTAAGACGCGCTCACGATGGACACCCACAAACAAAACAACATCACATTGGACAATTCAAACAACACATACCTGACACCCATACACACACCACACCCATACACCCACACCACTATAAAACACACACACATTACCCACAACCCTTTATGAATATCAATAAGCGCCACCAGAGAGACACCAAGACCACTGACACAACTAGAGCCACACACTACTCACACATATACACCACTCACGCACTTCTCATCACACACCTCAACACATTACTCAACACACCCTTACCAACACACATCACAGAATACCCATGCCACCACAAAGACACCCCCATTTCACAGCGGAGGAGCTAAGGGTCATGGTGGAGGAAATCGTAAGGGTAGAGCCACAGCTATTTGGAGCATAGGTGCAGTAGATATCAATAGCCAGGAAGATGGAGCTATGGCGGAGAATCATGGACAGGGTCAACGCCGTGGGACAGCACCCCAGAACTAGGGATGACATCTGGAAGAGGTGGAACGACCTACGGGGGAAGGTACTTCCATAGCAGCAAGACACCAGCTCGCTATTTAGAGGACTGGCGGTGGACCCCTACCTCCTCTCCCACAACCTACAGTATGGGAGGAGCAAGTCTTAGCAATACTGCATCCTGAGGGCCTGGCGGGAGTCAGAGGAGGACTGGACTCTGGTAAGTCAATTCTTCACTATTTTCATCCACTACTTGCATGCCATCCCATACCCTTACCCTCACTCTCATTACTCCACAACATCCCACACACCCCACCATCACACTTCACTCATCCCAATGCCAAGCCCTGCATGCTGTACCAATGCACGGACACCCCTCACAGCCCTACATGGACACTCATCACTAAAGCATGCACACCGTAGAGAACTAACAATCCCACCATACACTAACATACACAAGTGAAAGCTTGCAGGTCAAATACAACCATAGAGGGGAAGCCACAAATTTACAAGATGTCAGATACCGAAACATAACATCCATAACATATCATTTACATCCCCACAGATACCCCAGCCAATGTCAACGGAGAGGAGGTGCCAGCACTATCCAGTCCCCCAACTAAAGAGGCCCACAGTGATGACAGCAACTCTGGTCTTCAGGATCTGGAAGACCTACCTGGCCCATCAGGGACTACTGGACAGCCGATTACCCAGGCCCTGTCACACACCACCACAGAGCCTCCCCCATCAGGAAACACCACCACAGCACCCACCCAGTGTACCCAAACCTCTGTCCCTGGGACACACAAATCAGCAGTGTGTCCACCTCTACAGGGACCCAAGGGCACACCTCGCCCCCAAGACAATCAGGGACCTGGGGTCAGTGGCAGTGGGCACACGGTTCAGGGGACAGAGGCACAGGCCACCAGGAAGACTGGGAGGACTGCTATGCACCAGGGGGAGGACAGGCCCAGGGAACCAACTCTCCAGGAGGCACTCACCGAGATCCTGGGAGCCTATCAACATTCCTAGGTCACGATGGGCCAGATCCTGGATAACGTGCAGGAGGACAGGTGGCACCAGGGGATCAGCGAGGACTTGCAGGCCATCAAATACACCCAGATCTCCATAGCAGGGGTGGTGGCATACATGGCCAACATTATGAGGGAGGCAGTCTCACACCAGCGGGTCCCTGCCACTAGCCAGATATCTGAACAGACTTCCATCGCCACTGCCGATAGTGGCCAGGAGGCCCCGCCACAGGACTCACAAGCCACCAGCACCCCTCCCCCGCAAACATTCCCTGTGATCCATACAGAAGCCAGAGTCACTTGCCAAGACCTCTGCCAAGAAATGAGACTCTCCTTTTTGTCACCCTTGTGTCCCACTGAGTCACCCTTTCCACCTTAAACTGTCATTGCTTCCCTTCCTATGTCCCCTTGGACAATGCACCTGTGCTACAAACAGACTGGAACAATACCCTGGTCTTTCCTCCATCATCACCCTATCCCATTGCACTTTCACCCTATATGTTAGCACTTCAATAAAGACACTTAGGAAGAAAAAATTTTTTGGGGAGTATGTCATGTATACTAAATATGTATTTATTGAAACAGGTACAAACATTGCAAATTAACTGTACAGAGAATGAGCATAGATTAATTACCTGTAGCTGGCTGTATTGATCACACCAGGAGTATATGTCAGGTCACCAACATCTGCAAAATGAATTGCCAGAGGGAACAGAAAGTGGGCATAGAAGTAGTAAGTATCAGACTGCCATTGCCACACAGATTACAGCCAAAGCCATTGAAATGTAAAGTAACACTGTCCTACTTGTGTATCATTGGAAGTATGGATGGATTACAGATGTTTTGTTGCCGTCAACCTCATCCTCTGCCTCCTCATCCTCACTGTCCACAGGGTCTACTGCTGCCACACGGGCATCTCCAGTCTCCTCCTCATGCAGAAATGGGACATGACGTCTGAGGGCTAGGTTATGCAACATGCAGCTGTTGTGCTCATCCTCATTGTCCACAGGGCCCACTGCTGCCACATGACCATTTCCAGCCTCATCCTCCTGCATAAAAGGCACCTGGTGACGTAAGACAAGGTTGTGCAATATACAGCATGCCACGATGATCTGCCAGACATTCTTGGGTGGGTAGCACAGGGATCCACCTGTTAGATGGAGGCACCAGAACCTGGCCTTCAGGAGGCCAAAGGCCCTTTCAATGATCCTTCTGGTTTGCCCATGTGCCTCATTATAATGTTCTTCTGCCCTTGTCTGGCATTCCTCTCAGGAGTCAGCAGCCATGATAGGTTTGGGTAACCAGAGTCACCTGCAAATATTGAGGGACAACATTTAACCACACACTATCCCATATGGCCAACACCATAGGCATTCAACAACATATACTGTGTGGGAAATAGGGCTCTCCTATTAGCCACACCCTGTGCCTCTCTAGTTGGCCCATCACATTTGGGATGCTGCTATTCCTCAGGACAAAGGCATCATGCACCAGCCCAGGGTCCTTAGCATTGATGTGGGAGATGTACTGGTCCGCCAAGCACACCATCTGAACATTCATGGAGTAGAAACTCTTACGATTCCTGAACACATGATCATTCTGCCGGGGGGGCACAAATGCAATATGTGTTCCATCAGTCACCCCAATTATGTTGGGGATATGTCCCATTGCATAAAACTCAGCCTTTACTGTGGCCAAATCCTCAACCTGAGAGAAAACAATGCACATGTGTTTTATCAGGCCAGATAACACTCTTGTCAGCACGTTTCAGAACATTGGCTGTGACATTCCTGCTCCAAGCCCACTGTCACTTGGAAAGAACTTGTTGCCAAGAAATGGAGTACTGATAGCACTTGCACAAGAGGGGGGATCCAGTGGGGTGACGGATAGCAGATATCAGGTCAGGCTCCAATTGGGCACACAGCTCTGTGATTGTGGTCCTGTCAAGTCTATAGGTGAGGATAATGTGACTGTCCTCCAGTGTTGCCAAGTCCACCAGGGGTCTGCACATGGGGGTATGTCTTCATCGCCTATTCATCCGCAGTGCTAGGAATCTAGGGGAAAAAAGAGTGAGGACCTAGTCAAAAACTGAACAATGGAGCTACAACAGTAGTTTGCATCCTGTAAACATATTATGGGCCAGTGTGTTTTGTCCAGTATGTGCTAATATCTCTTGTGACACAGCTTTATTGCAGAGGCCTGCCACCCCCCACTGAAATGGCGTCTGCCTGTCATGTATGTAGGGGCAGGTGGAAGTGAGGTAATTCTGCTGACGTTGTGCGCCATTGCAGAAGGCGGTCGGGAACTGCCGTGCAACTCCTCATTGGTTAACTTTTGCCTCTATGGGGTACACTGGCCAATGGTGATCTACTCCGGCGGTGACGGTATGCACCGCCGAGGACATAACTGACATTTTCTATCATATGTCTCACTTGCTACCTGACCTTCCATAGTAGAGGACCTACACTGCATGTGCTGCTGTGACCTGTGTCTGGAACCTACCATGGTCCATGTGGCTGGGGAAAGGGCCCCAGCCTTCACTTCAGAGGAGTTGGAGAGACTGGTGCATGGGGTCCTACCCCAGTACGTACTGCTGTATGGGCCTCCAGGCAACAGGTGAGTACACTATGGGCACGATGCATGTGGCATGGATGCATGGAGTGGTGTGTGTGAAGGCCTCATGTAAGGGAGGGTGGGTGGATGTCCTCTTGGCGGTGTACAGGTTGTGTGCTGGGCCATGTGTGGGCCAATGGTGATGTGAACGGGTATGGTGGGCCATATATGTAACAGGCTGGACTCATTGTCTAATTGTATTTCCCTGTGTGTGTTGTCTCTGCATGTCAGCGTCCATCAAAAGAACGGGTATATGGCGTGCCATCGCCAAGGACATGCAGACCCAGGGGGTCTATGTCAGGCGGAGCACCCACTGTCGCAAACGGTGGGAGAACCTGAGATGCTGGGCATGGAAGATGGCGGAGGCCAAGCTGGGGATGGCCTCCCAATGAGGAAGGGGTGCCTGTAGAACCCTGACCCCCCGATGGCCCGCATGCTGTTGGTGGCCTATCCAGAGCTGGATGGGCACTTGAAGGCATCACAGCAGTCACAAGGGGGTGAGTACAGTGCCCATCATTACAACATACACGTGGTAGGGTGGTATCTTGGTGGTGGATGTGTGTCAGTGCACGCCCCTAGGCCATGCCTGACATTGCAGCGTAGACCCCCTGGTGGCTAGAGTTCTGAAGGGATAATCCTGCTACCTAGCTCGTAGGCATCCACTACTGGTCAGGACTTCGTGGGTCCCACGTGTGCTGCATTTGCCGGAGTGTGCCCCTTCCCATGCCTTGGTGGCCAGCAATATTACTGGTAGTGCAATGCATAATGTGTAGGCCTGTTCTCTGTGTGTGAGTGTTCTGTGTACACCAATGATGGTGTTAGTGCAGCCATTGACCCAGTGTATCATTTGTCTCTTCCCCCCCTTTCTTGTTTTGTCATCCTGTCCTTATGTGCATTAGCATCATCTGGTGGAGGAGCAGAGGCACTGGCGTTGAAGGGAGCTGCATCCCACAGGACCCAGGAGGCAGAGTCCACCGATGGTGAGGCCACCAGTGGGACAGAGGTTGAGGAGAGAACTTCAGACACAGATACCTCCTCCGATGGAAGCTCCCTAGTGGTGGCGGATACTCCTGTGACCACCCCAGCTACAGATACATCCGCCACCTCCTGTACCAGCACCACCCTCCAGAAGCACCTCAATGTGTTGCCCGAGCCCACTCACCCAGGAGGGTGGGCATCTCCTTTGCCCCAGGCGCTTCAGGCCCTGCCCCAATGAGCCCTGCTGCCATGAGTGAGGAGGCTACTGACCTCCTGAGATCCATCTCTGTAGGGCAGTCAACCATTGTGAATACCATCAAGGGGCTGGCAGCCCAGATGCAACAATCCCTGTTTCAACCATCCCCCCTCCAATTTCCACTGCCCAGTCCCATTCCCCTCAACCCCAACCCATCCCAGGCACACATATAGATGAACATGTACAGAAGACAACAACCAAGAGTGTCACAGGCAAACACAAGCACCACACTACATCCCACAGGCACTCACACAAACACCATCCAGTTGCAGACACAACAATATCCACTATTTCCACTGTCTCCCCCTCCTACCACTCCACCACCTCCCTCCCAGTCACATCCACACTCACACCTACATGCACTACATCATCATCCACTACCAGCATCATCAAGACACCAAGCATTACACACACCTCATATGCAGACACCTCACAACATCCTTGAACACGTCCCCTGTATCCTCTCTCACTGTGTCTGTCCCCCCTCCTAAAGTACACAAATACAAGCACTCAGACACCCAACAGCCATCCACCTCACAACAGCAGACAGCCCATATACCTGCACTCAAATTCAGCAGACAGACACCTCCAACAAACACTCCCTCATCCTCCACTTCCATTCCTTCTCCCTCTTCCCGCCCAAGTGTCCCTAAAAAACTTTTCCTATCCACCATTGATCTCTTCCCTACCCCTCCTCCTCCCACCTCTTGCACGTATGGCCAGGGCATCACAAACCCAGCCAAGCACCTCAGCCACATAGTCCACGGGCCCCGTTCCATCTGCACCCACTTGTGCTAGAAAGGGATCCAGGCCAAATTTACTGAAGGGGAAGGAGCCTGCACGAACCAGCCTAAAGGGGAAGGAGCTTGCCCCAGCAAACAAGAAGGGCAGGGAGCCTGCACCAGCAGGTAAGAAGGGCAACGAGTCTGCACTTGCCACCCGAAAGACCAAGGAGCCTGCAAAAGAAGGCAGGAATGCCAAGAAGCCTGCACCAGCAGGCAGGAAGGCCAAGGACCCTGGACCTGCAGCTGTGACAGAGCCCCCACCACCAACAAGATTGTGCATCCATCTATCTGTACTTACCTATAATTACCTGGGATGGGATCCCCCATCCTCCGCCGTCCCTCTGGAGTGGGTGAGGGTGTCCCTGGGACATGGGGAAGGTACCTGTGGGCTTATTCCATGGTGTTCCAATAGATGCCCACAGGTCCCCTAACGCCTGCCCTGACCCAGGCTTTGCGCCATTATTTGACTCCTCCTGCCCATGTCTGATTTTAGTACGGGGATAAATATGGCGTTAAGGGCATAGAGTCATTTTTTGCACTGGAACGCCTACTTTCTTGGGCAATATCATCAGCTGAGAGTACCAGGAGAACACATTGGTGTGAAACAGAGGTACTTAACCTCATGTGTAATTGGTACTGGTCAGTTTAGCAGTATAGATATGAAATGTAGATTGTTGTCAGATGTCCACAGTGCATTTCACTGACACAAAGTAGGTTTCCACGTCCAAAAAATGACTTTAACTCCATAACTTTGGTGCTTGGCGGGTCTAGTGCCAAAGTATAAATATGTAGTTAGTTTTGCACCAAATTTGCGTAAACCTAAATTACGCAAATTCACCGCAAAACAAGAAGAAATATTCCACATCAAAAAATGTAAACACAATAACAATCCAACACCAATTTATAAAAATAGATTATGTTTTTATCTTTAAAATGACACCAACATGATTAAAATTGGATAAGGGGAACCAGAGATGTAGCACATATAAGCAACTAGTGCTCAAAGGGTTCTGGCCACCCACAAGGTAACACTGTCACACTTACTTGCAAAAGTGTTTCTTGATTCAAGAAAGTGGTCCACAGCACCAACCAAGGGTTCAGAGGCTCTGCTTTGCCTCTTGGGGTCTGGACTACAACTTCCACAATGCACCTCTTCCGCTTATGGAGTTGCTCCAAACATCTCCAAACTTCTGGATCTTCTTCCAGAGCTCCTTTTCGGGTCCTTGAAGTGTCCACAACTTGATCTAAGGTTCCAGAAGCTCTGAGTTGGTCCTTGAAAGTTGCACCTGGTCAGAATCCTCACATGGCGACTGGACAGCTGGGCTCTGCTTGCAGGACTTGATGCAGGGGACTCAGGCATCTCCTTTGTACCTGCAGCAAACAGGGAGTCCCTTCTTGAAGCAGTAGAAGACAGGCAAAGTCCTTTTACTGTTGAAGCCCAAGTGTGCAGCTGGTGCAGCTGGTGTGGGTCAGGGGTCCAGCAGGGCAGTCCTAGTTCTTCCGACGTTCTTCCTTGTTGGGATCTGTTAGGGAACTGAGATGTGGGTGCAGCTCGGCCATATTTATCCTTGCTCCTGGGTGAAAAACATGGGGGTCTGGCTCTCCAATCAGATGTGGGGTCCTTCCTCCTGTGATGACCCCTTCCTGGGAAATGTGGCAAAAATCAATCCCAGGGAGCAACAATCTTCAAAAATCCATCATGGCTGAAACTGATTTTTTGTGGTTAAATTTCGTTGAGCCCACCTACTGGTGTGGCTAAAAATCCTAAATACACCCCTCTCCTGCTCTCTCCTAATCTAATCAAGGGGGCACCTAATTGTCTGGGTTTGCAGGATGTAAGGGAGGTGCCGTGCTAGTCAAAATGTTCTTCCCTGCCCTTGAAGATAAGTTTGGCAGCCCTCCCCCTTTTCTGCTTTCCGATCTGCTGAAGGGAGTTCTCCTCCGCCAGGCACATTTCTTTGTGTTCAACCCAGGCCACTTCACGCCTCATCAAGGCAGCCTGGCCAGGCTGCAAGAGGCTGGCTAATCACAGGAAGCCACGAAAGAGCTGAAGTTGGCAATTTTTAAGGTTTAAAACTCTTTACCGGAACTAGTTACATTAAAAGCAACAATTGTAAGGGATTTATTATAACAAATAATTTGATACCAAAGTTGAGTCCTCTGACACTTAAGGGGACTTTGTTAACCGCTTCTGTGCCTTGGACGAGGTGACCTCGTCCAAGGCTACAGTTCCCCTGTGCCTTGGACGAGGTCACCCCGTCCAAGGCACAGGGGAACTTGGGGAGCGCTAGCGCGCCCCCGTGCACCCCCCTCCCCCCAAAGGCGGGGATGGAAGGGGAAGACCTTCCCCTTCCACCCCCGACCCCCCCACCCCCCCGTGACGTCAGCGCGCGAGCACGTGCTGATTTGTCACAGGGGCCACCCCCATCGCGCTGGAAGCTCTGCTTCCAGCGCGATTGAAAGAGAAATGCAAAGCATTTCTCTTTCAATCACTGGGGGAGGCCCGGAGGGGCTTCAAAGGGAAGGGAATGTATTTCCTTCCCTTTGAAGTCTCTCCCAGGGTTTCAAAAGCCGGATTGCTTGCAATCCGGCTTTTGAAACCCCACTAGACACCAGGGATTTTTTTTTTTTTTTTTTATTTACATAAGGGGGCAACCCCTTCGGCAAGGGTCGCTCCCAGGGGGGGCATTTTTTTTTCTGGAAGGCCTTTTCTGCCCCCCCCCCCCTAGGCACCAGGGACCATTTTTTTTATTTTTTTATTTTTTATGTTTTATTTTATTTTTTTAGGTGGGGATTGACCCCTTAGGCAAGGGTCGCTCCCCTTGGGGGAAAATTATATTTAGGCCATTTCTGCCCCCCTTGGGGGCAGATTGGCCTATTTTGATGAGGCCAATCTGCCCCCAAGGGGGGCAGAAACCACTAGACACCAGGGAGTTTTTTCTTTGCGTGAATTTCACGCAAGGGGAGCGACCCCTTAGGCAAGGGTCGCTCCCTGGGGGGGCAAATTTATTTTAGGCCATTTCTGCCGCCCCTGGGGGGGCAGAAACCTCTAGGCGCCAGGGTTTTTTTTTTTTTTGTGTTTTTTTTTTTTTTTGTTTGTTTGTTTTTTTAGAGATGGGGAGCGACCCATCAGGCAAGGGTCGCTCCCCTGGGGGGCAAATTGTATTTAGGCCGGAGGGGGGGGGAGGGTTGGGGGGGCAAATTTATTTTAGGCCGATCTGCCCACAGGGGGGGGGGGCAGAAACCTCTAGGCGCTAGGGCAATTTTTTTTTTTGTTTGTTTTTTTAGAGATGGGTAGCGACCCATCAGGCAAGGGTCGCTCCCCTGGGGGGCAAATTGTATTTAGGCCATTTCTGCCCCCCTTGGGGGCAGATTGGCCGATTTTAGGTCAATCTGCCCCCAGGGGGGCAGAAACCACTAGGCACCGGGGATTTGTTTTTTGGCGCCAATGTCATGCAGGGGGAGCGACCCCGTAGGCAAGGGTCGCTCCCGGAGGGGGGGGAGGCAAATTTATTTTAGGCCATTTCTGCCCCCCCTGGTGGCAGATCGGCCTATTATTAGGCAGATCTGCCCCCGGGGGGGGGGGCAGACACCTCTAGGCGCCAGGGCAATTTTTTTTTTTGTGTATTTTTTTTTTTTTAGAAATGGGTAGCGACCCATCAGGCAAGGGTCGCTCCCCTGGGGGGCAAATTGTATTTAGGCCATTAATGCCCCCCTTGGGGGCAGATTGGTCGATTTTAGGTCAATCTGCCCCCAAGGGGGCAGAAACCACTAGGCACCGGGGATTTGTTTTTTGGCGCCAATGTCACGCAGGGGGAGCGACCCCGTAGGCAAGGGTCGCTCCCGGGCAGGGGGAATTTGGAGGGGGGGGAATTTATTTTAGGGCATTTCTGCCCCCCCCCCCCGGGGCCGGCTGAGCTAGAGGCCAAACTCCACAGGTAGGCACTTTGCAAAAAACACCTCTGTTTTCTGTGAAAAAAATATGTTGTGTCCACGTTGTGTTTTGGGCCATTTCCTTTCATGGGCGCTAGGCCTATCCACAGAAGTGAAGTACCATTTTTATCGAGAGGCTTAGGGGAATGCTGGGTGGAAGGAAATTTGTGGCTCCTCTCAGATTCCAGAACTTTCTGTCACCGAATAGAGAGGAAAAAGTGTTTTTTTGGACAAATGTTGATGTTTGCAAAGGATTCTGGGTAACATAACCTGGTCAGAGCCCCGCAAGTCACCCCATCTTGGATTCCCCTGGGTTTCTAGTTTTAAAAAATGCACTGGTTTGCTAGGTTTTCCAGGTGCCGGCTGAGCTACAGGCCAAAATCCACAGGTAGGCACTGTTTTCTATGAAAAAATGTGATGTGTCCACGTTGTGTTTTGGGGCGTTTCCTGTCACGGGCGCTAGGCTTACCCACACAAGTGAGGTATCATTTTTATCGGGAGACTTGGGGGAACGCTGGGTGGAAGGAAATTTGTGGCTCCTCTCAGATTCCAGAACTTTCTGCCACAGAAATGTGAGGAACATGTGTTTTTTTAGCCAAATTTTGAGGTTTGCAAAGGATTCTGGGTAACAGAACCTGGTCCGAGCCCCACAAGTCACCCCATATTATATTCCCCTAGGTCTCTAGTTTTACAAAATGCACAGGTTTGGTAGGTTTCCCTAGTGGCCTGCTGAGCTAGAGACCAAAATCTACAGGTAGGCACTTCGCAAAAAACACCTCTGTTTTCTTTCCAAAAATTGGATGTGTCCACGTTGCGCTTTGGGGCGTTTCCTGTCGCGGGCGCTAGGCCTACCCACACAAGTGAGGTATCATTTTTATCGAGAGACTTGGGGGAACGCTGGGTGGAAGGAAATTTGTGTCTCCTCTCAGATTCCAGAACTTTGTGCCACAGAAATGTGAGGAACATGTGTTTTTTTAGCCAAATTTTGAGGTTTGCAAAGGATTCTGGATAACAGAACCTGGTCCGAGCCCCACAAGTAACCCCATCCTGGATTCCCCTAGGTCTCTCGTTTTCAGAAATGCACAGGTTTGGTAGGTTTCCCTACGTGCCGGCTGAGCTAGAGGCCAAAATCTACAGGTAGGCACTTCGCAAAAATCACCTCTGTTTTCTTTCAAAAAATTGGATGTGTCCACGTTGCGCTTTGGGGCGTTTCCTGTCGCGGGCGCTAGGCCTACCCACACAAGTGAGGTATCATTTTTATCGGGAGACTTGGGGGAACGCTGGATGGAAGGAAATTTGTGGCTCCTCTCAGATTCCAGAACTTTCTGCCACAGAAATGTGAGGAACATGTGTTTTTTTAGCCAAATTTTGAGGTTTGCAAAGGATTCTGGGTAACAGAACCTGGTCCGAGCCCCACAAGTCACCCTATCTTGGATTCCCCTAGGTCTCTAGTTTTCAGAAATGCACAGGTTTCGTAGGTTTCACTAGGTGCCAGCTGAGCTAGAGGCCAAAATCTACAGGTAGGCACTTCGCAAAAAACACCTCTGTTTTCTTTAAAAAAATTGGATGTGTCCACGTTGCGCTTTGGGGCGTTTCCTGTCGCGGGCGCTAGGCCTACCCACACAAGTGAGGTATCATTTTTATCGGGAGACTTGGGGGAACGCTGGGTGGAAGGAAATTTGTGTCTCCTCTCAGATTCCAGAACTTTCTGCCACAGAAATGGGAGGAACATGTGTTTTTTTAGCCAAATTTTGAGGTTTGCAAAAGATTCTGGGTAACAGAACCTGGTCCGAGCCCCACAAGTCACCCCATCTTGGATTCCCCTAGGTCTCTAGTTTTCAAAAATGCACAGGTTTGGTAGGTTTACCTAGGTACCGGCTGAGCTAGAGGCCAAAATCTACAGGTAGGCACTTCGCAAAAAACACCTCTGTTTTCTTTCAAAAAATTGGATGTGTCCACGTTGCGCTTTGGGGCGTTTCCTGTCGCGGGCGCTAGGCCTACCCACACAAGTGAGGTATCATTTTTATCAGGAGACTTGGGGGAACGCTGGGTGGAAGGAAATTTGTGGCTCCTCTCAGATTCCAGAACTTTCTGCCACAGAAATGGGAGGAACATGTGTTTTTTTAGCCAAATTTTGAGGTTTGCAAAGGATTCTGGGTAAGAGAACCTGGTCCGAGCCCCACAAGTCACCCCATCTTGGATTCCCCTAGGTCTCTAGTTTTCAAAAATGCACAGGTTTGGTAGGTTTCCCTAGGTGCCGGCTGAGCTAGAGGCCAAAATCTACAGGTAGGCACTTCGAAAAAATCACCTCTGTTTTCTTTCAAAAAAATGGGATGTGTCCACGTTGCGCTTTGGGGCGTTTCCTGTCGCGGGCGCTAGGCCTACCCACACAAGTGAGGTATCATTTTTATCGGGAGACTTGGGGGAACATAGATTAGCAAAACAAGTGTTATTGCCCCTTGTCTTTCTCTATATTTTTTTCTTCCAAATATAGGAGAGTGTGTAAAAAAGACATCTATTTGAGAAATGCCCTGTAATTCACATGCTAGTATGGTCACCCCGGAATTCAGAGATGTGCAAATAACCACTGCTCCTCAGCACCTTAACTTGTGCCCTTTTTGGAAATACAAAGGTTTTCTTGATAGCAATTTTTTACTCTTTATATTTCAGCAAATGAATTGCTGTATACCCGGTAAAGAATGAAAACGCACTGCAGGGTGCAGCTCATTTATTGGCTCTGGGTTCCTCGGGTTCTTGATGAACCTACAAGCCCTATATATCCCCGCAACCAGAGGAGTCCAGCAGACGTAACGGTATATTGCTTTTGATAATCTGACATTGCAGGGAAAAGTTACAGAGTAAAACGTAGAGAAAAATTTATGTTTTTTTCACCTCAATTTCAATATTTTTCTTTTTCAGTTGTTATTTTCTGTAGGAAACCCTTAAAGGATCTACACAAATGACCCCTTGCTGAATTCAGAATCATGTCTACTTTTCAGAAATGTTTAGGTTTCTGGGATCCAGCATTGGTTTCATGCCCATTTCTGTCACTGACTGGAAGGAGGCTGAAAGCACAACAAATTGCAAAAATGGGGTATGTCCCAGTAAAATGCCAAAATTGTGTTGAAAACATGGGTTTTCTGATTCAAGTCTGCCTGTTCCTGAAAGCTGGGAAGCTGCTGAGTTTAGCACCGCAAACCCTTTGTTGATGCCATTTTCAGGGGAAAAACTACAAGCCTTCTTCTGCAGCCACTTCTTCCAATTGTTTAAAAAAAAACGAAATTTTCACTGTATTTTGGCTACTTTCTTCTCCTCCTACAGGGGAACCCACAAAGTCTGGGTACCTCTAGAATTCCTAGGATGTTGGAAAAAAAGGACACAAATTTGGCTTGGTTAGCTTATGTGGACAAAAAGTTATGAGGGCCTAAGCGCGAACTGCCCCAAATAGGCAAAAAAAGTCCTGGCACAGGAGGGGGAAAAGGCCTGGCAGTGAAGGGGTTAATTAAAATAAAGTCTCCCTGTTTTAGCCTATGGAGGCCATTCACTAGAGTGAGGGGAAAATGAATTTGGCTTCACCTCACCAGGCTTATAAAACTAGTTTTATAAGGTCTCTGCTCACAGTTACATGGCACCCAACCCTAGGTACACATAGGGCACACCTTAGGGGTGACTTATATGTAAAAATATGATAGTTTAAGACTTTGGAAGTACTTTTAATACCAAATGTGAATTTTAATGTAACTTTAATTTGAAAGCAGCCAGCAATTCAGGTCTCCCTTTAAAATGACCCAGGGCACCTCAGCTGTGCATCTATGGGTGCACTACCTATGCTAGGGTCCCTAAACCTAAATGCCCTACCATATACTAGAGACTTATAGGTAGGTTGAATCAGCCAATTATAATTAGCCTCATTTGCATATTCATTTTACACAGAGCACAGGCCTTGGGACTGGTTAGCAGTACCCAGGATGGAATTACAGCTAGCAGCTGGTATATTCGGTGTAAGTCCATCGAGCAGTTTACTAGATATTTACTGGAAAATACATTTGTATATCTCTGGCTGTGGATAATTCATGAAATTTGCAAATTTTCGTGAATACGCATGTGAAAAGAAGCATTGCAATTGCAGCAGGACTAGAAAGTTGCAACTGCCATTTTATTTCTCTGAATTTACTCATACAAAACCATAGAAATTCAGCAGTTATATGTTAGAGTTCTTTGGAGTACCTATAACTCACACCCTAAGGAAACTATAACTTACGCCTTGGTCTTGCACAGCTAATTACTTCACATATGTCATTGATGAGATCTTGTATGCCATTTTTTATATCACTGCAACTTTTACAATAAAAAGAAAACTGTGTATGAGAAAACCCTTAGGCCCTGATTTATACTTTTTGATGAAAAACTGCGCTAACGCAGTTTTGCGTCAAAAATGTTAGCACTGACTAGCGACATTTTTTAATGCCACCCGGGCATCATATTTATACTATGATGCTGGATGGTGCTAAAAATAGGTTTGAGTAATTTATCCCGATGTTAACCATTGTTCCTTGTCGTAAGGCAAAATGACGCTAACGGAGGAAAAATGACTCTAATCCGTTTTACGACATGTGCACCCATCGTAAAACGGAAATGCACCATTGTTGCCCACATTAGCGTCAAATACAGACTCTAATGGA
Source organism: Pleurodeles waltl (assembly GCF_031143425.1). NCBI lineage: Eukaryota > Metazoa > Chordata > Amphibia > Caudata > Salamandridae > Pleurodeles > Pleurodeles waltl. The sequence continues at coordinate 114,545,373 of NC_090440.1, read as the reverse complement.
GAAACAGTGCAAAAGAGAGGTAAAATGGACCCATGAAGACAGGAGAGACCACAGGGAGACCCCAATCAACCAGGAACCAGCCAGGACCCAAGGGATGGAGAAGAAAAAGAGAAAGTGTCATTTCAGTGCTGAGGAGCATGAAATACTGGTGAAAGAGGTGATGGATCATCAACATCAACTGTTTGTCACCTCAAAATTGCCGGTTGGAAGGAGAGAGGCAATTTGGCAGCAACATATAGTGAACAAGAATAACAGTGTGGCAGAGGTCAGGAGAACCGTAACTGTGTGCAAGAAACGCTGGCATGACTGCAAGTGAAGGACAAAGGAAAAAATGGCAAGGAACAGGAAGGCAGCACTGCAAAGTGGAGGTGGTAGTCCAGCACCACAAGAGGACTTGGACGAGATGGAGGAGATGGTTGCAGCAGTCATCCCGGAGGAAATTATAAGAGGATTCATGGGACAGGACAGCACAGCCTTTGAGAAACACCACAAATGTAGGGTAAGTTGCACGGGGGAAGGTTATGCTAAAATGGCAAGTGCAAGGTGGGCGAGGGACATAGGACTCACACAATGCATGTCAAAGGAGTGTAGAGGGACACAATGCACATTATGCAAATTGCACCATGTTGACATCAGCTACACATGCACCTACGCCTTGGTAGTGCCATGCCCCCTAACCCATACACAACCTGGCCATATGTTGAACACCAGGCCTAAATACCTAGATGTACATATGCAGCACCTGGGATGGATGGCATGTATAATCACTGTGCCACTGGTTGACTCATCACAACATCCCTTGCATATAGTTATATCAATATTACAAACACGACCAAGACCTCTGAGTCTAGGTAGTCAGTCAATACCATTCCTGGGGTAATGTCATGGTGCTGTGCCTTGCAGTAACACCTTGCAACTGCCTTGCCTCACTGCCTAAAACATGTGTACATATGTGCTGCATCTCACAGCACACAAGTCATTGCAACTGTCCCAACAGTACCCAGAAATGTGCCATTAGCACCACACAACTGCACATTGACAACACGTTGTCATGAGGCATCCACCATTCCAGCATGCAGTCAGGGTGCCTCCTGGGTGCAGGGAACAAGGAACTGAACAGGCTCTGGGGGATAGCAGGCTGCTTTTGTATCATTGGTAACATGCCACTACCCAGACCAACTAAACTGCAGTAGTGTTGAACCACACATCTTGAAATGTGCCACTACAGAAAATATGTACCACAGATACCAAACAGTAGGTCACAACAGTCACAGGCTGAGCCCACAACTACTCTGACACAACCACGTGGGACACATATGAATGGGAAAATAAACACACACATACAACACATGGGTATTAACTGTGAACATAATGGCGTATAATTCCACATCGACGGACGGGGGATGGTGCATGGGCAAGTCCGGTGTTGGTAAGACTGCAAGTGCAGTGTACCCTATGCGGTTGGTAGAAACATGTAAGATTGGGACGGGAAAATTGCCATGTGTGGTGCTGTGGCATGAGCACAGCAACACCCATTGCAATGCCTCACCATGCAAATGGATGCATAGAAAGGGGTGACAACGACAAGATGGTGTCAAGCCACAAAAAGTATAAACATCACACCTAGAAGATATGATACAGCCAAATGTGCCAACTTGGCTTACCTTCATGTGACACTCATGTGGGGCATAGGGCTGTAGACTGCATCATGATGTATAGGAACGAAGTTCTGGAACTAAGATGACAATGAACCTCAAATAGCAAGTCAGTGACATGACATATTAACTGCCACAACACAGATAGACTGATTTTACACCATCTCATTGCAGAGGTTGATGGCTCTCCTGCGGATCTGACGGGTCCTGGAGTACCCCGATGACCTGGATGACTAGCTGACAACCATCATCCAAGACACCCTCCAAGAAGTCTTTGTAAACCTCCAGACACCACCCCCAGTCACAAGGAGGAGTATTGATGGAGCAGCCATCCCACAGGCCCCACTTAACACCCCAATAGTACCACCTGCCTGCACCAACACAGATGAGGGCTCCGAGGAACCAGGGACCAGCTTTGAGAGGACAGTGGTAGGAGTACAGTGGGAGCTGGCCAAGGAGGTGCGGGTGGGGATGCAAACTATGGCAGCCAATCTAGAGGGTATGCTCACGTGCATCGTTACGGCTACTGAACAGACTGCAGCCAACCGAGGCACTCACTACTGCATGGAATCCAGCAGTGTCTGAGGGACATAGCTGCTACCATGAGGGAGAGGCCAAAACAACTTCCCTCCCAAACTGGCATCAGCATGCTTGAGAACATGATGGACTCCATGCACCAGGAAATGGTCTCCCTCAGGGCAGTCATAGCTGCCTACTGCAGGGATGTTTCAGCTATACTCAAAAATCAGCAGTTCCTCCTTGCTGCAGTGATGCCATATGTAATTCCAAAGATGGCAGCTGCCAGGAATTGAGAGTCCACATCTCCAACCACTGAAGTGTGTGTGGCTACCTCTACCTCCCCCATACCATCAAGGGCAGAGGAGACAACACACATCAGAGGATGAAGATGTGGAACAGATCATCTTCACCCCTAGTTCCCAGTAGCACTAGCCCATGCGACATTGGCAGTGTTTTCCTTTGTCATCATGCCAGTGTTGCCAAAATTGGAGATATGCACTCTTCACCCACAAACTGTTGACCTTTCTGCTATGGACTGCAATTGTCTCTCACTTTTAAATTGGCAATTTATGTTCCCCTGCACTGAAAGACACTTTACCCATATATGTCCCAGACATTTCCCTCAACCCTGTTGTGTCACAATTGTATGGATTTTGCTAATAATGTAAACATTGCACTACAACACTTGTAAATAAACACCACCTACACAACCAGCATGTCTTTGTGTATTGTGACACAGCTACTACGTTTAGGAATTGTGATGTGTGTAACTTGTCTTTAGTCAAAGAGTGTCAGGACAAGAGTACAGGAATATGGGGGCACATATCTACGCACAAGGTACTTACTTGATGAACGTCGATACTGATCTCATCCCCTACAAGCAAGTCAGAGTATGTCAAAAATGTTGAACACATGTATGCTTCACCCACTATATACAGCAGGAATGGCTGTGAAGCAGATCTCAGGCAATCTCGTCAGCTGGAGTACCAGGAGAACGCATTGGTGTGAAACAGAGGTACTTAACCTCATCTGTAATTGGCACTGGCCAGTTTAGCAGTATAGACATGAAATGTAGATTGTTGTCAGATGTCCAGAGTGCCCTACATTCTGACACAGGACCTAAACAATGACAGCTGAATTACCACACCTACATGTCCAATGCATGGTTAACATAGTTACCTTGAGTGGTGGGTACACTGGATGGCAGATGCATAGACAAGTAGATGTTTTGTAGCTGCCAATGTGACAACTCAGTTGAAAGAAGGTGATGAACATGTCAAGAGAGGGATCTGGAGGCAGAACTGAATCCCTAGGCCAACACACAATTCTCACTGTACACTCAAGGGAAGATACTGAGACCCAAGCATGTGACACATGAAGTAAGGGAGTACCCAAATATTTTTAATAAGAATTAAACTAAACTAAAAAGAATGAAGAACACCTACCTAACCTAACCTATCCTAACTGCATAACTATATAACTATACATAGCCAACACCTGACCCTAAATACCATATGCTAAACTTACACACTCTAAACACTAGCACCCCCTTATATTACGAGACACATGCAGGACAACATATACTAAACTACACATATACTACCTATATCTAAACAAATATATATTTTTAGTATATTTTTTTTAAAACAATTATGTGTATTTTGTATATAACACATAAATGCCCCAACATTACTACCCACTCATCCACCCATAAAGTAACATGTAAAAAGCAGAAAACCCACCCCAAACCTACTTATCTTAACTAAACTACTAACCTAATCTAACCTGACACTAACCCTTTAAAGCTCACTTTAAAACATTAAAACAAATGAGGAGGGAGGGGACAGAACTGGGGGTGACAGTCATCAAGCAAATTAAAGATTGGCCCTTTTAAGTTTCCTTTTAATGAACTTCAGTCTCTTAGTGTTCTTCTCTAACTCCTTCTCCAGACTGTCCAACTTTTTAAGGACCAGTGTCACATCCCTCTGTAGCTCCTTTATTGCATTCATGTCCATGGCAGCAGGTGGGTGGGCTGTGGCACAGATGTTGACGGTGTAGCAGCTGGGGCTGTAGTGATGGTGACAGCTGTGGTGCTTGGTATTCTCTGTGTGGCCAGTGTGGGTTCCCCTTGGGTGAATACCCGGCATTCCCCGGTGGATCGCTCCCCGCGATAGCGGCGTGCCATCCTCCAGTAATCAGATTCCACTGCCAGGATGTGCCTATAGAGGACTGCCCTGTTCTGAAATGCCCGCAGTTTCTCATTGTTCACGTTGGCATCTGTTAATATTGTGTGGCGTATGTACAGATTATTCGCTTACATTCTACATCTAATTGCACATGCACTTCAACTCACATTCTGGATTAAACAATGGCCCTGGTAAATACAACAGCAATGCTGCCTTAGCATCAATTCATTGACACCAAAGCGACACACCCATATCCATGCCAGCACACGTCTTGCCTTGACCTGTATGCACGCCTTTTACATTCCACATAAGTATCATGTAAATGGAGTACAAAATATGGGGTACCATGCTGGGGGACAATTGCCCACACAGTCCTACATATCCATTACAATACAGGGATGCACCAATTTGTGTTCAAAATGGTGCATCACTGAGTTGTGAGAATGACTGTGTGTCCCAGTTCCAATATTTTCACAGCAATGCACTTCTTAGTAACATATAGGCCTATATGTGACTTGTCATCATCTTCTTTACACAAAGCTGTCCATTGAACCCCACAAGCCTCACAAGATATGACTCTCTGCTCGTGCCTGGGGAACCTTTAAATGGGACAGAATGTCACCATCCAGCTTACTTTGATATCTGATCATTTGACAGCTCATCACTTCTAGCATTGTGTGCAACACATATGACTCACTCACACAAAACCCTCAATCACTACACAGGACAGACATTATCACACTTACTGGATACATCTTGGTCCTCAATTCTTGCCATTTCGCCGATGATGTACGGGGCAGGTCCACCTGTAAGATATGGGTGGAAAACCATGCTTAGTGTCATATCCCTGTCACTACTAGTTGACAACATATTACAGTGTGTACTATTTTTAGAGGAGTTAGCTAGTTATCCTGGTGTAAGACAGTGCAACTGACACACCACTGCAAACTTACGATGACACTGAGACCCAGGTGAGTGAGAGCCACACATCTGCATGCTTACCCTGGGCTTGAGACTCATGTAGTTCTACACCCTGCAACAACCATATGTGGCCAATATATAAAAGATGGAACTCCATGCTATGAGGGGGAGTTGGGTGAAAAATACAAAACACTACCCTGGTGCTCTACAAGACAACTGACTCAGATATACTGGCTTGTCCTGCAAGGCACCAAGAGGCACTTTGTGGTGGACATGTGGCTCAATTTTTAGTCTGAAATAATCATGTGTTGAGTAATATATGACTGATGTTGCAAAGTTGTCTGATGGTATCAAATGCCCCATTGCCAGTGCCCCCTAAGGCGGGTATGCCCTCTTTGCTAACATAATGGGGGTCATTCCGACCCTGGCGGTCATTGACCGCCAGGGCCGGGGACCGCGGGAGCACCGCCAACAGGCTGGCGGTGCTCCTTTGGGCATTCTGACCGCGGCGGTACAGCCGCGGCCAGAAACGGAAAGTCGGCGGTCTCCCGCCGGCTTTCCGCTGCCCAGGGGAATCCTCCATGGCGGCGCAGCTTGCTGCGCCGCCATGGGGATTCCGACCCCCATACCGCCATCCTGTTCCTGGCGGTTTCGGCCGCCGGGAACAGGATGGCGGTATGGGGTGTCGTGGGACCCCTGGGGGCCCCTGCAGTGCCCATGCCAATGGCATGGGCACTGCAAGGGCCCCCGTAAGAGGGCCCCACTTAGAATTTCAGTGTCTGCTTAGCAGACACTGAAATTCGCGACGGGTGCTACTGCACCCGTCGCACCCCTTCCACTCTGCCGGCTTCATTCGGAGCCGGCTTCCTCGTGGAAGGGTGTTTCCCGCTGGGCTGGCGGCCTTTTGGCGGTCGCCCGCCAGCCCAGTGGGAAACCCAGAATGACCGCTGCGGTCTTTTACGGTCTTCTGGCGGTTCCCACTTGGCGGGCGGCTCCCGCCCCCGCCAAGCTCAGAATCACCCCCAATGTCAGGGATCATGTTTGTGAAATGATTACAATGTAGCGCTATACATAGATTCCCCTACTTTGTTGCCACAATCCAGTTAAATATGGTATGCTGGTGGTGTCTTAGCTTATGATATTTAATACTAACACTTGGACAAAGTACAATCAAAAATATAAAAAAACACAACAGGGGGGACACCACAAGATACAATACTGAGCAAAAATACACCACCAACTACTGGTCACAACCACACAGTCAAAAGAGGCACCGACTATAAAGAGAAAGTGAAAGTACACCCACTGCACCATGCCTGTAAACAGGATTTCCTATTACATCACTTCCTATCCCCATGCATCATGTTTTCTGTTATGCATGTATTTATTTAACTCATGTGATATTTGCAAGCATATTTCAGACGAATGACCTACATGCATCTTTATTTTTACGCATTACCTTTAAGTGTTGAATTAACAGAAAATCAGCATTGAGATGAGTGCGAAGGTGGAATTCACGCTAATGGCCCATGGGTCATATACTTTGCATTTGCGTATGTTTTTGACGCATTTGCTGCAATCTTTTTGACTCTATTCCTGATTGCGTGATTTTGTTCCATTTTTTATGGATGCACCCTGTATTAACATACAAAGGGAATGGGGTGTGTTGCAGTGTGGCATACTGTGTATGGCCACATGTGGTAGTCCATGCAACTATGTGATTTGGGTGTGATTGGTCTGTTACACCAATATGTGTGTTACAGAGTCAACAGCATTCAAATATTTGCAGGTCGTGCATTTGTGACAACAGTTTAATCACATATGTATGGCAGTCAGTACTATGCAACAGTTATGGTATGTGATTGTGAATTGTGTTTACTTATGTGATGTGTGTAGTTGTCTTACAGAGCATAACTTTTAAGACAACATACATAGCTTGGGCATTGTTGATGATGGCTGATGAATGCTGTCTAGGAAATGTTACCCGACAACTGTCTCCATATGTTGATCTTGAGTTTATGGTGACTTGTGTGTGGACTACACATATGTCTGACATGTGTACATATTTGGTACATACTGTGATTGACACACCTTGCCCACGTACCACCCATATAATGTTTTGAACACAAATGTTTGATTAAACTCATTACATTTAACAATGGTTGTTGTTTTTGTGTGGTGGACCTGCAGCCCTAGCTGCATATTTTCTCATCCATTCTGATGTGCATTCCACAGCTGTGTCCGTGCAGAGTGAGGTCATGTGTACCCTGTGTCAGGATTGGGCTCCATGGCATTGGCAGGTCTTATTTTCATGGATGTACGGTGCAGGCCCAACTTCTTCCATTGCCTGCCATACCTGAGCTAGTCATGATGACCACTGTTACCAATGATGCCCCCCTTGTCACACATGCTCCATGCAGCCATTGCACAACTCTTACACTGAGTTGTGACAGTGGTCTGTTCTAACATTACAGTCTCACTAAATGTTGACATCAACTGCCTGAGCTAGTCATGATGACCACTGTTACCAATGATGCCCCCCTTGTCACACATGCTCCAAGCAGCCATTGCGCAACTCTTACACTGAGTTGTGACAGTGACAGTGGTCTGTTCTAACATTACAGTCTCACTAAATTTTGACATCAACTGCCTCATGTGAGAAGCCCCTGTTTACCTCCGATTTGGACATGTTGTAGTTGTGTGTGATGAGTTATTGTTGTATAAGTTGGCAATGTGGATGTAATTAATATGTTGTGGTCCATAGATTGTGTCCTTCAATTGTCACATTCAAGTGATGAGGCTATTTGTGATGTGTGTGATGGTAGCAGTTCAATCTTATGCATCACATGTGATGTTGCTACAGTACTTTTCAGATTAGTGTTTATAACATGCTCCTTGAGGTTAGACTCACATTCCTGAAGTATATGTTGTTGAGATTGAAGAGACCAAATATACAAGATGAGTCACGTGATTATTAAGTGAAGACGTTCTCAAGGTTGTGCAGTCTGCTGCAGCGTATCCCAGCAGCTGTGTTGTGCTGTTCCCCCTCATTTTTTTCACCACCATCCTCCTCCTCCTCCTCAGGCATCCCATCAACCTGCTCATATAAGGGAACATTCATCCTCATACACATGTTGTGCAGGATAGCACATGTCATTATGGTCTTGCAGACGATGTGTTGGTCATATAGGAGGCTGCCTCGTGTGATGTCCAGGCACCTGAATCTGGACTTCAGGATGCCAAATGTCCTCTTCACAATAGTCCGTGTCCTGTGGGGCCCCTCATTATATGCACATCTGCTGCTGTTCTTGGGTTGGGAAATGGGGTCATTATTTATGGCTGTATGCCATAACCTTGATCCACTGCAAAAGAGTAAAGGAGTAAGTTGTTGTTAAGGCTGGCAACAGGTTTGTCATGCAGCATGGCAGTTGATATTTTGAGCTGGTTGTGACTCATATGTGTTTGTGGTATGCTGTAAGTTCCTATCTTTGTGTAATGTCTCTTCAGCACTTGGTTGTTGGACATGACAATCTTGTGTTTGGCTCAAGGATCTGAGATATATAATTTGGATTCCAAACTCATAGTCAGTATGTATGTACCATGCATTGTGTGGTGCATCTCTGGATCAGTGTGCTTTCAATAGAGGGGACATGACACATTCTCACAACACAATGGGGTCAGAAGTGATGGCAACATGGTAGCACTACAGAGCCTGGAGATTCCATCCATTTTGACATGTGTCATTGTAGATGATGTCCAACACTTAAGGCCTTTGAAATTGGTAGGTCACAATGCACAAGACGTTTCCAAAATTGGCTGGACTGTCCTGCAACATTTAGACTATGCAAGAATGCCCCATGTGTGATATGTTACTAGGCAACCCTTTATTGTCCCCTGCGTCAGCTGCTCAAGTGCAGCCGTGCACCCACTCTACCTTCCTTGCACAAGAGTACTTGGCTAGCTGCCTTGAGGAGGTGGATACATCTGTGCAGGAAGGGACACTGCCCTATACATATGCTGTTTTGATGGCCAATTGGCTCTTTCTGAATGCATTGGTGGCACAATCATCTGAGTTTAAGGCATAGTCTACTTCTTTATTGCAACCTGCAAACCGCCCCCTGGGGTGGTGTTTGTTGTTGGTACTGCCTCAGGTTTTAGGTGACACCTACATCTCAGTCAGCATCATCATGCTATGCATTTTGTGGTGACAGACCTATAGCCACACACTTTGCACACCCCTTCCACGCTACATACAGCATGGGAGGGTGGCCAATTTGCAATGTGGCTTCAAGTCATTTTAAAATGGCCATCTGCTAAGTTGTACATACAGTGCAGTCCATGACAATGGCACTGTGGGCTTTTACATAGGTCCCATGGTGGTCCAGAGTGGCAGCTAATGTTTGTGGCAGCCATGAGGAGTCCAAGGATGTTTATCCCATTGTTACAGGATGATCAACATAACTACCAGTGTCTCTCTTATCTTCCAACACATTAATCAGCATTTATACTGTCAACACATGCACAATGCAGGTTATGTGATGGAGCTCAGCTACTTAGCAAATGTGTCCATTGGCACAGTGCATGTGTGGTCAGTGATGCCCTGTATTCTCCAACATGGACCATGGTCCATGGTCTGCACTGTCTGAAAGTGACTCTGCCTCATGGTGGGCCATTTATTGTGTCTGGTACAGACATGATGGTGTTATGGGTCAGTAAGTGGTGCATGTGAGGTGGCACTACAGTAGATGTGGTACCACTTATCACACATCTGGCACATGCAATGGGCATTGATCTTGTATTCCTATGTGTGCGAGCCAATGCATCAGGTAGATGCCTCTGTACACTACAGGTAAGTCAGAAATGTGTTGGTGAGATGTAGTTGGTATAGGCAGCAATTGTCTGGTATTTGATGTTTACTCTGGCGACGATTTGCACGGCATGGCTTGAGGGATCTGTGCCTATTTGGAACTTACATGACATGGGCATGATGTATGCCATTGGCATGGCTGTGCTATTCTTTGTTTGGTGTACTGTAGGCAACCTGTGGGCACTTGTAGTGGTCTGTGTAGTTCTTCTGTTAGCAAAGAGTACATGTCTGCACCTGTCCTTCACGTAGTGTGCCTGTCAATTTGTGGGTGTGTTATGTACATGTGGGTGTATGTGTTTGTGCTGTGTACTGATTGTGCTGTGCTGCAGCATGATGCATATGTATTGTTAGCTGCACAGTAGTGGTGTATGTGTTGTGTGTATATTGCTAGGTTCGTTGACTTACCCACAAGTAGGCCATTCCCATATTGTCCAGCCCGGAATTGTCCCTTGATCCTGCTATGCGGGAATATGAAGGTATCATGGACACTCCCAGGATACGTGGGCAAAATTTTTATGAATAGTCCCCGATGGTCCACTATGGCCTGCACATTAATGGAATGCGTGTGCTTGTGATTCCGGTATAAGTGCTCAGTTTCTGCAGGTGGTATGAGCCGGACGTCAGTGCAGTCCATTTCACTGAGCACATGCAGGAAGCCATGGATTTCATAGAACCCCTGTTTGGTCTCCTGCTGCTTTTGCTGGGTGTTGGAGAAGCTGATGTGGTGGGGTGTCATGGAGATAATAGCGTCTAATACCTCTGGCATGAATACAGAGAGCAATGGCTGTGAGACACCAGCTACCAGGGCACCTATTGTTTGGAATGAGCCACTTGCCAGCATGTGTAGGACAGCTAGCAACTTTGTCACAGGTGGTATGTTGTGTGGGGTCTGCAGGCTAGCTGTGATTTGTGGCTCAATGTGGTGCTGCGGGTGTAGTATGGCTTGCCGGCTCAGTCTGTAGGGCCTAATGATGTCCTGGTCCCTGATGCCAAAGAGGGTTGTCCTAGTTCTGAAGACCCTCTCCTGCCTTCTGCGTTGCCTTTGTTGGGCCATGTTGTAGTGGTGGTGATTGCTTTAGTTGTTGCTGTCCTCTGCGTCGTCTCGAAAGCTGGATCAGTATTACCTCCATCTTCTTCTGTGGGTTGGAAATGTTGCTTCTGTGTGTTCTCCTTAAGTAGTGATGAGTGGCGTTATATTATGACAGAAATCGGTGTTAACATAATTTTTTAGGGTCCGCCTCCCACCCGTGCATAATTTTTGCCGGGGTGGATAAATATGGCACTAGGAGGTTTGAGTCATATTTGGGACGGGAATGTCTACCTTGCATCTCATTAACGCAAGGAGGTTTCATGCATCCAAAAAATGATGCTAACACCAATATTTTGACGCTAGATGGGTCTACCGTCAAAATAGAAATATGCTGTTGAGTTTCAGCTGTATTACTGTAAAATAAAAATAACGCTAATTCAGCGCAAACAGGGTATAAATATGGCCCTTAGTATTTGTTTTGAACATCAACATCTTCCATTAGGACAAGCCTTAAGTTATTTCTGTAAAAGGTCTTTGAAACTGGACACCTTGGAAATACAAAAATGTTTTAAGTCAAAAATATTTAGACTCTCTGGTGCAGTTCCTCCTAATAAGTTAACAAGGCTCCTAGGACCTAAGAAACAGCAGTTAGGTTACAGAAAACTTTCCAGGGAGACCACCAGGAAGGCCGAGTTCATATCCACTGGTAACTGATAATGCCAGGAAAAATGCCTCCTTCCCCTTTTGCTGTCCCTGTTGCCACACAGAAGGTCAGTCAACTGATCCTTGTAGCTTACTTCTCAGCCCACATTGCAAATGTGGGCAGGTCTAGCCCTTCAGGCCTCCACACAGGCTGCAAACAGCAGGAATGGCCCTCTTCTGTTCTGTCTCAGCTCCAAAGAATGTTCTGAGGAGCAGCTATTTTTGTTTAATTGGCTAGCTAGTGGTTGGGGTAGACAGTAGACCATCTCTGGCCAAATTCCACATTACTCATATTTCATGAAACTCCAACCTAATCCCTGGAGGGATTATGTGGCACACATAGGGATGTGCCTAAAATAATGAGCAATCATCTCCTACTCAACCACCCTAAACATATTCCTTGCTCCTCTAAGGCTGAAGCCAGTATAAGTGTAATTCCGAATCACAAGACCCCTTCTCTCCAGGCTCCCCTTATCATTATACAATAATCCTACACATCTACCCAGTCCCTTTCAAGTTCTTGGATACTCCTTAATGGTCCTGCCTGAGTTATCCTGTGTTTCACTCCTCCCCAAGTGTCATCCCACCAGGACCAAACCATTGTTTCTACTATGAGAGAAGTATTATCCACCTTTACTAAGCAACACTGATAGTCCAGCTGCGGGCAGGATCATGCAAACAGACAGGGAATGTATACATTTTTCAAATGTATAAAAAGTCCCACTTCATCATTAAATTGTATTCTTAATAATTATTAAAAACAAGGGATGAACCATCTCTGTAGCTAATTCTAAATCAAAGATATATAATTAGGACATTAACTGTACTTTATCCTTTTCTGAATAGTAGCAGCTTCAGCCTTAACTGTAAAAATACCTTGTGGGGGAAAGTAAGTGTAGAAACAGGTAAATATGAAATTCCTATATTTCACCTTTTAAAATCCAGGCACCCTACCTTGTGGGCTACAAGGACAACATAGGGGTGACTTATTTTATATTTCAAATAGTGTGCCCTCGTCCTAAAATAGATTATTTTCAGAAGCTCATATGCAGGTCTAAAAGCGTCAGCAGTCAGATCACACATGGAGGCCCAAAGTCACATTTTCCTTGTCAGCTTAGGTAATGGCAAAATAGGTGTTGTAATCTATAAGTAACATTTTGGGTTCTATCGCATTAGTTTATTTTCCTGCACCACACATAATGGGCTTACTGGAAAATGGAATAGCCAATTTTACTGTGTTGTTGGGGGTCATACCATTTACACTGGGAAATAGACAGCAGCGCCTAAGGCTGCATTTCTCAAAAACCATGGTGCGCCTTGACCTTGGTAGCGAGCAGTGGCAGGTAGGGCTAAAAGTTGTCCACTTTCTATTCTGTTACATACCGGGAATATTCTGCACATAAGGAAAAGGCACTCATGTAAAAGAACAAGATATATCCTTTACAGAAATAGTTTAAGTGAATGTCCAAGCCAATGTTTATTAAATCATAATTGAAATCATATTTTCCAGAGCCTGGCAATGTTTGCTAACCTTAACTAAATCATACTAAATCAAAAGGAAGATCCAAACAGTCAGAACTAACTTCTTTAGACTTTGTAGACATGTTGAGTAGCAATTAGAATTTCTATAATGAGCAGTAAAAACAGTAATTCTTCCAAAAATGGCAGAACCTTTAAGACTACTCTGTGTATGTGTATTTATAGACAGCAACATGGCTTTGACTTCTTCTGACCCAAAAACCTAAGTACATAATTTATAAAAGCACTCTTAACCAGCAAGAATCTAGTGAAACAATACTCATTTTAACTACAGCTAACCCATACATCTCCAGTTATTTCTTTTTCTGGAATTTCCTGACACAATGCCAGAAGACTGAGCATGCTAGAGAATGTTCCAACATCTTTCGCAAATGTAGCCATGCAACTAAACAACCTATTCTCATCCAAAGGCCAACAAGGCCCACTAGATGTCCTCCATGTTGAGGCATGTGACTGACATTGATGTAGATTTACATCACCACTACATACTTCCATCAATCTCATCTCCTAGAAAGTCTTTCCATGATGGAGCAGGGGGACCTAAACTAGCTTATGCTTTTTCACTGTGTGCAAGTTAAATTTCAAATATCAAAGTCAGACTGTTGATGAGACTAAATATTGAGGGCAAATTATCAAATGCATCAAAATAAGGTAAGTGTAGATTGTCCGTACCTAACTACACACATATATACTTGCACAATACATATATCTTCGTACGTAGATGTGGAGTTTTGAATAGTAAATCTATACTATACTTTATTTGCACTTACTTTTCAATATTTTGACCCTCGATATTCTGTCCTTGATACTGTTGTTCCACAACATACTTCATCGATATTCACTAGTACAACAATTTTTCACCCTTCTGCTGGACAGTATACTTTTACTTCCAAAGCTTCCATAATGTCTTTGTTGGAAAGTGGTGTGTTAGTAAGGGAAGGTAGGTACCAACATTTAGTAATCAGGCCACAAACATAAATAAGGTCCAGACAAGATCTCAATAAATGAATCCCTGCTCACACTTTCATAGCTTGGACCACAAGCAGTGAGGCTTAACTTAGGAGACAGGTGTGTAAAGCAATTAGGGCCTGATTTATACTTTTTCAGCACCGCATTTGCATCATTTTTTTTACACAAAAGCAGCGCAAACATATAAAATATAGTGGAATTTTTGTTTTAAAAAAATGACCCAAATGTGGCCCTAAAAAAATATAAAGCAAGCCCTTAATAGCAACAAACAGTAAATGAGAAAAACACACAATAAAAATCCAACACCAATTTAGAAATATAGGACATATTTTTATCTTTGAAATGACACCAAAGCAACAAAAATTAAATATAGAGACTGGAGATATGAATTTCTAATTTGCTTTCTAGTGCATAAAACCAAAAAGTGCCAACAGCTGAATGCTGGTCACGCTTGCCTGGGACAAAGTCAAAGTTTGAGGCCACCATGATGGAGCCCAAGTCGGATACAGCTGAGTGCAAGGCCTTAGTCAAATTTTTACCTTCAGACTTAAGGCCTGATTTAGATGTCAGCAAAGAGAATACACTGTCACAAATGTGACGGATATCCCATCCTCCATGTTATGATCCACATAGGATAGAATGGAATCATAACATGGCCAATGGGTTATCTGTCAAGTTTGTGATGGAGTTTTCCCCTCTGCTGACATCTAAATCAGGACTTTAGCCTCTTTTCTGGAGCTTTTTCTCTCTTCGTCAAGCACAGCTCCTCTCCAGGCCAGCTTTCGATGAGACATTGGTGGCTTGGCTCAGTGCAAGAATCCAGTCAACTCCTGGAAGTCTTGTCAATGGAGAAAAACTCCAGAGCTTCAGCAGGACAAAACTGAAATTCTGGCCAGTTTGCCGTTTGACGTCATCGGATTGACTATCGTCGATGAGTCAGTCACCTTATTGAGAATTTTTTAAAAGTTGCTCTAACATAGGGATCATCTTCCAGAAGTCTTTTTGGGGTCTTGCAATGCCACACAAACTTGATCCAAGGTTACAAAACCTTGGAGCTCCTCCTTGGGAGTTGGGACTACAATTTCCAGAATGGACCAGGTCAAATCCTTGAAAGTCCATTGGACACTAGTCAGCTGGGCTCTTCTTGCAGGGCTTGATACAATGGACTCTTGGCAGCTCCTTCATACCTACTGGTAAAGGGGATTCCATTCCTGGATCTCTAGAAGCAAGGCAAAGTCATTTTTGGGGTGGAGCCCAGAGTGTGCAGTTGGTGCAGTCCTTGTAGGTGCAGTCTTTCAGATGCAGAGATCAGAGGTGCAGCAATGCAGTGAATCTTCTTCTGATTTTCTTTCAGCTTCGATCTGAGTTGCTGGGCAGCTCTTCCATATTTATGCAGGCTTCTGAGTTGGCAAGCAGGGGGGCACCCCTGACCAGTGGAGTGCAGGGTTCCTCCTTCTGTGATGGCTGCTTCTTGCAAAGTGTGGCACATTTTAATTCCAGAAAACTCTGGTTCTCAAAAATTCAAGATGGAGAAAATCTCTCCTGGAAGTGCAGGTGTGGCTATGCCCACCCACAGGCAGTTCAATTACAGGGGCACCCATCTGGCTGAGGGGGTGCAGGAAGTGGGGTAGGTCTGGTTTCTGTTCAATCTTTTCCTCCTTTGAAGACCAGTTTGGCCACACAGCCCCCTTTCGGCTCTAGCATCTATTCTTACAGTTCTCCTCCCACCAGTGCTTCATTTGTCTTAGCAGAGGACACCTCACACCTCACTAATGCAGCTTGGCTCAGCCTGCCAGAATCCGATCAATAAGGAAAGGCTCTTTTAATGTCCCTGCTTATAATTACATTACACCCTACCCTTGGGTCACCTAGGGCAGACTTCAGGGACGATTTATATATAAAAACAAGGTAGTTTAACGCTTTTGAAGTACTTTTAATTCCAACGTCGAATTTGGGCCTCACTTTATTTGAAAAGCAGTCAGCAAACAAGGTTGCCTTTAAAATGACACCAGACACCACAGCAGTGTACCCGGTAGCCTAACTCCACTGGGGTCCCTACACCTAAATGCCCTACCATATACTATGGACTTACAGGTAGGTTGTTGGAGCCAATTATATATATTCCTAATTAACATATACCTTTTAAACAGTCCCTGGTTTGCATAGCCCACTGTCAGAAAACACCAGTATCAGTCACAAATGGAGGCAAAAAATGAGGGGGCATGTTCAAAAAGCCCAGTTTTCTCACAGTCTTACTTCCATTACTTCCATAACTGATGACACACACATGAGCAACATAGTAACCTCCAGAGTCGGGCTCGGTGAAACCAAAACCTGATGCAACAATATCATATCAACAATCCACAACACTCAGTGTTATGCTTTCAATTAAATTTCACTAATATAATATACTACTCTACTGATACGTTTATCGAGCCTACCCCATTTAAAAGATACAGCAAAATTAAAAATAAAACACATCAAGCAACCTGCAATCAACCCAACCATATAGCATTAGGACAAGCCTAAGTATCTGCCTCTTCCCCAATACATAAATACGAAACTAAAGTGCGAATATCAATACAGAAAAAGTGCTAGCTTTCTCCAATGTAATGCATTGTTATATATGGTAATTACAATTTAAAAGCTAATCTGAAAGAGAAATATTTTTCTGGGTGTGGGAGCTTCCGAAGTATCTCTAAACTAATAACTGTAACAACTTTACATTTATCCATTACATTTCTTTACTTTAAGGTGTTTCAATTTATTTCAAAGTAAAATAAGCGTAATGGCCTAGCAATAGAGAATACATCGGAGATGTGCTTACGATGCAGGTTCAGTGAAGTGCATGAACCTAAGGAAAATGTAAAGCTACATGGACTAATGTGTAGACGGTAAAATATAAAGTGGCAGGAGGGGACAATTGACACATTATGACTTTTTTGATAGTTTCCACTTAATTTATTCATAACTTTGTGTCGAGTAATTTAAGCAGGACCTTTATGAAAAATTGCGGCTAAACGACCCATTACAAAGTAAGATTTTCTGCGTGTTATTGCCATTAGGTTTGTACTAAGGGCCGCGAAGGTCGCTTCTACGAAATGTAATTAAGGAGGCATGTTTAATTACTGTAAACCTAGTGCTGCTCCATGTGACCAGAAGGTCAATTTTTTGTTTAAAAGCACTGATCTGGAAAATATCATATTTTAAAAGAGAATATACGACACACAACATAATTTGAGTTTCCATATGTAGGAAAGCATCACTCAGTAGAGAATAAATAATTGTAAAATATTTCTGTGCGGATGAAAGCACCATCTGTACCAGCTCCAGTCGTACTTACTTCTAATTGTATATAACATTATTTAGCACAGTATTGCTGCCTTACAGCAATGCCAACAACATATGTTCATATATTAACCCAGAGAAACGTACTCATTTATGTGCCTAGAGATGAAAGTATGAACAGGCAGTGTTGGGTTGGTTGGTATATATTGCCTGGAGCGACAACTCCTGAAGTGGTTTCACTCTTTTCTCTAACCACATCCTCAACTGGTTAAAATTGGTGTCTCCTTTTCCGATCTGTCCCCCATCTATTGTTCAACTCACATGGTAGTCCATAGCAGCAATCCTAGTACCAGTTTGTTTTAATATCTATGTCGAACCACTGGGTAAAAGATCTTGGGCTCTTATTCCGGGATTATCTCAAACAGGACTCTGCTCTTAAATCTCGAACATTAACCCATATTTTTGAAGCAATTATAAATGGATGCAAACGTGTTTGGCCTATCTATCAATCTCTTGTGCTTTGAACTGTAAAATTAGCAAGCATCACTTCCAGTTTGGCTACTGAAAACTTTGGAATCTGTGTGTATCATTTTCAGATATGCCTATAAAGTGCCATGTTAGCAACAATGCATGTAGTTATGAATGCATTAACTTAAAAACAAATTATAGTGTTGCCTTCTATTTGTTGGAAACTTTCTTTGACATTGAATTGCTTGCTAAGCCATAGTGCTTAGTGTTGTACTCTGCACAGTTTCCAAGAGTGTAATCTTTTTTTCAGACCAAGTGAAGGAAGCTGGATTTTGTGAGGCTAATGGGGTCAGTACTGTATACATAAATGATATCTTCCCCTTTCCATTCTGTGCTTCTTTGAGGGGAATATTCTGACACCTATAAATTTTGCTTTTCTGTATGCTATTTCCTATTAAACAGTAGATGGACTTTAGGCTTCTTAACATGCTGTGGTTTATTTTTAACACCACCACTACTAATTTCACAAAATTAAGCGCCCAATGTTGTATTAAAAAATGCTGCTGTATGAGAACTGCATGCCTACAAGTAAAACATGAAAAGCTCTTAATTTCAATGTATCTCGTCCTGTAGCTACGTTTTTCTGTAGGTTCTCACCATGTTCGTTGCAAAGACAGAAGCTATCTGTCCAGGCTTTGCACTTCTTTCTCCAACAGCTCTCCGAGAATCTTGAGTGCCATGTCTCTTCGTGCAGCTTCCTGACTTCTCAATGTACTCTTTATTTCAACTTCAAACTCTAAGGGTCCCATGTATCCCCTCACTGTGTATTTATTGTCTTTTCCTCATGGTTGCAAGCCCTATCCTCCTACATTTATTTGCTCCTTGCATTCAAGAGTTAAACAATCCATAGTTCATTTTGACCACATAGAGTCCTCCAAGTTGCATCAGTTGACATGTTTTGCATCCTTCAAAACGTGCATTAAGGGACAAGGACAGAATATACTTTTGTCAATATAATTATTTTTCTATGTATAGTGCATAAATGTTCGAATGTACAATTGAAAGTGATATATATAGAGTATTTCGAAAATGTAGCATGTACCTTTTTCAGACAGGACAGTAAAATAAGTGGCAATCCTGATGCGTTTGGATGGACAATGATAAATGATAATCGTTAGACCTGCCAGTCTTCCCCCCAACATTTTGGGGGTGATTTTAACCTTGGCGGACGGCGGAGGCCGTCCGCCAAGGTACCGCCGTGAAATGACCGCACCGCGGTCAAAAGACCGCGGCGGCCATTTAAACATTTCCGCTGGGCCGGCGGGCGCTCTCCGAAAGAGCGCCCGCCGGCCCAGCAGAAATGCCCCTGCAACGAGTTGCAGGGGTGCGACGGGTGCAGTTGCACCCGTCGCGTATTTCAGTGTCTGCAAAGCAGACACTGAAATACTTTGCGGGGCCCTCTTACGGGGGCCCCTGCAGTGCCCATGCCACTGGCATGGGCACTGCAGGGGCCCTCATGGGCCCCGCGGCACCCCCTACCGCCATCCTGTTCATGGCGGGTTTCCCGTCATGAACAGGATGGCGGTAGGCGGTGTCTGAATCCCCATGGCGGCGGAGCGCGCTCCGCCGCCATGGAGGATTCAATGGGGCAGCGGTAAACCGGCGGGAGACTGCCGGTTTACCCTTTCTGACCGCGGCTGAACCGCCGCGGTCAGAATGCCCTCGGGAGCACCGCCAGCCTGTTGGCGGTGCTCCCGTGGTCGGTGACCTTGGCGGTCACCGACCGCCAGGGTCAGAATGACCCCCTTTGACTTTAGTCTTCCATTTTTTTCTAATCTCCTCTTTACTCGCATTACGATTCTACACACTTTACCACTGCTAACCATTACTAAGGTAATATTAGCTGTTCCCAGTTGGAATATTTAACATACTTATAAGTCCCAAGTAAAGTGGTACTGCATGTACCCAGGGGTTGTAGATTAAATGCTACTAGTGGTTCTACAGCACAGGTTGAGCAACCCACTTAAATAGCCCTTTGAAAAAAATGTCTCAGGCCTGCCATAACAGAGTGAACTGCCATTTTGACCTGGAAAAATAAACATTTGCCAAACGTTCCTTTCTAAAACATATGTCACTCCTTAGTTAGGCTGTGGACAGCCCAGAAAGTGAGGTGCAATGTATTTAAAAAGCAGAACATGTACTTTTAAGTTTTACATGCTGTGGTAGTGAACAACTCTTAAACTATTTCACTACTCCGTGGCCTATCTCTCCCTTAGGATAACTGTTGAGAAGTGAATGATTAGTAAGGGCATGTAAGTACCTACACTTAGCAATAGGCCACAAACCCCCACTAGGTCCAGTCAGGGTCTCAATAATTTAATCCCAACTCAACCCATGGTAGCTTGACAATGAGCAGTAGGCTTAACTTAAGAGACAGGTGTGAAAAGCATTAAAAAATCACAAAACAGTAAGTATGTAAAACACAAACCAAAATAAAAACCCCGAACCACTTTATAAAAATAGATTATATTTTTATCTTCAAAATGATACCAAAACAACAAAAATCCAATAATGGGAACCGGAGATGTAAATTTTTAATGACTAAGGCCCTCATTACAACATTGGCGGTAAATCCCGCGTACCGCCTAGCAGAAGACCGCCAACACACCGATGCGGTGGTGGAATTCCGCTACAGCTATTACGACCCACCGCTCGGAATCTGCCAAAATCCAGACACCCACACAGGTCCGCCACACCAATGGTCAGTGATAAACTCGCAATAACAAAACCAACACCGTCACACCAACAGGAATCCGCCCACACTATCACGACCCACGAATCCACGTGGCGGTCTTTCAAGCATGGTATTCCACTGGCGGTACACACCGCCACACTCAAAATACACACACATTTACAAAACACAACCACATTGGACAATTTGAAATACACACACCTGATACACATACACACACCACTCCCACACACCCAATACAATATAAAACACACACCCATATCACCCACACATCCCTACTACCAACATTTCAAAAGAAGACCAGAGAGCGACACCACCAGAAACAACACTAGCATCCACAGGCACACAACACCATCACGCACACACCATCCAAGGATCTCAGACAACACACACAAACACATCCCCTCACACATCACAACACACACCACCTCACATATCACCCACACCAAATCATGGCACCTCAACAACACCCCAGGTTCTCTGAGGAGGAGCTCAAGGTCATGGTGGAGGAAATCGTCCGGGTAGAGCCACAGCTATTCGGATCACAGGTGCAGCACACCTCCATTGCTAGGAAGATGGAGCTATGGCACAGAATTGTCGACAGGGTCAACACAGTGGGGCAGCATCCAAGAACACGGGATGACATCAGGAAGAGGTGGAACGACCTACGGGGAAAGGTGCGTTCTGTGGTCTCCAGACACCGGATTGCAGTACAGAGGACTGGCGGCGGACCCCCACCTCCTCCCCAGCAACTAATAACATGGGAGGAGCAAGTCTTGGCAATACTGCATCCTGAGGGCCTTGCAGGAGTAGCAGGAGGAATGTACTCTGGTAAGTCAACTCTTAAATATTACATCCCCCATCCTACCTGCATGCTATCACATACCCCCACCCTCACCCTCACCCCATCACTCCAACACCTCACAAATGTCCCACTATCACAACCCACCCATCCCAACCCCAAGCCCTGCATGCAACACCAAAGCAGGGACACCCATCACCAAAGCATGTCCACAACAGATACCCCCACAGACCCCAAACCATTTATCACACAAGGTCCTAGACAAGAATGCAAGCACTGGAGTACAGGGTTACTCACCCATTGCACACAATGGCACACCAAGATGCATAATCATGCCATTACAACCCTGCAGGACCCCTACCCAACGTCACCGGACAGGAGGTTCCAGACATGTCCACTCCCCCCACAGAAGAGGCCCACAGTGATGACAGCAGCTCTGTCCAACTGGATCAAGATGACCAGCCTGGCCCATCTGGGACCTCGGGACAGTCGGTTCCCCTGACACTGGCACATGCCACCACAGAGCCTCCCCCTCAGGA
Organism: Pleurodeles waltl; assembly: GCF_031143425.1. Lineage (NCBI taxonomy): Eukaryota > Metazoa > Chordata > Amphibia > Caudata > Salamandridae > Pleurodeles > Pleurodeles waltl. The sequence continues at coordinate 114,523,136 of NC_090440.1, read as the reverse complement.
AACACCAGCACAGCACCCACCCAGCGGTCCCATCCCTCTGTCCCCAGGACACGTCAAGCAGCAGTGTGTCCACCACTACAGGGAACCCAGGCAAACCCACCACCCCAAGAAAATCAGGGACCTGGGGGAAGTGGCAGTAGGCACACGGTTCAGGGGACAGAGGCACAGGAAAACAGGGGAACTGGGAGACAGCTGTGTGACGGGGGAGGACAGGCCCAGGGAACCCACTCTCCACGAGGCCCTCTCCAACATCATGGGAGGGTACCATAATTCCCAGGAGATGATGGCAACGGTACTGGCCAACTTTCAGGAGACCCAGCGGCTGCAGGAGGAACACTATCTGGGGATCAGGGAGGAACTCAAGTCCATCAACACCACCCTGGTCACCATTGTAGGGGTGCTGAAGGACCTTGTCAACACCAGGAGGGACACTGTGGCACAACAAGGGACCCCTGACACTAGCCTGGATGATGAACAGCCCACCACCTCCGCCGGTGCTAGTGGACAGGAGGCACCGCCACTGAACCACAACACCACACCCCACCACTTGCAGATGGAGAACCAGCCCGCAAACGGTCCCTGAGATCCAGGAACAAGACAGAGGACAATGCCAAGACCCCCGCCAGGAAATTAGACCCCCCTGAATGTCATCCTTCTGTCCCACTTTGTCACCCTGTCCATCCTTAACCTGCCCTAGCTCCACTTCCTATGCCCCTTTGGACAATGCACCTGTAAAAAAAATAGACTGGACTCTGCCATGGACATTCCTCCACCATCAGCCCTGCCCATTTTACAACCCCCTCCACTTATATGCACAGAAATAAACACCCTTGAATCACAAAACAATCTGGAGTCAGTCTGTGCTTTCACAAATGTGTATTTGCAATAACTATGGAATATAGCAATGTCAATTTTATTGTCAACATACCGATGTAACACAACTCTAGTCCATGAGGTAATATAGCAGAGGTGACACAGTGGGACCCACATCTGGTAAATGGAAAGGCAAAGTGACAAGTCAGGGTCCATACACTGGGTGAAAGTGACAGACTTATGATAGCTCAAACAATTGCATGAGATGTGTGAGGCAGTGATATCTTCTTACCTGTGTCTCACTGGAAGTATTGCTGGATAATGTTGTTTCTGTTGTCGATATCCTCTTCTTCTGCCTCCTCTTCTTCACTGTCCACAGGCTCCACAGCTGCCACAAGACCTCCATCTGGACCATCCTCCTGCAGAAAAGGCACCTGTCGTCGCAAAGCCAGGTTGTGCAGCATACAGCAGGCCACGATGATCTGGCACACCTTCTTTGGTGAGTAGTAGAGAGAACCACCTGTCATATAGAGGCACCGGAACCTGGCCTTCAGGAGGCCGAAGGTCTGTTTGATCACCCTCCTAGTTTGCTCATGTGCCTCATTGTAGCGTTCCTCTGCCCTTGTCCTGGGATTTCTCACTGGGGTCAGTAGCCATGACAGGTTGGGGTACCCAGAGTCACCTGCAAAAGTCGAGGGACAACTGTTAGACACACACTAACCCGTAGGGACAACCCTAGACCCAGACAACTATTCACAGGGTATAGGGTCCTTGTCCTCACCTATTAGCCACACCAGGTGCCTCTGGAGTTGCCCCATCACATAAGGGATGCTGCTATTCCCCAGAATGTAAGCGTTGTGCACTGAGCCAGGAAACTTAGCATTCACAAGTGAGATGTACTGGTCGGCCAAACACACCATCTGCATATTCATAGAATGGTAGCTCTTCCGGTTTCTGTACAACTGTTCACTCCTGCGGGGGGGTACCAAGGCCACATGTGTCCCATCAATGGTACCTATGATGTTGGGGATATGTCCCAGGGTATAGAAGTCACCTTTCACTGTAGGCAAATCCTCCACCTGAGGGAAAACGATGTAGCTGCGCATGTGTTTCAGAAGGGCAGACAACACTCTGGACAACACGTTTGAGAACATTGGCTGGGGCATCCCTGATGCAATGGCCACTGTAGTTTGAAAAGACCCACTTGACAGGAAATAGAGTACTGACAGGACCTGCACTAAAGGGGGTATCCCTGTGGGATGGCGGATTGCTGACATCAGGTCTGGCTCCAACTGGGCACACAGTTCATGGATCATTGCACGATCAAGTCTGTAGGTGACTATTACGTGTCTCTCTTCCATTGTCGACAGGTCCACCAGCGGTCTGTACACCGGAGGATGCCGCCATCTCATCACCTGCCCCAGCGGACGTGCCCTATGGAGGAGAACAGCTATCAGAGAGTCAGCCAACACTGAGGAATTACAAAATGTCATTTGCACACATTTGTTAATCCGCAATGTGCCTGTTACTGTGTGTATGGAAGGCCTAGATAGGTGTGATGCAGTTATTATTAATGCCATGTGGCCCGCTGAAATAGCAGCTGCCTGACCTGTAAGGTGGGACAAGGGGATATGAGGTAACTGCGCTGGCATTCTACACCATCGCGGTAGGCAGTCGAAGACTGCGGCGCAATCCTGCATTTGTTAACATTGGACCCTATGGGTCCCAGGGGCCAATGACGATGTACGCCGGTGGTGACGGTACGCACCGCCGCAGACATGACCGCCATTTTCGATCTGTACACTCACTTGATACCTGACCTTCAACAGGAGAGGACCTACAATGCAAATGCTGCTGTGACCTCAGTCTGGAAGTGACAATGGCTCATGTGTCTGGGGAAAGGGCCCCTGCCTTCACTTCAGAGGTGTTGGAGAAGTTAGTGGATGGGGTCCTCCCCCAGTACACGCTACTCTACGGTGCACCAGACAAACAGGTGAGTACACTGTGAGCATGCTGCATGGGCAATGCCTGTTTGGAGTGGTGTGGATGGAAGATACATGGCGGGGGAACTGAGCCCTGCATGAGTGGACAGTGAGTCTATGTGCGTCAGGGCAAGGGTGGGAATGTGGGCCAATGACTGTGATGGTCCGGACGGTTAAAGTTTTTCCTTTTCCCCTGTACTATTCCTGTAGTTCAGCGCCCACCAGAAGAAGGATATTTGACGTGCCATCGCCAAAGACGTCCAGACCCTGGGGGTCCACCACAGACGTAGCACCCAATGCCGGAAAAGATGGGAGGACATTTGCCACTGGAGCAAGAAGACGGCGGAGGCCCAGCTGGGGATGGCCTCCCAACGTGGGAGGGGTGCCCGTCGCACGATGACCCCCCTGATGTTCCGGATCCTGGCTGTGGCGTATCCGGAGTTGGATGGTTGCCTGAGGGCATCACAGCAGCCACAAGGGGGTGAGTACAGTAACATCCATCTGACTCATGCATTACGAGGTGTCTGGGTGGGGGAGGTGGGCAGTGGGTTACCCTAGTCCAGGGCGAGCTTTGTAGGCAAGGTCCCTTAGTGACGCAGGCTATGTGGCACCCCAACCCCACCAGTGGTAAGAGCCATATACACATAGTCAGGCTCCTGTGACTTCCATGTGTGCAGCAATCGGGCATAGGCCTTGTACCCCATGGCCCTGTGAATAATCTAGGAACTATAAGTGCATGGCGTAGTGCAGAGGGCTGCTGTGTCTGATGGTGTCCGCCAAAGGTAGTGGTATTGCAAGCACTGAACATGTCTTTCTTCTGTCTCCCCCCCCTTTTTGTGGTCTCCCTGTTCTTGTGTGCAATAGCATCATCAGGAGGAGGAGCAGTGGCACCAGAGCAGGAGGGAGCTGCATCCCACTTGGCCCTGGAGGGCAAGACAACGGAGTCTGAAGCCACCAGTGGGACAGAGGGCGAGGGGAGCTCCACAGCGGGGACAGGAGGTGACAGCAGCCACAGTGACACCTCCTCTGATGTGAGCTCCCTTGTGGTGGCGGGCCCCTCTGTGCCCCCGCATCAACAGGTACAGCCGCCACCCCCACCTACCAGCACCGCCCTCCCAGCAGCCCCTCAGCGTGTGTCCCGTGGCCACTCACCCAGGAGGGTGGGCATGTCCTTCGCCCCAGGCACCTCAGGTCCTGCCCCAGTCAGCCCTGTAGCCCTCAGTGAGGAGGCTATTGACCTCCTGAGATCCCTCACTGTTGGGCAGTCTACCATTGTGAGTGCCATCCAGGGTGTTGAGAGACATTTGCAACAAACAAATGCGTACCTGGAGGGCATTCATTCTGGCCAGGCAGCCCAACAGAGAGCATTTCAGGCTCTGGCCTCAGCACTGATGGCAGCCATTGTCCCTGTGTCCAGCCTCCCCCCTCCAACTTCCTCCACCCAGACCCAATCCCCTGTACCTCAGCCTATCCCAAGCACACCATCAGACAAGCATGTACACACCTCAACACACAAGGGTGGCTCAGGCAAACATAAGCACCACACATCCCACAGGCACTCACACAAGCATCATACCCATGCAGACATACCAACATCCACTGCCTCCATTGTGTCCCCCTCCTCCACGTCCTCCTCCTTCCTCCCTGTTTCTTCTCCACTCACACCTGCATGCACTATATCTTCAGCCACTACCTCCATCACCAGCACGTCCATCACCACACACTGCTCACGTGCACTCACCACCCCCACTACCATTCACACACCCCCTGTGTCCTCTCCCAGTGTGTCTGTGAGCCCTCCTCCCAAAGTACACAAAAACAGGCACACATCCAACCAACAGCCATCCATCTCACAACAGCCTCCAGCCCATGCACCTTCACCCAAATTCAGCAAACGTACCCCTCCTACAACCACTACCTCTTCCTCCAGTCCCAAACCCACTCCATCTACCTTTCCCAGTGTGTCTAAAAAAATTTTCCTGGCTAATATTGACTTCTTCCCTACACCTCCCCCCCCGTCCGTCCCCTAAGGCCAGGCTTTCCAGGTCCCAACCCAGCACATCAGCCACCACATCACCAGGCACAGTGGTGCCAGCAACTGCAGGCTACTGGAGTGTGCCATGGAGCGAGGGCAAGGAGATTCTGCCACCTGCAAAGGTTAAAAAGTTGCCCACATCCCGGAGGGAGAAGCAGAAAACACCGGCCACCAAGGGCAGGATGAAGCACTCTGGGCACAAATCCCCCTCCAGAGCCAGTGGAGACTGTTATCCACTTGAGAGACTGTGGGTTTGCACTCCCCAGGATGCAGCAGTGGGCAACCCACCCACTGGAGAGACTTGAGAGACTGTGGCTTTGCACTCCTCAGGATGCAGCAGTGGGCAACCCACCCACTGGAAAGACTTGAGAGACTGTGGCTTTGCACTCCCCAGGATGCAGCAGTGGGCAACCCACCCACTGGAGAGACTTTAGAGACTGTGGGTTTGCACTCCCCAGGATACAGCAGTGGGCAACCCACCCACTGGAGAGACTTGAGAGACTGTGGCTTTGCATTCCCCAGGATACAGCAGTGGGCATGGAGCCCCCTCGTGGAGCAGGGGCGTTTTGCATTCATCAGGCTGAGGTGCCCCCCTCCCCCCCTGAGGTGCCTGTTTCATTTCGATCTGATGCCCCTGCAGTATTCTCTCCGTTTGAAGTCTGGTATCGTGTGTGGGCCTCGCCCATGCATTTTGGGCCCAGTGGTCCATGGACAATAATTGGTGCACTATCCGGACTTGTGTAGTTGGTGTACATAATTGTATATACTGTATTTCGAGTTTTGACTACTGGATTTTTCATGATTACAATCGTTCAACTCATTTCCTTTTGTCCTTGCTTTCTTCCAGGGGGGTGGGGGGTGTATATGTATTGTTGCGCCATGTATTTGTGTGTATGTATTTGTGGGTGAGGGTGGGGGTGTTGCATGTTGCCTGTGTGTGTCACTCTCTTTTCCCTCCCCCCTACTGTTGTAGGTGCAGTACTCACCGTGGTCGTAGCCGCCGTCTTTGGTACTCCTGATAGAGGAGCAGAAAGACCATCTCAGGGAGTATCTGGATTTCTGGCTCCATGGTGTCCTGGTTTCTCATGGGATGTGGGGAGGTGAGTGTTTTCCCTTCCAAGTCCTGTTTCTTACGTGTTTTTGTTCACGTTGGTTCCGCCCCAGAAAAGGTGGCGGATTGGCATCCTGTGATAGGGTGGCGGTACATTGTGTTCTGCCTGTCTGTTGGCGGTGACCGCCGCAGTGTTTGTTTCTACCGCTGTGGCGGTCGGAGTGTTAAAGTGGCTATCTATGTTGGCGGTTTCCGCCATGGTCGTGATTCCATTTTTTTTACCGCCGGCCTGTTGCCGATCTTACCGCCGCTTTAACACCGACTGCCAGGGTTGTAATGAGGGCCTAAATGTTTTCAAGCACATATAAAACAAAAGCTCCACTTTGGACATTTGGTCGCACTTGACCGGGGCAAAGTCAAAATTTGAAGCCAACCACAATGGAGGCCTGCTTGGCTACAGTGAGTGGGAGACCTTGTTAAAGTTTTACCTTTGGACTTAGGCCCTGATTATGAGTTTGGTGGGCGGAAAAGCTCGCCAGCCAAACTCCCGCGGTCGGGTTACCACCTATGCGGCATCCTTCCTGCAGCCCGTATTATTAGTTTCCAGCTGGACCAGTGGGTGGAAATAAGGTTTTCGCCCACTGGTCCAGCAGGAAACAACCCACAACATTGACACCGGCTCATAATCGAGCCAGCGGCAAAGTTGCGGTGTGTCGGGTGCAACAGCATCCATCGTGCTTTTCACTTTCTGCTGAAAAGTGCGACAGCATGTCCATGGGCAGTGCAGGGGTCCCCATGTGGCCCCCATCTCCAAAAGCTTTTACATGGCGGTGCAACCTTGCAGCGCTGCCTTCACAGATTAAAACAACCAGCACCACCAGGCTATTGGCTGGCAAAAAAGTGGTGGTGCCAGCGGTCCGACCATGGCACGTTAGCCATGGTCACAATGTGGAGGCCAGACTGCCACATTGGCAGTGGTTTGACTGCCACAGTTAGTCTGGAGGTCCTAGGACCAGCAGACTCGTAAAGAGGGCCTTAGTCTTTTTCTTGAAGATTTTCTGGCCCGGGATGAAGTCACAAGTCTAACCTGACCTCCTTGGATCCGTCTTCGGATACGCGTCACAGGAGATCTCGGTCAAGGAATCTACGTTCAGACTTGGATGATTTTTAGGGATAGAAATCTTTGTCCAGGAGTAAGTTGAAATTGAAGCAGACCTCCCTAGAGCCCTCCTTGGATCCACTGCACGGGTAAGTCCTGTAAACTTTTTAAGTTCAGACTTTGAAACTTTCTTGGAACCTTTTCTCTCCAATGTTGGATGACCCTCCACAGCGAGCCTCGATTCAACATCATTGGATTGACTTTCTACGAGCCCCTGGTGAAATCCTGGAAGTCTGGGGCTCAGGAGCTTTTCAGCGGGAAGAACCTGCAAGTCAGGCTGGGTGGCGGTCAACATAAGCCACCTTGACTCACAACGTCGGGTCGATCCACTTATGAAGCTATTTTCCAAAGTTGCTCCAAATTTCTCCAAACTTCTGGATTTTCTTCCAGATAGATTTTGGAGGTTATTCAGGAGTCCACAACTCACCCCAAGGTTCCAGAAGCTCTGAGTTGCTCCTTGAGGGTTAGGACTCCAACTTCAAATATGACCACTGGTCACTGGTCAGCTGGTCTTTTTCTTCAAGGCTTCATGCAGGGGACTCTGGTCCGCTATTTTCTACCTGTAGCCAAAATATGGTGTCCCTTGTTGAAGTAGTAGAAACCCTGCAAAGTCCTTTTTGTGGTCAAGCCAAAGTGTGCAGCTGGTGCAGTCCTTCTGAATACAGTGTCCAGGTGCAGGCCAGAGGTCCAGCAGGGCAGTCCTTCTTCCTCTTGTCCTGTTCCTGTAGGGATCTAAGGTGAGGTGCAGCTCTGCCAATTTTATCCTTGCTCCTGGGATGCAAAGTGGGGGGTTCTGTCCGATCACATGCAGGCCACCACCCTCTTGAGTGACCACTTCCTGGGAAGAGTGGCAAAAATTAATCCCAGAGAGCAACATTCCTCCAAAATAATTCAAGATGGCAACTTTTAGAAAGAGTTCTAAAACTCTTTCTAGATACAAGTTATTTTAAATTTAACAGTAACTTAATTTTGAACTTGCCATATTTAGCTCCCTCCTATGGAAAATAAGACTTTTAATTATTTTAAAATAAAGTCTCTCCATGTTAGCCAATGAGCCCATTCATCACAATGGGGGAAAAACACATTTAGCTATTTTTCCCTCACCAGGGCTTATCAAAAATCTATTATAAAGTCCCTGCTCATAGTTATAGTGCACCCAACCCTAAGGGCACCTAGGGCATGCCTTAGGGGTGACGTATATGTTAAAATAAGGTAACTTAAGACTTTGGAAGTACTTTTAATTCCAAAGTCGAATTTGGCGTTAACTTTACCTTAAAGCAGCCAGCAAGGCAGTTCTGCCTTTAAAATGACACTGGGCACCACAGCAGTGCACCTATGGGTGTATTACGTATGCTGGGGCCCCTAAACCTACATCTCCTACCATATACTAAGGACTTCTACGAAGGTTGGTACAGCTGATTATAATTAGCCTAATTTGCATACCCATTTTAATCAGAGCACAGGTGCTGGGACTGTTTAGCAGTGCCCAGGGCACAGAGTAAGAAAAACACCTTGATTGAAAAATGATAGCAAAAAGTTAGGTGCCTTCTGCAGTCAACCCAGTTTTCTCACAATGACATTGGATTCACCTTATTAGATTTTATAAGTGTAGTTTCCAAGTGGGAAGTTATGCCCCGGTAATTCTTGGTCTCACTGGAATCACAATTTAAAATCCTACTAATGGTGAAGTTGGCATTTTCTTGCCTTATCCATTTAGTGTCTGTATCTTTTCTCTTGTCACATAGCTGGGTGTAGCTGACTGTTGGACTTTGTGTATTCCTCCTAAATAGCGACACACAAAAAGGAGGTTATGTGTGCCTGGATGGACCATCACTTGATGGGAGGGAGTAGCTGGGCACAGCCACAATTATGAAAACGGCACTTTCAGAAAATTTGCATTTTCCTACCTCAGCTTTTTAGGGCCTGTAGCCTGTCTTTAGTCACATGATGGGGTGTAGCTGACAGTTGGGCTTTGTGTATTCCTCCTGGACGTCTACAACAATAGGGAGCTTAGATGTGCCTGGATAGGCCATCACAGGCAGGATGGGAGGAAGAAGCTGGGCAGAACCCCATTTACACATGAATAGGCTGTGTCCTTCCTCCATACAAAGGGCTGCATACCTCCTGTAGTTAGTCTAGAGCCAGGGCAGTGGAGGAAGGATTCCTGTGGACTTCAAAGGGAAACCTCTAGAAGCTTCTCCCCACTGCAAAGGCACAAATGGGTATAAATACTGGACCTTAGACTCCAGCTCTTCTGTAGACTTCTGGACTTGTGGACACTCTGCCAGAAAGATGGACTGCTGTGCTGCTGAAGGGCTGCCACTCTGCTGGACTGCACACTGCTGCACTCCTGCTCCTGCTTTGCTGTGTTGAACTCCTGCCTGCTACCCTCTTGCCTGGGTGTGAAAGACTGGACCTGAAGCTCTTAAACCCAGAACCCAGAGTGACTTCAAGGACTAGCTGGCTGGCCTCCTGATCTGAAGCTTTGGGGATATAACAGGCTTCCAACATCTGGCATTGACACCAGGACTCTGCACAACTCTGCCATTTGTGAGTCTACCCTGCCAAGTGGTGCCACCCCAGTCCTGGACCCTTGGAAGTGGGCTTCAGGTACTTCGCCAGCATTTTTGGATCCAGCAGAACTGATGCATCTCTTCTGTTGCACAGCACAACCGTAAGTAGGACTGATGTATCTCCATTGCTTCATTTCACTCCTGTCCACTCTCCACTCCATTTCTGCTTGGATTGGACCCATTGCAAAGACTCACATTATCATGTTTGACTGTGGCTACTGGGTTCCTGCTAATCAGGACCCCAGTAGTTATGCTCTCTCCCTTAAATTATGGTTGTTGCATAACCCAATATTTCACCCACAATTGGCATTCTGGTGCCCTCTTATAAGTCACTAGTATACGGTACCTAGGTACACAGGGCATTGGGGTTCCAGGGGATCCCTATGGGCTGCAGCATATCTTTTGCCCACAACAGTGTTAGGAAAATAGAATAATACAATAAAGTGCAATAAAGAAATCAAGACTTAAACCACCAAAATCCACTTAGAAGAACTGGACATTCTGAATTTCTAACTTTTTAGAGGCATAAAGCTCAACTGTGAATATCTGATTACACCCGACTGTGACATAGCAACAAGTTCAGACTGACTGTGATGGGGTGTGGGCTGAATACAGGACCCAGTTAGTCCTGCAGAAGAACATCTTAAATCCTTCTTTGCGTAGCATTGTGTGCATCCAAATTGAAGATGTCCGAATGCGTTGAGCAGTTGAGGTGATGCGTTGTTTCTGAAGAGCTGTGATGCTACAATATGGAGTCCGGCATCATCAAGGCTGCCATTGATGAGTGATGTGAGGGCCTGCGCTGAGACTGCATCACAAGGTGGAGGTTCAGAAGGTGATATTGGCTGCAGCAGTGTAAGAAGCTGGTCTTGTTTGTAGAGGATACCTATAGGCCTAGGGCCCAGGACCTATAGACCTTACACAAAGTCCAGTTATCCCTTATTAGTGAAATATAGGCAGTGTCTTGAAGTCAGGCACTCTAGAGGTAGCTGTAGCTGAGCAGCCAAGGCTTATCTAGGAGACACGCAAAGTTCATGCAATACCACTGTAGTCACACAGTACTCGCAAACATGAAAGAAAATACTCAGTGTTGCAAAATAGAGGTACTTTATTTTGGTGACACAAATGCCAAAAATACCATAGAGGCTATACTCCCTTAGGAGGTGTTAGAAATGGGGTCTTTGGTTGGCAGTCAGGTTATCCCTGTCCAAGCAAGGACCCTCACTCTAGTCAGGATAAGTCACACATAATCCAAATTATCCTGTGCCCACCCTCTGGTAGCTTGGCACTGAGAAGTCAGGCTTAACTTAAAAGGCAATGTGTGAAGTATTTGTGCAATAAATCATGCAATAACACAGTATAGCATAACAAAAATACACCACACAGTGTTTAGAAAAATATGTAATATGTATCTGATAAGATGCAGGTCAAAAAGATTAAAATGCAATAAGTATAGGTTGAGATATCACTGTAACAGTGATATAAAGTGTCTTTAGTCTTTTAAAAGCAATAAATGACTCTATCAAGCAAAAGTACCTGATTTGCGTTCAAAATCTCCGCAAAGAACCGCAAAGGAAGAGATGTGTGGAAACAAAGGGGGTGTGCGTCGATTTCTCAGGCCGCACATGGTGATACGTCGTTCAGTTTTCACGCAGGGATGGCTTTGCGTCGATTTTCAGTGCTCGGTCGTGGCTCCTCTTCAGGTTACAGGGTTTTCGGACACCCTGGGGACTATGGGTGGATTTGTGGCGGTGACAGGACGAAGTCACAGAGGCTGTGTTGATCCATTGGGCGTTGTGTGGAAATTTCTACCGCACAGCAGGTGCTGCGTCGATTCCTCTCTGGAAGTCGGGCTGCGTCATTCCGGCTTGACTGTGCCTCGATCTTGTAGGCCGTACGCTGAATTTCCTGTTGCTACGCTGGTGCTGCGTCGATCTTTTTGTTGCGAAGTCGGGCTGTGTCGTTCTGGTTTGGCGTGCAGTGAATTTTTTACTATGGTGCAGGCTGTGTGTCATTTCTGACAGCCTGTGTGTCTATTTCCACCTCACAAAGAGTCCTTCTTGTAGAGATGAAGCTTTTTTGGTCCTGAAACTTCAGGGAAGAGGAGGCAAGCTCTATCCAAGCCCTTGGAGAGCACTTCTCACCACAGCCAGAGAGCAGCAAGGCAGCAGGGCAACAGCAAGGCAACAGTCCTTCACAGAAAACAGACAGGTGAGTCCTTTGGGCAGCCTGGCAGTTCTTCTTGGCAGGATGCAAGTTCTGGTTGAGGTTCTCTTCTCCAGGAAGTGTCTGAGTTGGTAGGGGCAGAGGCCCTGTTTAAATACCTAAATGTGCCTTTGAAGTGGGAAGATTCAAAGAGTGGCTTAGACGTGCCCAAGGTCCCCTTTCAACTCAATCCTGTCTGCAGGGCCCCAGTAGGGGGTGTGGCAGTCCTTTGTGTGAGGGCAGGCTACAGTCCTTTGACATGTAAGTGTCAGGCCCTCCACCCTCCCAGCTCAGGAAGACCCATTCAAAATGCAGATGTATGCAAGTGAGGGTGAGTATCCTGTGTTTGGGATGTGTCTGAGTGAATGCACAAGTGAGCTGTCAACTAAACCCAGCCAGAAATGGATTGTACGTCACAGAATGATTTAAGTGCAGAGAAATGCTCAGGTTTAAAGGGAGAGAGCATATGCACTTTAGCGCTAGTTAGCAGTGCACAGAGTCTTAAAATCAGCAAAAACAGTATCTAAAAAATGGAAGGAGGCAAACAAAAAGTTAGGGGTGACCACCCTAAGGCTGTCAGGTCTAACATGAGGTAAGTAATAAACAAGTTATATACACAAGTATGCGTAAGCAGGTGAGAAAACAGTGCACAATAGTTAGAAATGGGCCTGGGGGAACACAAACATATACTGTGGAATGCAAATGTCGATTTCCCACCCAGGCAAGTGTTGTGTGTAGAGGGGCACTGGGAGTATTAGAAAACACCAAAGGTAAGGAATAGAACCCACCCCAAAGCCCAGGAAAGCAGGAGTAAATCACAGTAACTTTCCTAGGTCACACAAGAACATGAGACAGAAGATTATGCAAGAACCAGAAGCGACTGCAAGACACCAATAGTGGATTCCTGGACCTGAAGACCTGTGGAAGAAGGGGACCAAGTCCAAGAAGCACAAAAGAGCCTAGGGAGAACAGGTACCCCTGCTAACCCAGATGAAGGTGCGAAAGAAGAACCACTGGTGAAGAACAACAGTCAGTACTGCACCCAAGAAGAAGTATGCAGGTTCCTGGTTGGGCCAGATGATGTCCCATGCTGGATGGAAGATTGCAGTCTGGTTTGCATCGATAGGATTCCCCCAACAAGCCTTCGCACATGCAAACCTCGCAATTAGGAAATATGGTGCTGCCCGGGACCTAGAGGGACATGGTGGACTCTACCCAGGAGCGGGAGTAAGAGGGGGCTCTCAGCAACTCAGAGAGCCTACAGAAGACCAGGCAGCGCACACAGGAGTCCCACAGCATGGGGACAAAGAAGGTGCAAGAAGAGGCCCATGTAGCACTACAGCAAAGGATCACACGCAGTAAGCTGTGCGTCACAGGAAGGAGTGCTGGGGGCCAGAGCTGCACTGTGCACGAAGAACTTTGTGCAAGAATGCCAACAAGCCTTCTCAACTGAAAAACACACAGTCAGGACCGTCAGGACCATTTCAGTTCACCATCAGTGAGGCAGGACCCACACAGCTCTTCAGGAGAGGGGACCCACGCCGCTGGTCGTCGATGCATTGAGGTGCCTGCTGAAGCAGTTGAGTGACTCCTTCACTACAAGGGAGTTTCCTTCATTCTTCTGGTGCAGGGTGGAGACAGGCTGTCCTCTGAGAATGTAAGACCGGGAAAAAGTTGCAGTTGCTGTCAGGAGCTGAAGATATAGAGTTCCTGGAGGGTCTAGATGAAGTTTCTTCATTAAGAAGGTGAAATAAAGGATGCAGAGGATTCCAGCTGGAGTCTTGCAACCCAAACCCGAATCCACCCAAGAGAGAGACCCTAAATAGCCCTGAAAGGGGGATTGGAGATCTAACAGATAACACCTATCAAGGGAGGGCTCTGAGGTCACCTGCTGGCACTGGCTACTCAGATGCTCCCAGACTTCCCTGCCAACTTGGAATCCAAGACGGCAAAACCCAAAGACCCTCTGGAGGAGCTCTGAGCACCACCCCTGGGGTGGTGATGGACAGGGGAGGGGCCACTCCCCTTTCCTTTGTCCAGTTTCGCGCAAGAGCAGGGACTGGGGGTCCCTGCACCAATGCACACTAGCTTATTCAAGGAGGGCACCATCCATGCCCTTCAAAGCATTTCCAGAGGCTTGGGGAGGCTATCCCTCCCAAGCCTGTAGCACCTATTTCCAAAGGGAGAGGGTGTGTCACCCTTCTCCCAAAGGAGGAAATCCTTGTTTCTGCCTTCCTGGGCTTGAGCTGCTCAAACAACAGGAGGGTAGAAACCTGTCTGAGAGGTGGCAACAGATGGGGCTGCCTGGAAAACCTCAGAAGTCTGAAACTGCAATACTGGGGGTCCTCTAAGGAGCCCCCAGAGAGCATGGAATCATACAACCAGTGCTTGCAAAAACATTGGGGTATGATTCCGACATGTTTGATACCAAACATTCCTATGTTCAGAGTTACCATTATGTAGCTGGACATAGGTAGTGACCTATGTCCAGTACAGCATAAAATGGCATCCGGCACTCACGAAGTCTATGAAAATGGTCCTGGAGGTCATGGAATCACCTCTGCTAGTGCAGGGGTGCCGTCACACACAGGTACTTTGCACCCAGCCCACAGGGCTGGAAGGCCTGCTATAGGGTTGACTTATAAGTGACAAGGTGCATTGTAAATGGCAGTAAAAGGATGCATGCACCATTTCACACAGGCGGCAATGGCAGTCCTAAAGAAGCCTTTGCATGGACTCCTCATTGGTGGCAAAAGTAATGCTGGAGCCCATAGGGATCCCCAAGAACCCCAATGCCCAGGGTACCATATACTAGGGACTTATAAGGGTTGACCAGTGTGCCAATTTGGAGTGAAATACTGAGTTACCAGTATGTAGTGATCCATTTAGAAAAAGAGAGCACTAAGGTCCTAGTTAGTAGGACTCCAGTGACACAGTCAAGCATACTTTAAAAAACAGTGAAACATACCCACAAGCAAGCCAAAAACCATAAGCACTGGGGTCCTGGCTAGTAAGATCCCAGTGACACAGTCAAAACACACTGACATCAGGCAGAAACTGTTAGTTACATACCAAAAAGGGGGTACTTTCCTACAAGAACCAACATAAATGGTGTGTTTTTCAATCTCTAACTGCTTCCACACTCAATAAAAAAATAAAAAAAATATGAAGGTCAGTGGTAGACATGGGGAAAGGGAGATGTGATAAGAAGGAAAAGAAAGACACAGGACTTGTCACTTCTGGGGTCAAGTAGGTCCACAGGTTGTTGTACATCTATACAACTTGAAAAGGTATCTTATGTAATCTGTCATTTGGAATATTAAATATAATTGTAATTGTGACTAGATATCACTCAACAATATCTGTGCAAAAAGAAGACCTCTGTATTTAATAGGAAATAGTGGGACTTCCTGAAAAATAATCATATGTATTCATAAGTATATTAAAACTATTGTAGTAGCAAGATTTGAACAAATACCTCCAGTTATGTCACTAAACGCTCTTTTGTCGAAGGTGGGTACAGCTTCTATTTGACTTAAGTTGAACTACAGAATTATGAATATCATTGACATCCTAATGTTATTTACTACTAAAAACATATAAGGAGACTGGAAATGTAATACCTTGTAGATGACATTTATACAGGTGTGGAGTTTTCTTCTTTGAATCATTTCTGTTACATAATAAGGACTTTTAGTAGAACAAAAGCACACTCTTAAGAGTCAAAAACACATAAAGCAGTCTTAAGAGTGTGTTCAACAAATAGTATCAAAGGTTGCTTACATCAACACACAAATCCATGATGCTTCTTAATCCAAAATATCCATGGAGTAATCCTTCTTGAAGTAACACGATCTTGTCACCTGGATTCCAAGATTCATCCAGCAAGGTCCTGCTACAGCAACATTTTAGCACAGTTGCTTAGCACAAGACACTGCAAACTATGAGGTAAAATAGACCTGAAGGTCTACAATTGCTACCATCTCCCTAGGCATGGCATTTCTCTAGACATGCAATGTATTGCAGTTCATAGTTCACTGCTTGGGCCCTGCTGCACAGCATGTCCTCCCCAATGTGCAGCCTGAATCCAGACAGCACCATCACTCTGTGATGATATTTAGCTTTTCCCTTGCTGAAAGACTTCGTATTACTGCTCCCACACCCATTCACCAAACTAAGAGGTACGCAAAAACCAATCATCAAGCTATGGAAATAAAGAAATGCATTTTTCATACATCTTTACCACTGGAGTCAATACCTTTGTTTGAAAAGCAGTGGAGATGCTGTTAAACCAGAAAGCAGTATTTACAATTGGGAATGTTTTCATTCTACCACAAATGTTAGATTATTTCAGGGGTTTAGATGGATCATCACATGAAAGTATGTATTGGTAAAGTCTATGGATTTTAGAAAGTCTCCTTTTTCAGTAAATATAATGCTCTTCTGAAATTAAACCCTACAGAATGATTTGTAAGCCATAAGTACTTAAGCTCATTGATAAGTGTGTATCTAAGTTACTGGCACTAAGAAGAAAATTACACTTTTGTTCCATCTCTGATTTTGGAATAGGACAAACCACTTTCTTTTTGAGAAACACCTTCAGACTGACATGAATGGCTTCTACTTCACTTTCCATTATAGAATTAGTCTAAAAAAGTATCTAGGATTGTCGCGTAGGCTCTCATTATTCTAATGAGACTACTGGATTTGGAGTGGCAGAATTGCCTGCGGTGTGGAGACTAACCAACTACAGGTGACACCTGTTGCTCCAATCCGGGTTCTGTTCCGGCTAACTAGCAGTGCCTCATCTCTACTCAACGGCAGGGATGATTGGGCAGCTGAGCCCATGACATGACTGGTTTCTCAGGGAAGCCGTGGTCACTCAGATCTCATCCGTTTCACTCAGTTACATTCGTTTCACATACACAATGACAAACAGAGGCAGTATATATATCAATAATGCTTTAATAAAGCGACTGCAACTTAGATAGCAAAGCGTAGACTGCAATAACCAGGACGATACAGCGTTACAAGATTAAAATTGTGACAAGGAGAGTAAAACATAAAAATAATGCTACCATATTGTCACTAGAGTCAACAGACTAATTCCTACTTAGACTATGATAGAGCACAGTGTGTTAAGTTCTAATTCTGCCCTCCAGAATCCCCTGGGAAGACATCATCCCCCATACCTGAGCAAAGACCTGAAGTCTGCAAATCAGCTGTAGTGAAGCATTCGGCAATCAGCATAAAGTTGTGGTTCTCTGGCTGGAATCTCCCTCTAATGTGTAAGGGACAGGAAAGTGTTTTTAAAATGAAACAGCTGTTCTAAGAAAATTTCCCTATGTAAGGATGTGTATTTTCTATGAATGTCAGAGACTAAACTTATACCACGTTCACCGGCAACCTATCCTGCTGTAGCCTTGAAAGAAGCACAGATTGAGCAAGAATGTCTTGTTTGAGAACAGAGTGCTGGCCGAGGCAAAAACAGTTAGATGAGAGAAAATAAAACAAGTCCGTAAAAGTGGCTACTGTAACAATAATAAAGCAAAGCTGAATAAAATACATCTAGGTTAAAGTGCACAGTGGCAGACCTGGTATGTTAAAATAACGTCCATGGAGCTATAACTAAAATGGCTACACAACAGGATGAGGATGGTTGAATACAACTTGCCAAACCACCAAATATTATTATGGTTTGTTTGATCGAGTACTACTGCTGTTCTTTTACTGAAAGTTGCTTTAAGTCACAGTCATGCTTATGGCCGAAACTGACTGGTCCCAGTTGTGTGCCTAGATTTGTTGTGGATTAGGACACCCCAGCTGGGCACCTCCCATGAAAGGACTGTTTTGACTGTTGTTACAACACTGTTGTTCACATTGTCATTGTGAAATAAACAAACTTTGCAGAACTTCTGATCTAAAAAGTTGTAATTTATTTTTACTTCTGCTGTGTTTCACAAATTCCTCAAGTTCTGAACAAAATAATCTAGATCCTAGAAATAGAAATGGAAAATCCACAATAAGAGCTTCCTGATTTTCTTTTCAACTTCCAAGGTTGTATTCAAAGATGATGTCTAGATTCAATGGCAGCTTGAGATGCTGTTTCTATTTACCTATGACCATCAAAGGTAGTGTTTAGCATTTTTATGATGAGCTTCACCAAAGGAAAGAGATCAGAACAGTCACACTAGAGCAGGAGACTTAGAGGGTCAACCATGAGAAAAATATGTAGAGGGAGCTACGGTAACAGACGTTATTGCCCACATTAGGGAAAGATTGGGTTTAAAGTCAATATAAAAAAAACTCTACTTATATAAATGATGGCAAAAAACAGAAGGACGTGGACATTTCTGGTTGTCCTTAGTTCCTGTTAAAAAATATTCTTAGCCTTGAAAATTACCTTCTGATTATGTCAAAATAAAGCCTTTGAGGGCTAGTATTCCTAGAGTGTGTTTTATTTGATTGGAGTATGCTACTCCTCAGGATCCAGGTGATTGGACGCTTGCATAAAAGGAACTAACTCATCTATGGATTAGTTTATGTGTGCTGGTTCATATGCCCTTCACGTTTTGCTAAGAGATTTTCAAGTGTTCTGTGATCCATTTAGGAAAGTAAAGACATTTTTGACCCTGTCGCAGTTGCTTGATCCTCCCACTTGGGCCCACCCACTTGAACCAAATGCCTGCGACAAGAAAGGGTAAAAAATGTGCAGATTGCACTTTTGGACCCACTTTGGCTCCTCCTCAGTTTTTCATTTTATACATTTTTAGGCACCTATACAATTGAAGTATCATATTTATTGGGAAACCAAGGGGCACGCTGGATGGAAATTTGTGCCGGCACAGTGATCTGACAACTTTCTCACACAGTAATGTGACTTTTTAGCTAAATATGAGGTTTTCAGGGTACTCTGGGTAAGAAAACGCTGGGGATCCACACAAGCCACACCACCAGCCAAGCACCAGCCCACACACACTGCCATCCTAGCGCAAGTCCACACACACCACCAGCAAAATGCCAGCACACACACAGCGATGCAGTACATAAATGACCATCAGCCAAGCCCCAATTCACACACTCAGAAACTTTCCCAGGTATCTAATGGCTTTTTGCCCCTCTTGGGGGCAGATGAGCCTAATATGTCACTGATCTGCCCCCAAGGGAGGTGGAAAGAGGCAATATATGTTCTCCCCCAAAAAGGGAGTGACCCTGGCCCTTGGGGGCCACTCCCTGACATGCCCATAAACATATCCATGGTGCCTAGTGGGATTTCTGCCCCCATGTTCTCCCTGTGGGAGAAAGAAAGACTGTGGTGATTTTTTGGGGGGGCTGGTGGGGGTATTGTAATGCCCATTCTGAGAAGCCCTCACCACTAGATGAATACAATAAATCCCTGGTGTCTAGTGGGAATTCTGCCTCCTTGGGTTCAGATTGTGGGCTATTGCCTCCATCTGCCCCCCCAGGGGGGCAGAAAGATTGTGCTAATATTTGGTGCGTGGAGGCTGCATTGCAATGCCCATTCTGGGCAGCCCCCACCTCTATATGTATAAAATCCCTGGGGCCTAGTGGTCTTTCTGCCTCCTGGGGTGCAGAAAGACTGTGCCAATTTTGTGGGAGGGGGAGCATAATAATGCCCATTTAGGACAGCCCTCAGCCCTGGATGTATATATAAATTAAGTCCCTGGTTTCTAGTGGGCTTTCTTCCCCCTAGGGAGGCATAAGGAATGTAAATGCCCTGAAAAATGAGGGGGAGAAAATTCCTTGCCCAAAGGGCTGCTCCCCCTCCCTGGTGTCTAGTCAGTGTATCCCTGCTTAGAGATCACCCTCCCTGGGCAATACCGAAGCAGGGATTCACTAGGGAGGAATACCACTGGAAAGGGGAGACTCTCCCCTTTCCAATTATACCTCTACCGTCTGTCTCGGAGTTCAGGGGGCTGAGATGCCCCCCTGAACACGAGGCAGTGAAAGAGAAATGACGTCAGCACGCACGCTGATCGTCATTTCACTGAAACAAGAGAAGCAGCCTTGGGAGATGGGGAAGGTATCTCCCATCTCCCAAGGCTGTTTCTTTCTAAACGAAATCCCTCTAGTGCCTGCACCAGAGGGATTTCAAGTGCCATGTGATTGGACAGCCAGGAGCAGTCCAACACACATAAGCAATGTAGCGTTGGATGACTTCTGGCTGTCCGATGCATAAAAGATGTTAACTAACTGTAATGTGATATGTTGAAAGCCGTCTTACCCTGGGGAAACATTGCCTCATGAAATTGAGGTTTAACACCATCTCTGATTTATCCACCTGTGGGCTTGCTGTTGACATAATTTTTTGGGATCTGCAATTCAGGGATTTTCCACACACACACATTGCTTAGCCGCACAGTAAGAGATTTTCAAAGAAATGAGGGATGTGAGTGTCTGCTTCAGCTGGGCTGTGATCAGATGTCAGTCTTTCCACTGAAACTTGCTATGCCTCAATTGTAACAAGACTATGAAGAGCACAGCAGGTTAGGGTGTACAAGAACATGTCTCCTCTTTGTGGATATTTAAATATTTAGGGCCATATTTATACTTTTTGATGCAAAACTGCGCTAATGCAGTTTTGCGTAAAAAAAAACAGCGCCGGCTAACGCCATTCTGAAGCGCCATGCGGGCGCCGTATTTAATCAATGACGTTAGCCGGCGTTAGCCGCCGGCGCTGCCTGGTGTGCGTGAAAAAAAACGACGTACACCAGGCAGCGCCGGCGTAGGGGGATATGGAGCTTGGACGTCAAAAAATGGGGCAAGTCAGGCTGAGGCAAATTTTTCTCCTCAACCCGATTTGCACAATTTTTTTCGACTCCCAACCCCCATAGAAATGACTCCTGACTTAGCAAAGACAAGAGTCATGCCCCCTTGCCCAATGGCCATGCCCAGGGGACTTATGTCCCCTGGGCATGGTCATTGGGCATAGTGGCATGTAGGGGGGCACAAATCAGGCCCCCCTATGCCACAAAAAAAAAAAAAATAAATACTTACCTGAACTTACCTTAATGTCCCTGGGATGGGTCCCTCCAGCCTTGGGTGTCCTCCTGGGGTGGGCAAGGGTGACAGGGGGTGTCCCTGGGGGCATGGGGGGGCACCTCTGGGCTCCTTCCGAGCCCACAGGTCCCTTAACGCCTGCCTTTTCCAGGCGCTAAAAAACGGCGCAAAAGCGGCCGTACGTCATTTTTTTTGACCCGCCCACTCCCGGGCGAGAATTTTGCCCGGGAGTGTAAATACGGCGCACATGCCTCGGAGTCAATTTTTTAGACGGGAACGCCTACCTTGCATGTCATTAACGCAAAGTAGGTGTCCACGCTAAAAAATGACGCAAACTCCATGGACTTTGCCGCTAGACGCGTCTAACGCCAAAGTATAAATATGGAGTTAGTTTTGCGCCGGAATTGCGTAAAAAAAAACAACGCAATTCCGGCGCAAACAGAGTATAAATATGCCCCTTACTACCTAATTCAGTGCCATTTTTTCAAACAGAGATTTCTGAGCATTTTTACATAACTGCACTTTTCAGATATCTGTCGAGGGTGGAGCATTACAGAAAGTGACAAGAGTAGGTAAGTGCTTTAAGAGTAATGAAAAAAACTATTTAGTGCCTATAATTGTAAGTGTTTATTCAGATATTCTTTCAAAGTGACCATTCTCGAGAGATCAAGCCTCAATATCTAATGATTAGTTCAAAGAAGGCCGATCAAGTGGTAATGACATTGATCACAAATAATTAAACCCATTTCTGTACCATTTCTGTATCATGTTAAAATCTATTATGCCACAAAATTGAATCCATTGTTAAAATATCTTGGGGCATATTTATACTCCGTTTGCGCCGAATTTGCGTCGTTTTTTTCGACGCAAATTCGAGGCAAAACTAGCTCCATATGTATACTTTGGCGTTAGACGCGTCTAACGCCAAAGTTCATGGAGTTAGCGTCATTTTTTTGCGTGAACACCTTCCTTGCGTTAATGATATGCAAGGTAGGCGTTCCCGTCTAAAAAAATGACTGCGATGCTATTACGTCGGATTTATACTCCCGGGCAAAAATGACGCCCGGGAGTGGGCGGGACTAAAAAACCCGCATTTGCGCCGGATTTTAGCGCCTGGGTCAGGGCAGGCGTTAAGGGACCTGTGGGCTCAGAATGAGCCCAGAGGTCCCCTCCCAAGCCCCCAGGGACACCCCCTGACACCCTTGCCCACCCCAGGAGGACACCCAAGGATGGAGGGACCCACCCCAGGGAAGAGAAGGTACATGGGTGATACATGGGAGTTCCCAAGCAGCTACCCATGCCTTTTGATGCACTCCAAGGGGCCCCTGACACTAGCCAGGACGATGAACTGCCCACCACCTCCGCCGGCGCTAGTGGACAGGACGCCCCGCCACAGGACCAACACACCAGCACCCCACCCCCTGCAGACGGACAACCACCACGCAAGCGGTCCCTGAGATCCAGGAACAGGACATAGCAAGATGGCAAGACCCCCGCCAGGAAATGAGACCACCCTGATTGTCCTCCCACTGTCCCACTTTGTTAGCCTGTCCATACTTAAACTGCCCCAGCTCCACTTCCTATGCCCAAATGGGCAGTGCACCTGTGAGACTAATAGACTGGACTCTGCCATGGACATTCCTCCGCCATCACCCATCCTCATTTTACAACCCCATCCCATTTCTGAGCACTTCAATAAACACCCTTGCAACTCAAAACAATCTGGAGTCAGTCTGTGATTTAGTGAAAATGTATTATCAATGACAGTGTCATAATGGATGTACCATTCTAAAGCTAACATACCTATGTCACACATCACAAGCCCTTGAAGGATGCAAGCAGTTGACACGTAGGTAACCACACCTGTGAAACCGTAATGGAAGGGTACAACTCAGTTACCAAATAGTGATTTAAATCGAAAAACAGGATAGAGGTAGACCTGTGAAAGTTAATGTAATGCTAAAAATGAAAATGTTCTCACCTGTGTCTCACTGGAAATATTGCTGTATGACTGACTCCCTGTTGTCGTTGTCTTCTTCATCAGCTTCATCCTCATCACTGTCCACAGGCTCCACAGGCTCCACAGCTGCTACAACACCGTCATCGGGATCATCCTCCTGCAGAAAAGGCACCTGGCGTCGCAAAGCCAAATTATGGAGCATGGAGCAGGCGATGATGATGTCGCACACCTTCTTCGGTGAGTAGAATAGGGATCCACCTGTCATATGGAGGCACCTGAACCTGGCCTTCAGGAGACCGAAGGTGTGTTCGATCACCCTCCTAGTCCGCCCATGGGCCTCATTGTAGCGTTCCTCTGCCCTTGTCCTGGGATTCCTCACTCGGGTCAATAGCCACGAAAGGTTGGGGTAACCAGAGTCCCCAATAGCCATACACGGTGCCTCTGGAGTTGACCCATCATATCAGGAATGCTGCTATTCCGCAGGATGTAGGCGTCATGCACTGAGCCAGGGAACATAGCATTTACCTGCGAGATGTACTGGTCTGCTAAACAGACCATCTGGACATTCATCGAATGATAACTCTTCCGGTTCCTGTACACCTGTTCACTCCTGTGGGGGGGGACCAGAGCTACATGGGTACCATCAATAGCACCTATGACGTTGGGGATATGTCCAAGGGCATAGAAGTCACCTTTCACTGTAGGCAAATCCTCCACCTGAGGGAAAATGATGTATCTCTTTACGTGTTTCAGCAGGGCAGACAACACTCTGGACAACATGTTGGAAAACATAGGCTGGGACATCTCTGATGCCATGGCCACAGTTGTCTGAAAAGACCCACTTGCAAGGAAATGGAGCACTGACAGCACCTGCACGTCAGGGGGGATTCCAGTCGGATGGTGATTGGTGACATCAGGTCTGGCTCCAACTGGGTACATAGTTCCTGGATTGTGGCACGGTCAAACCGGCAGGTTATGATGACATAACGCTCTTCCATTGTCAACAGGTCCACCAGCGGTCGGTACACCAGAGGATTCCACCATCTTCTCATATGTCCCAGCAGACGGTGCTTACGAAGGACAACAGCGAAGAACCAGTCATTATTCATCCAGGTATGTACCCACAGTCACACACAAGACTACACCACTCACAAAACCCTTCCTGTATGTTTGTTGAGTGTAGGCCTAGCTATGTGTGACGCAGTAGTAAATGAAGCCATGTGGGCCCCTGAAATGGCGGCTGCCTGACCTCTAAAGTGGGACAATGGGATTGTGGGGTAACAGCGCTGGCGTTGCACACCGTCGCGGTAGGCGGTCATAGACCGCGGCGCAATGCTGCATTGGTTAACATTGGACCCTATGGGTCCCAGGAGCCAATGAACAGGTGCGCTGGCGGTGATAATGCGCACCGCCGCGGACGTCACCGCCGCGGACGTCACCGCCACTTTCTATCTGTTCAATCACTAGATACCTGACCTTCGACAGGAGAGGACCTACACTGCAAGTGCTGCTGTGACCTCGGTCTGGAAGCGACGATGGCTGCTGCGTGTGGGGAAAGGGCCCCTGCCTTCACTGCACAGGAGTTGGAGAAACTGGTAGACGGGATTCTCCCCCAGTACACGCTACTCTACGGTCCTCCAGACCAACAGGTTAGTACTAAGGGAACACGTTGTATGGGCTAGGCCTGGGTGGAGAGGGCTGGTTGGAAGAGGGAAGGGGGCAGAGTTCATAGAACATTAATGCATGGGAATGAATGGGCCAGATGGCCAGAGTAGGGAGGGGGCCACTCACATCGACGGTGCAGTTGGTAATGACTATTCCTCTTTCCTTGTGCATGTCATGTAGGTCAGCGCCCACCAGAAGAGGGACATTTGGCGTGCCATCACCAAGGAGGTCCGGACCCTGGAGGCCCACCAGAGACGGGGCACCCACTTCCGTAAGAGATGGGAGGACATTCGCCGCTGCAGCAAGAAGACGGTGGTGGCTGAGCTGGGGATGGCCTCCCAATGTGGGAGGGGTGCCCGTCATCCCATGACCCCCCTGATGTTCCGGATCCTGGCGGTGGCCTACCCGGAGTTGGATGGGCGCTTGAGGGCATCACAGCAGACACAAGGGGGTGAGTACAACCTCATTCTGCGGACTTTGCGTGCAGTGGAGGTGTCTGGGTGGGGGAGGTGGGCTGTGGGTGTCCCTAGGCCAGGGCGAGTTCGGTAGGCAAAGCCCCTCCGTAATGTAGGCCATGTGGCACTCTACCCCACCTCAGTAGAGTGCCAAGTCGAGGTATAGTTACCCCTGTGGCATTCATGTGCGCCGATGTCCACCATTGCCATATAGGCCTTATCCCAGAAATTGCATGTGCAGAGGGCAGGAGCACGGCATAATGCAGGGGGCATCTGCGTTTGTCTTGTACGCCAACGGTAGCGGTATGCCATGCACTAAAACGCTCTTTCTTCTGTCTCCCCCCCTTTTTCTGCTCTCCCTGTCCTTTTGTACATCAGCATCAACAGGCGGAGGTACAGTGGCACCGGAGCACGAGGGAGCTGCATCCCACATGGCCATGGAGGGCCACACCATGGACTCTGAATGCACCAGTGGGACGGAGGGCAAGGGGAGCTTCACGTCGGCCACCGGATCACCAAGCAGCGACACGGACTCGTTCGACGATGTGGGCTCCCTTGTGGTGGCGGCACCATCTGTGCCCCCCACCTCTACAGGTACAGCCGCCACCTCCCCTACCAGCACCGCCCTCCCAGCAGCCCCTCAGCGTTCGCCCGGGCCTGCTCACCCAGGAGGGTGGGCATCACCTTCGCCCCAGGCACC
The DNA here is from genome assembly GCF_031143425.1 of Pleurodeles waltl. Classification (NCBI taxonomy): domain Eukaryota; kingdom Metazoa; phylum Chordata; class Amphibia; order Caudata; family Salamandridae; genus Pleurodeles; species Pleurodeles waltl. The sequence continues at coordinate 114,497,517 of NC_090440.1, read as the reverse complement.
TCAGGCCCTGCCCCAGTCACCCCTGCTGCCCTCAGTGAGGAGGCCATTGACCTCCTCAGGTCACTCACTGTTGGGCAGTCTACCATTGTGAATGCCATCCAGGGTGTAGAACGAAATTGGCCAAACCGGTAATGCATTCCTGGAGGGCATTCATTCTGGTCAGGCTGTCCTTCAGCGAACCCTGCAATCTTTGGCCTCAGCACTGATGGCAGCAATTGTCCCTGTGTCTAGCCTCCCCCCTCCAACTTCCTCCACCCAGACCCAATCTCCTGTACCCCAGCCCATCCCAAGCACACCTACAGACCAGCATGCACACAAGTCAACACACACAAGTAGCTCAAGCAAACATAGACACCACACACACCACAGGCACTCACGCAAGCCTCACCCACATACAGACACAACAACATCCACTGCCTCCACTGTGTCCCCCTCCTCCTCATCTCCCTCCTCCCTCCCAGTGTCGTCTACACACACACACCTGCATGCACCACATCTACAGGCACCATGAATCGCACCAGGACACCCAGCACCAAAAGCCGCTCACCTGCACTCACCACCTCCACTGCCATTTACACATCCCCTGTGTCCTCTCCCAGTGTGTCTGTGACGCCCCCTCCCAAAGTGCACAAACGCCGGCAATCACTCACCCAGCATCCATCCACCTCACGACAGCCTCCAGTACCTGCACCCAAAACAGCTAAAGTGACACCTCTGACAACCACCTCCTCTTCCTCCACTCCCAGACCCCCTCCAGCTACCCATCCCAGTGTTCGTCAGAAACTGTCCCTCTTTAAAGTTGACCTTTTTGCCCCCACCCCCCATCCAATTCATCAGTCCCGTCGTAGCGCCTCAGCCAAAAAGCCTCCAATACCAATGGTGCCTGTTCAAGGTTTTTGGAGTGCACCAGCCACCAAGGCAGGCAGTAGGACCTGGAGCCAAGGCACTGGCAGCCCACCCCTGTAAAGGCTCTAAAATTGGAGAGTGGACGACGGGACCGTGTTAAAACTCCTGGTGGGAAAACAACTGACATGGGTTCCAAGGGGATTGGAGAGTCAGCTGTGACTCCACCAAAGGTGGGGAAGGGCCAGAGGAAGTCTCCCCAGCCTGTTGTGAGTGTCATTTCCAGCGTCGAGACACAACCGCCAGCACCGTCGTTACTGGTCCAGAGACCACCGCCAGAGTCACAGCCCAGGAGGGCCAAGTATCGTCACTGGTCAGGAGACCACCGCCAGAGTCAGTGCCCAGGAGGGCCCAAGTATCATCACTGGTCAGGAGACCACCGCCGGAGTCAGTGGCCTGGAGGCCACCACTATCGTCACTGGTCCAGAGACCACCGCCAGAGTCACAGCCCAGGAGGGCCCAAGTATCGTCACTGGTCCAGAGACCACCGCCAGAGTCACAGCCCAGGAGGGCCCAAGTATCGTCACTGGTCAGGAGACCACCGCCACCGCTGAAGTCATTGCCCAGGAGGGCCCAAGTATCGTCACTGGTCAGGAGACCACCGCCGGAGTAAGTGCCCAGGAGGGCCCAAGTATCGTCACTGGTCCAGAGACCACCGCCAGAGTCACAGTCCTGGAGGGCACCACTATCGTCACTGGTCCAGAGACCACCACCAGAGTCACAGCCCAGGAGTGCCCAAGTATCGTCACTGGTCCGGAGACGACCACCACCGCCGGAGTCAGTGCCCTGGAGGGCCCCGGCTGCCACAGCCCCGCTGGGCAATGATGAAACGTCATGCCACACACCAATGTCCAGTGTAGAAGACGTCATGCCACACACCAATGTCCAGTGTAGAGAACGTCATGCCACACACCAATGTCCTTATCAGAACCGCCATGGCAAAGCACCGCTGAACAGTCCTGAACCGCCATGTCAAAGCACCACTGAACAGTCCTGAACCGCCATGTCAAAGCACTGTTGAACAGGGCAAAGACCGCCATGGCAAAGCACCGCTGAACAGTCCTGAACCGCCATGTCAAAGCACCGCTGAACAGGGCAAAGACCGCCATGGCAAAGCACCGCTGAACAGTCCTGAACCGCCATGTCAAAGCACCGCTGAACAGGGCAAAGACCGCCATGGCAAAGCACCGCTGAACAGGGCAAAGACCACCATGGCAAAGCACCGCTGAACAGGGCAAAGACCGCCATGTCAAAGCACCGCTGAACAGGGCAAAGACCGCCATGGCAAAGCACTGCTGAACAGGGCAAAGACCACCATGGCAAAGCACCGCTGAACAGGGCAAAGACCGCCATGGCAAAGCACCGCTGGACAGGGCAAAGACCGCCATGGCAAAGCACCGCTGAACAGGGCAAAGACCGCCATGGCAAAGCACCGCTGAACAGGGCAATGCACCGGGTAGGAATGAATGGACCGCCACATCAGGCATCCTTATCCCATGTGCAGCTGGGACAGTGACAGGACACGACCTTTCACGGGGAGACTCATCCAGTCTGGGCACCCGTCCCCCCAGTACCAGTAGAGACCTGCATCAACTTGAGAGACTGTGGCTTTGCACTCCCCAGGATGGCACAGTGGGCAAACCACCCACTGTATAGACTTGAGAGACTGTGGCTTTGCACTCCCCAGGATGGCACAGTGGGCAAACCACCCACTGTATAGACTTGAGAGACTCTGGCTTTGCACTCCCCAGGATGGCACAGTGGGCAACCCACCCACTGTATTGACTTGAGAGACTGTGGCTTTGCACTCCCCAGGATGGCACAGTGGGCAAACCACCCACTGTATAGACTTGAGAGACTGTGGCTTTGCACTCCCCAGGATGGCACAGTGGGCAAACCACCCACTGTATAGACTTGAGAGACTGTGGCTTTGCACTCCCCAGGATGGCACAGTGGGCAAACCACCCACTGTATAGACTTGAGAGACTGTGGCTTTGCACTTCCCAGGATACATCAATGGGCATGGAGCCCCGTCGTGGATCTGGCTTTGCAGTCATCCTGCTGAGGTGCCCCCACCTTCCCTTCCCCCTGAGGTGCCTGTAGTATTTCTATCTGATGCCCTGGCAGTGTTCTCTCCGATTGTGGTCAGGTATCGTTTGTGGGCCTCGCCCATGCATTTTTGGACTGATGGTGCACGGACATTGTTATGTACATATCTGCACTACTTCTCGTATTGTATATAATTATGACTGATTTTCAAATATATATCTGTATATTTTTGTATGACATGTATATTGGCACATTACATTGTTTGACCGATTTTCGCTTTGTGTATTCATTCTTCCGGGGGGATTGTGGGTTGTTACTGTGATTTTTGTGGATGCATTGGTGTGTATGTTGTAATATGCGAGGGTGGGGGTGGGGGTGTTTGGTGTGTGTCCCCCTACCTTTTGCCTCCCCCTCCCCCATGTCGTAGGTGCAGTACTCACCGTTGTCTGTGTCGCCCACGTAGCTGTTGGTCGTAGAGGAGCAGAAACACAAGGGCAGGGAGTATTTGTAGTTCCGGCTCCATGGATTCCTCGTTCCTCGTGGGATATGTTCAGGTGAGCGTTTTCCCATAGCAAAAGCTGTTTCCGCCGTGTTTTTATCCACGGTGAATCCACCCCGGAAAAGGTGGCGGATTGGCGGGTTGTAATACTGTGGGCGGTACATTGTCTTCCGCCTGTCTGTTGGCGGTGACCGCCGCGCTGCTAGTCTGTACCGCCATGGCGGGCGAAGTGTTAAAGTGGCTGTCTTTGTTGGCGGTTTCCGCCAGGGTCATAATTCCCTTTTTTTGTCCGCCGGCCTGTTTGCGGTATTTCCGCTGCTTGAACACCGTCCGCCAGGGTTGTAATGACCACTTATATCCTATGGAACTCGTAATACGGCTGGTTGGATATCCGTCACTTTACCGTCACTTTTGGGACGGATTAACACCTCCTACAAAGTTGTAATAACCCCCTATGTATTGAATACATTCTTGCTTTTTCATATATCCAGTTCTACCAAGTACAACACATTGGGGGGTTGTATTGATGCAAATGAGCTCATTTTTACGCCTAAATTGTCACAAATGTTTCAGTTGGGAAGTGTTATCATGGTTACAAGCTCCCAGGATCTAACCTTCTCTGCTGCAGTAAGGCCTGCTGCCCAATGTCAGAGCTTATACTTCTACACAGTCTGTCTGAGCTGAATCAGTCCATGGCAGACAGTGACAGATGTGTGGTGAGAGGAGGGAGGAGAAAGAGAGACTTCTAACCATAAAACATGTTGCAGCTGTGAAATGCTATGAGGTTGAATCAACATTTTCTGACTGCAAAAGGTACATCAAATATTGTAATTATTTTTAATGGAGCTTGCATTTTCCAATAAAATAGGTTTTTTATTGTGGGGAGTTTTACCCCGACCTCCGAGCGACTTAGGGCCCGATTACGAGTTTGGCGGTCGTACTGCCAAACTGTTAAGTTGGAAGTTACAAAAAGACCGCTGAGTCGTGGGCCTCCCACTCACGCATTACAATGTTATCGCTGGCCAAGAGGTGGTGTGCGTGATGGCAGTGGACTGGCAGGGGACGCGGTCAGCAATACAAGGTATATTTTTACATTTGTGCCTATTCAGATGTGTACATTTAAATTAATTAATGCAGCTAATGGGCGTATTTGTATTCTTGTCCTCCAAATTGAGAAGCTCCATGATAACTTTCCCTGTTCCTTTTGATCAATCAAAATGTACGCATGACACATGTTAAAATACTTTGTGCATGTACCATTCCATTGATGGAGACTGAGCCATATTTGGCCTGTCCAGACAATGGTACAAATGGTAGAAAAATTTAAATTGTACTCATCTGTGTTGTTTTTATTTTTTCAGGGCTAAAGTTGCTGCTGTGAAGGGGAGGGCCTCAGAGAAGGGGCCCATATCAGAGAGTGGAGTGTTAAGAAGTAAAAGCAGGCAGTCCCCCCGCAACAGCCGACTAGTCAGAAAACCACATCCTAATGTGAATGTTGGTACTCTTGTCTATACCGCCCTGTGAGAGCTGCTTTCCACCTGCCGCCGTCAAGGCAGTCGGCGGATGGCTGGTGGTGTTGGCGGGACTCCAGCAGTCTATGGTTCAGCAAACTGCCATCATCATTATTTAGCTGGCGGACTGTCTAGTGGGCAGTGGGCGTTTCCTACACCGCTGTGACAGCGGTGACAAGACCTCCAAACTCTTCATCTGGCCCTTAGTTTAACAGAAGGTCATAGCTGCATGGAATTATACTGCCCTTAGCCTGTGAATGCACACTAAACAAGTAGAGTTTGCGGATTGAAAAGTTTAGATTTTGGCTTATTGGCACACTGAGCTCCCAGCATGGCTACCAGACATACTGAGATGGCACACAATTTACTCTATATAGTTGTATTATTGAAATACATTAATATTTGCATTTCATTAAATAGTGGGTGCATTACTATTCACAGATGCAAACATTTACTCGTGCATTTGCAAAAATTGAAAGGAAGCGAGTCTACATGAATTTCAAAAAGTAACCAAATGGCTTCATCATTGTTTTTTATGGCCCCACGTATGCTTCTAGTACTAGTGTGTATTATAAGCAGACTAGAAGACAGACTTAGCTTAAGCATTCAGGGCTCTTTGCACTATTTTGGACATTTTTAAATGTGTCTTATTGTATGAACATATCTGAGTCTTTCTGTTGTCCATACTCTCCAATTGTTACAATAAGGCATTGGAATGTCAAACACACAACTAAGCAGACTAAAACATGTTACACTTAACCCAATTGAAAAGTATGAATATCTCAATTACACCTCTTGAAAAGTATGACTTTTCATATTGCCACATCTACAGCTAACGGTTGTTTTGTCCCCTGGAGCTTTCTCAAGTTTTTGTAAGGAATTGCTATCAATTCTGTTTTGATACATTTAAGTAGCTTAAATATGGTCAAAGATGATTTGGAGCCATAAAAACCGATTCAGCCCGTCCTCTAACTCTTGTTTGCATTCCTTACGTTTGACCAGATTGCCAACAACCTAAGCGCTATTGGAGGGAGAGGATTCCCCTCCACATGACTGCATTTGTATGGCATCCGTTTTTTTAATAGCGTGCGACGGTAATTTGAAACTCGGTCCTCAGACCTTCCTGACTTTTTTATACAATCTTCAAAATAATTGGTCCTCTCAAGTTTGTACAATCACTTTTATTTATGGATTCATCGTTTTATCTTATATAGTGTTGACAAGATCTCAGAGCACTGCACATGTCATGAAGAAAACAGATGGACTCATTTCTGAATGTTAGAAAAATACACATACTACAGTGCAGATTACTTAGGATATGACACGTCTTCCTTGAAAGCATGCTTACAATCAAATTAACAGTTTATCTTTAGGAATCATAAAGGGTAACAGTCTTCAACTTGATGTCATCAGCTATAGTAATGCTCAGGGCTTTAAGTAAATTGAAAAAAACTGTAGGGGTCTCCCAAAGGGGCATGACCTATGTAATAAATTACATGACTTAAACATGTAAGATAAAAAATCCTGCTGCCTGACTTGCATTTTGCTGCCTCTTTCTGTTTCAGATATGCGCATGCACTGGCATGCACTTTAAGCAAGTCCAGATTATGGGGGTCATTCCAAGTTTGGCGGGCGGCAGTTGCCGCCAGAAAAAACTTACCCCGTCAAATGACCGCTCTGCGGTCAGAAGACCGTGGGGGCCATTCAGACTTTCCCGCTGGGCCGGCGGGCACCCGCCAAGGGAGCACCCGCCGGCCCAGCGGGAAAGGCCCTGCAACACAGAAGCTGGCTCCGAATGGAGCCGGCGGTGTTGCAGGGGTGCGACGGGTGCAGTTGCACCCGTCGCGATTTTCACTGTCTGCTATGCAGACAGTGAAAATCATGCTGGGGCCCTGTTAGGGGGCCCCTGCACTGCCCATGCCAGTGGCATGGGCAGTGCAGGGGCCCCCAGGGGCCCCACGACACCCGTTCCCGCCATCCTGTTCCTGGCGGTAACAGCGCCGCCATGGAGGATTCTCCCAGCCGGGGGAAATCCGGTGGGAAACCGCCGGACCCGGCTGGGGGAATCCCCATGGCGGCTCTGCTTGCAGCGCCGCCATGGAGGATTCTCCCAGCCGGGGGAAATCCGGCGGGAAACCGCCGGACCCGGCTGGGCGACCGCGGTCGGAATCCCAAATGAAGCACCGCCAGCCTGTTGGGGGTGCTTCCGTGGTCATCCACCCTGGCGGTCGATGACCGCCAGGGTTGGAATGACCCCCTATGTGCATTTATCAGTCGTTAGCTGCAGAAGATGAATGAGAACAGCAAAAATGCTCCAATTATGTGATTGTGATACTTTGAAATAAATATACCACACCATTTCACATGTTAAATAAAACTCTTTGTAAAATACTTACTTTTATTTATTGTGGGCTTGAAAAAATGACTAAAAGCTGGTACTACATGAGATTCTGATGCCCATGCAGCAGCTATATCACTGCAGACCTGTTCAAATTTAAAGCCTGGGCCTGCGCTCTACCCTTTACCCCACCTGCCCCACTGTGAATTCACACAGAGCGAGGGTACAGATTCAGAGCTCAATAGGGACCTATCTCAGCACCTGTTTTTTACAACACCAGCAGGACCCGGCCCAATGAAAGCCCTGGTAAAACTCTTTGGGGCTTATTTAAGAAAAGTGCTGCTGCACCCAGTGCAGCACCACTCTCCTTGCACCCCAACAGCCACCATGTGACCCTGCATTTAGAATACGGCACACCCTGGTGCAGAGGAGGGGGCTATAGTGTCATTTTTTTGGGATGGTATTGATGTACCGTACAGGAGTAGCGCCAACATTTGGTGCTACTCCTGCAGAGTACATAGGGGCCCACTTTATTCAATGGCATGCTCCCTTTTAACGCCTGCTCTGAGGTGTTAAAAGTGCTGAGAAAAAAGATGCAAGGAAATCTCTTAGATTTCCTTGTGCCATTTTTTTCACCCCCCGTCCTACCGGGGGAATGCCCCCTTTGCACACATTATTTCTGGTGCGGGCATAATGTAGCACAAAGGGTTACAAAGTGGCCCAATGCACACATTGCTCCAGTTTAAAATATGGTGTGGCGTTTTTGGCCATCTAATGCCACATTAGCATTAAAAAATGATGCTAATGTGTCTCAACTTTCAGGATACTTCCAGAGAAGAACTAATTTCATCATTCAGACTTTTTACATAACAGAGTTGTGAGATCTGACAGCCTTAGGGTGGTCACCCCTAACTTTCTGCCTGCCTCCCTTCACTTTTTATCAATTGAAAGTGGGGGATTTATTTATATTGGGCTGGCGCTCACGACAAATCCACCATACATCCTTAGTAATCAAAATTACAGTAACAAGGTGCTCCCGGAAGGAGGATCCTCCCAATTCATCCACACTTCTCTAGGAAAGAAACATGACAAAGTTCAAGGTATCACAGGCACTCGTGTGAATAAATACGTGGATGTCTGTGTCAATTATGATAGATCCAGTCTTCTTCTTGTCATAGAAATGTCCTGAGTACACAATAGCTAACAGCTAACAGCTTTAATCCAATCTTCTTATTGTTTGTTTGGAGATGTACCAAACAGCAATAGCCAAGAGTCAACAGCCAACACGTGTTTCGTCGTGCGAAAAATAGTCACAATGACTTCCTCAGGGCTGTAAATGATAAAATTTTCCATATTTCCAAGTTTAAAAGCAAATCCAATCCGTCATTTAACAAGTTGATTACAATTTTAAACCATCACCAACATCGAAAAATTGCTTAACAATTTGTCATATGGGTGAACTCAAATCTTAACGTGTTGAAAATCTTGCAATTTTAATGGTGACTGTTTCAGAGAAAAACATATATATCTTTTAATTGTGTTTATATGATACATGTGATGTGACTTCAATATTAATAAACTCTGACTGGAGAAAAGAGGCATCCCCTAGAGGGCTTTCTGCCACCATGCACTTGTGAAATAAGTGAAGTGATTAAAGAAGAAATTAGTAGGAAGCCTGGACATTATAGACCCCAAGTATCACCAAAATAGCCAGAGAAAATGTATCTCTGTTACGCCCAAGCTCAGAGTTTCAAGATGCATACCTTTAAGAACAACTCCATAGTCATAGTACTCCAAACAGATTGTACAAACTTAGTTCAATCGCGGCATACAATCCAATTACGATTATCTACAGAGGTTTAGAATACACTAGTTTAACCGACAAGTTTATTATTAGGGCACGACTCATATAAGTATAAAATGACAAATCCTAAATAACACCTACCGTGAAGTAGAAACGGACTGTAACGAAAATATCAATCAGTATCAGAGTTTCCCTTGAACATCCCTCCACTTTTTATATACTGTTTTTGCTGGTTTTAAGACTCTGCACACTTTACCACTGCTAACCAGTGCTAAAGTGCATATGCTCTCTCCCTTTAAACATGGTAATATTGGATCATACCCAATTGGATTATTTAATTTACCTATAAGTCCCTAGTAAAGTGCACTATATGTGCCCAGGGCCTGCAGATTAAATGCTACCAGTGAGCCTGCAGCACTGATTGTGCTCCCACTTAAGTAGCGCCTGCCATTGCAAGACCTGTGTGTGCAGTTTCACTTCCAATTCGACTTGGCATTTAAAAGTACTTGCCAAGCCTAAAACTCCCCTTTTTCTACATATACGACACCCCTGAGGTATGCCCTAGGTAACCCATAGGGCAGGGTGCTGTGTAGGCAAAAGGCAGGACATGCACCTGTGTAGTTTACCTGTCCTGGTAGTGTAAAACTCCTAAATTCAGTTTTACACTGCTGTGAGGCCTGCTCCCTTCATGGGCTAACATTGGGGTTGCCCTCATACATTGTTTGAGTGGTAGCTGCTGATCTTAAAGGAGTAGGAAGGTCATATTTAGAATGGCCAGAATGGTGATACAAAATCCTGCTGACTGGTGAAGTTGGATTTAATATGACTATTTTAGAAATGACACTTTTAAAAAGTGAGCATTTCTCTGCACTTAAATCCTCTGGCTGGGTTTAGTTGACAGCTCCCTTGTGCATTCACTCAGACACACCCCAAACACAGCCTCACTTGCATGCATCTGCATTTTGAATGGGTCTTCCTGGGCTGGGAGGGTGGAGGACCTGACACTTGCATGTCAAAGGACAGTAGCCTGCCCTCACAAAAAGGACTGCCACACCCCTTACTTGAACCCTGGCAGACAGGATTGAACTGAAAGGGGACCTTGTGCACTTCTAAGCCACTCTTTGAAGTCTCCCCCACTTCAAAGGCACATTTGGGTATTTAAACAGGGCCTCTGCCCCTACCAACTCAGACACTTCCTAGAGAATAGAACCTGAACCAGAACCTGCATCCTGCCAATAAGACCTGCCTGGCTGCCCAAAGTACTCAGCTGTCTGCTTTCTGTGAAGGACTGCTACCTTGCTGTTGCCCTGCTGCCTTGCTACTCTCTTTCTGTGGTGAGAAGTGCTCTCCAAGGGCTTGGATGAAGCTTGTCTTCTGTTCCCAAAAGTCACAGGACCAAAAAGACTTCATCTCTACAAGAAGGACTCCTTGTGTTGTGAAAATCGACGCACAGACTGCCAGAAACGATGCACAGCCTGCACCTCAGTGAGAAATTCACTGCATGCCAAACCGGAACGATGCAGCCCGACTTCGCAACGAGAAGATTGACGCAGCACCAGCGTATCGACTGGGAATCTGATGCACAGCCCACTGGATCGACGCACAGCTGAGCCGGAACGACACAGCCCAACTGTCAACTGCATGTGGTAAAAATTTCCACACAATGTCCACCGGATTGACGCAGCCCCTGTGACTTTATCCTTTCAGGGCCGGAAATCCACACATCATCCACCGGCCCTATTTCTAACAAGAATTTATTATATTTTTTAATAGGCATGCAAAAAAGGGTTGTAAAAAAAGGGTTGTACTGTAGTTTAGCTTAACAATTTCAGTTGATTACAGCTCAATCATCAACCCCTATGCAACATAAACATGGAAGATAATCATTCCCCCTGCCTTCTCTATACCTCTCAACAACTGCGACTTTCAACCAGTTGGTATCTGTTCCTTGCAGAATTTGAGGGGCATTTTGCACAATTTCAACTAGAGACTTTCGGCCTCATTATGAGTGTGGCAGTCTTTTGGCAAGACCGCCATGGTGGCGGCCGTCAAAAGACCGCCATGTTGATGGTCATCCGACTGCCGTATTATGATCCACACCACGAAGACCTAAAAAATGCCATGCAAAATTCCAAAACTGCCAGAATACTGGAGGGAGGGGGTTCCACAACCACCACCAGCACTGCCAGCCCAACACAAATCAGCCCACCAGATTATGACCCACAAATGACCACAGCGGGACTTCCATGGTGGAAAAACACTGGTGTGCGAGAAACCACCACTGAGAGAACACAACACCACAATGGACAGTTTGAATAGTTTGAATACCCTACACCTGACACACATACACACATACACACACCCGACACACCTACACACATCACTGTATAACACACCCCCACATAACCCACGATCCTTTGCAACAAAACCACAATACTGAGAAACAAAAAACAGGCACATACACAGAGAGAGCCCTCTAACAGTAGAGGCACACACACATCACAAACATCACACACTAGCTAAACAAATATAATACACACCTAACGAGCACACACATTCCACAACAACTTCCAGCCCTCACAACACACCTTCACATACCCCATTAATCACCCAACACTGCATCCTTTCATACACAACACCCCCAACACACAATCAACATGATCACAACCATATCCCACAAAAGCACCTACAATTCACAGACGATGAGTTGAGGGTCATGGTGGATGAAATTGTCAGGGTAGAGCTACAACTGTTTGGAGCATAGATCCAGCAAACTTCAATTGCCAGGAAAATTGAGTTATGGCAGGGTCAACTCATTTGGCAGTCATCCATGCACAAGGGACAACATCAGGAAGAAGTGTAATCACCTACAGGGGAAGGTGCATTCCATGGCATTGAGACAACAGATAGCCATGCAGAAGACTGGTGGTGGGTCCCCACCTTCTCCCCCACAGTTCACATCTTGGGAGGAGAAGGTCTTGGATAGACTGCATCCTGAGTGCCTGACAGGAATACCTGGGGGACTGGGGTCTAGAAAGTACCCACAACATCAATGTCACACAATTGTCCTGCATGCTTCCTTACCACCCAAATATCCCCTAATTCACCGAATGTCCCTATATACCTACCTGCCAATCAGCCAATGCCCCTCTCCTGCATGCCACCACCCCACACAGCCCTACTGCCCACACAGCTCTTGGCAAGGGCACAGAGAGCACAGGCTAATCCTATCACTACGACTTTCACAATGCACCAACCCATTAATGTGAAAATCTGCAATGTGCACATCACATCACATCACATTTCATGCATTTATGACTATTGTACTACATACACCAACTAGAATGTACAACTGAGGAGCGGTACATGGCAATGACAGCAATGCAATGGCATACCACAATGGCAAGTAAGGCAACACACAGCTACAGCTCAGTGACACTTCCAAATGGACCCTAATCCATATCCCCAAGCCTGTAATGGACTGACCATGGGTAGGAAAGTAAGATGCCAGACTCCATGCACAAGCACAAGATCCAGAGACAGGAATATTACCAATGGGACATCATGGTGCAATGTGCACCCATACTATGTGACAACTACCAAGCCTGAATATTCTGGTAGCAGTGTCTAATAGTCATGTCAAGTATCAGATAGTAACAGAACCCATCAGCAGTGCCATATGTACAAATCATTGATGACAGAAAACTGCATGGAGTATGGTACCCCTGTCCCAGACTTGTATACTACCAAGCTATGCTATGCAGCATCTATCATTGTCATTGCAGAGAATCATGGTAAGCCACTGTCTGCATCTCACGAAGAGGGAAACAAACACATGTTTTCTTAACTGTACCTTGTGTCTCACTCCATCCACGGGTAACCCTGCCATTGCCACGATGGAGAGGATACCAGACACTGCCAGCCCTCCTCAGGATGAAGGCCACAGTGAGGACAACATGCATGGATGTCTGGACAGTGATGACTGACTTGGCCCATCCGGGACTCCTGGTCAGTCGATGACTCCCAGCCTCACCCTGCCCACATTGATTCCCCCCACCACTGTTGCTCCAACATCACAGCCAAGCAAGTGCCCCCAAACCTTTGTCCCAAGGACTGTTCAACCTATTGTGTGCCCTACAGTACAGGGACGTGATTCAGACCTTCACACCCCAAAACATGATGTTCCTGCTAACACTGGCTATGGGCACTCTGTGCCAGGGACACAGGCACCTTGGGGCACGGGGCATGGGAAGGTGTAGTAAAGGACCCTGTTTTTGCCATGGTTACCCTCATTTTCTGCTGATGCCAGTGTGCTTGATGGTGTTCACTGGGATCCTGCTAACCAGGACCCCAGTAATTATGCTCTCTCTCTTTTTGTCACTGCATACCGGTAACTCAGTATTTCATCCAAAATTGGCATACTAGTACCCTCTTATAAGTCCCTAGTATATGGTGCCTAGGTACCCAGGGCATTGAGGTTCCAGGGGATCCCTATGGGCTGCAGCATTTCTTTTGCCACTCATAGGGAGACAATGCAAAGGCTTCTGCAGGACTGCCATTGCAGCCTGCGTGAAAAGGTGCATGCATCCTTTCACTGCCATTTACACTGCACCAGGTCACTTATAAGTCACCCCTATAGTAGCCCTTCGGCCCTGAAGGCAGGGTGCAGAGTACCTGTATGTGAGGGCACCACTGCACTAGCAGAGATGCATCCACAACCTCCAGGACCATTTTCCCAGACTTTGTGAGAGCGGGGACGCCACTTTACGCATGTATTGGACATAGGTCACTACCTATGTCCAGCTACATAATCGTAACTCCTAACATAGCCATGTTTGGTATCAAACATGTTGAAATCAGACCCCATGGAATCAATATGATTCCATGCACTCTGTGGGCTCCTTAGAGGATCTCCAGTATTGCCTTTCCAGCCTTCTGAGGTTTTCCAGGCAGCCCCAGCTGCTGCCACCTCTCAGACAGGTTTCTGCCCTCCTATTACTTGAGCAGATCAAGCCCAGGAAGGCAGAACAAAGGATTTCCTTTGGGAGAGGGGTGTAACACCCTCTCCCTTTGGAAATAGGTGTTACAGGCTTGGAAGGGGTAGTGCCAGCAGGTGACGTCAGAGCTCTCCCCTGGTAGGTGCTTATCTGTTTAGATGACCAATGCCACTTTCAGGGCTATTTAGGGTCTCTGTCTTGGGAGGTTCTTCAGATTCGGAATGCAAGACTCCAGCAGGAATCCTCTGCATCCTTTGCTTCATCTTCTTACCGAAGAAACTGCATCTGGACCCTCCAGGAACTCTACAAGCTGCAACAAAGAAGCAAAGACGACTTCTGCAACATTGTATCTTCAGCTCCTGCCAGCAACTGCAACTGTTTCCTGGTTCTGCACCCTCAGAGGACAGCATGTCTTCAGCTAACACCAGAAGAATTATGGCATCTCCTTTGGATTGAAGGAGTCACCCCCCTGCTTCAGCAGGTACCTCCCTTCCTCAACGACCAGCAGCGTGGGTCCCCTCTTCTGAAGATCTACGTGGATCCTGCTTCACATGTAAGCAGACTAAAGTGGTCCCAATGGTCTCGTAGTCCTACTGTCCAACCTTGGTGGAGGTAAGAGTCTGCCTCCCACACAAGACAGTACCCTTGCCCACCGCATGTTTTCCAGTTGCCAAGGCTTGTTTGCATCCTTCCACAAGGTTCTTCATGCACTGTGCAGCTCCGGCACCCAGGCCTCCATCCTGCGATGCACAGCTTCCTGAGTGGTTCTCTGGTGGTGTGGGACCCTTTGTTGTAGTTCTGCATGGGCCTCCTTAGGCACCTTCTTTGTCTCCGTGCTATGGGACTCCTGTGAGTGCTGCCTGGTCTTCTGAGGGCTCTCTGAGTTGCTGAGAACCCCCTCTGGCTCCCCCTCCTCTGTAGAGTCCACCAGGTCCCTCCTGGTCCCAGGCAGCACCATTTTGCGCTAACCACAAGCTTTGTGTGTGCCAAGGCTTGTTGGCAGAATCCAGAGACATAAATCAGACTGCAAATGTCCATCCGGCATTGGACATTATCTGCTCCAACCTGGACCCCGCATCCATCTTCTTGGGTGCAGTACTGAATGTTGTCCTTTACCGGTGGTTCTTCTTTTGCACCTTCATCCGAGTTAGCAGGGGCTCCTTTTCTCCCTGGACTCTTCTGTGCTTCTTGGACTTGGTCCCCTTCTTCCATAGGTCTTCCGGTCCAGGAATCCATTGTTGGTTTCTTGCAGGCTCTCTGGTTCTTGTATAATCCTCTTTCTCGTGCTCTGGGGTGGGTTCTATTACTTACCTTTGGTGTTTTCTAATACTCCCAGCACTCCTCTACACACTACATTTGCCCAGGTGGGAAACCGACATTCGCATTCAACTTTCTTAGTATAAGATTTGTGTTCTCCCTAGGCCCAGTTCTAACTATTGTGATTTTCACTATTAGCACTGTTTTCTAACTGTTTTTACAGCTATTTCTGCAAACTAGTGTATATAATCTGTGTATTACTTACCTCCTAAGGGAGTATGGTCTCTATGGTGTTTTTGGCATTTGTTTCACCAAAATGATGTACTTTTATTTTTGTAATACTGAGTATTTTCTTTAACGTGTGTGAGTACTGTGTGACTACAGTGGTATTGCGTGAGCTTTGCATGTCTCCTAGATAAGCCTTTGCTGCTCAGCTACGGCTACCCCTAGGGAGCCTGGCTTCTAGACATGGCCTACATTTCACTAATAAGGGATAAATGGACATGGTGTAAGGTGTAGGTACCTTAGGTACCCACTATAAATTAGGCCAGCCTCCTACAGGTGGATGCTGTGGGCCAGAGGATGGGACACCCAAGGGACTCCATTGACCAGGATACCATCTCCCAAGTCCTAGGAGCCACCCAGATGTCCAAGGGCAGGATGTCCTGGGAGCATACCAAACTTCTCAGGACAGGATGGGCCAGATTATCACCATGTTGGGGGAAAATCAAAGGCTGCAGAGGGAATACCACCAGGAGGTCATGCAGCAGTGACAAGCACACAATGCCACCATTGTCTCCATAGCAGGGGTGCTGTGTGACATGACCAGCACCCTGCGTGGTTTAGCAACCCACCTTCCACTAGCAATGTGACATCTGCTACCTCTACGTCAGCAGCAGCTAGTGGAATGTAGGCCCTGCCAGGGGAACCCTAAGCCTCCAACACCTCTCGCCCAGTAGCTGAAAAAAAACCTTCAAAAGTGGATGACTATCTAGACAGTGAACCTCTCCTGCTTTGTCACCCTTGTGTGCCACTGATATACCCTGTTGACTGTTCCATTTTCCCATGGTACAAGGACACTGGACCTGTGTGACCAAATGTTGTAGCATCTACTCTGATCAATCCATCTACCATGACTCCACTCATCACCTGTTTATGTTTTTCACATTTATTTCACTTGTCACAAAACTTCAATGCACAACAAATCTCTTATGGACACAGCTACTGTATATGTGTGTTTAATGATACAACAACAATTGTCCTACCCAACTATGGTCTGGTAATGCCCGCCTGATTCACACTGGCAGGGTACTGGCCGTCAGACAGAGGCTCCCTCAGCAGGACACACATGACAAAAGTAATGATACTAGACAGATGTCAGAGAGTAAGGTTGAAATCCACACTAACAACTGTATATAGTCTGTTGAGCCATCTGCAATTAAAGCAAGACAGAAAGTACCATCAGGATGGAAGGCATGATGACACAGTAACCACATATACAGGTAATCAATTGTCTGCCTATTGTACTATAACTCCAATTAATGAGCACCCGTATTGGACCTATACAGCACCAGGCTCAGGCCCTTCACAAGACCCATTGAACAGGCTATCTGTCATGTGCACCTCTCAAAACTGCAGTCAATCACCATTGACTACTGACAATGTATAACTCAAGCCTTAGGAAGCAGACCCGCAGATGAAATCCACATCCAGTGGGTGGGAGGAGATGGGAATAGGAAACATAGGAAATCCAGCTCAAAACTGGTCAGTCCATGAGAGAAGTGAATTTTGGAATCAATTGCGACAACACACGTTAGAAGTGAACCGCTGATACATTACACCTTACATTCTATCTTTCTGCTTCCACAACTCACACATAGGTGAGTCTCTGGCCCATCTCCCTGCTACTTTACCCCACAAAAGGCAAAAGTACTGGAGAAAGAAATCAATGTACAACTATGGAATTTCATCGAGGCCCTACAACTCCCTGGATAGCTCCCAGTCCAGCTACCTCAGCACGGAGACAGCCCTCCTGGCAGCCACCAATGACATCTGATTACTCCTAGACAGCGGCCACACCGCAGCGTTCATACTCCTCGATCTCTCAGCAGCTTTTGACATAGTCTCCCACAGCACCCTAGGCACCAGACTCCACCTGTGGAAGAGCCCTGGAATGGACCCACTCCTTCTTCTCCAGGAAGACACAGAGGGTCAGACACCCACCCTACATATCCAGACCCACAGGATTCAACTGCGGAGTCTCCCAAGGATCCTCACTGAGCCCCACACAACTCATCATTTCCTTCACCCAAGACCTAGATACTTCCAAAAGGAACTTCTACTCAGGAATGGAAGCTGTCACCACCTGGATGAGAGAAAACTGCCTCGAGCTAAACTCTGACAAAACTGAGCTCAGCTCCTGGTGGGTTATATCCCTCAGTGCCCCCCCTGCACTGACTGAGCACGCCCGCAACCTAGGCATCATCCTCGACTCCTCCCTATCCATGACCCACCAGGTAAACTCAGTCACCTCCTCCTCCTGGCACACACTCCGCAACGTTCGGAAGATCTTCAGATGGATCCCACCAGACTGTTGCAGAACAGTCACCCATGAGTTAGTCACAAGCATGCTCGACTACAGCAATGCCCTCTATGCAGGCACCTCCACTAGAAACATCAAAAAACGACTACTCATTCAGAATGCCGCCGCCAGACTCATTCTGGACCTCCCACGCCGAGAACACAACTTCCAACACCTGAGGACCTTCCACTGGCTACCGGTCGAGAAGCAAATCACCTTGAAGTTACTCACCCACACGTACAAGGCCATACACAATGCAGGACCAGCTTAGCTGAACCACTGCATCTCCTTCCACACCCCTGCCAGATCCCTCTGCTCTTCCCAGATGACCCTGGCCACCATCCCTCGCATCCGCAAAACCACTGCCGGCGGACGATCCTTCACCTACATTGAAGTTAAGAGTTGGAACAATCTCCGCCTGCACCTCAGACAAAGCCCGTCGCTCACCATTTTCAGGAAGAACCTCAAGACGTGGCTCTTCGGATGAGGCCACTGCCCCCCAGCGTGTTGAGACCATCACAAGTGAGTAGCCGCGCTTTACAAAAACCAGTTGATTGATTGGACATCAATACACCATCACATATGCTAAAGGTTAGGAGGTGTAAGGTCAGATATCCACTTCTGATTGTGCACAGACAAGACTTGAAAAGGCCTATGTCATGTACCAGTATGTCACTGGAAGTACTGATCACTTTCCATATTACCATGTGCAGCCACAGGTACAGCAGCCCCACCATCATCATCTAGCAATGATATCCGATGCCTCAGGGCTAGATTGTGGAGCATGCAGCAGGCAATGATGATTTAGAAAACCTTATGGAGCGAGTATAGGAGGGCACCTCCAGATAAGTCCAGGCACCTGCATCTTGCCTTCAGGAGGCCGAAAGTTTGTTTGATTACATGACTTGCCTTCGGTGGGCCTTATTGAAACAGAGTTCCCCTGGCTTGCCTGTGTACCTCACAGGTGTCAACAGCCAAAGAAGATTTAGATAGCCAGAGTCACCTGGAACACAATGGTAGAACAATTTAAATTGAAGGTTCAGCGAGTGGGCAGATTGTGATGACAGGTCATATTACATACAAACACATAACCAACCAGTCAGGCCGTCTCTGTGTGTAGTTGTGCTATCGTGTGTGACACATTGCTGTTCCGCATAATGTAGGAGTCATGCACTAATCCAGGAAACTTGGTTGTCACTTGGAAAATGTACTGGTCTGCCAGACACACCACCTGCACATTGATAGAGTGGTAGTTCTCCCTGTTCCTATATACCTGTTCATTGACGCTGGGAGGGACCAGGGATACATGGGTGCTACCAATGGCCCCTACCACATGAGGAATCTGTCCCATCTGATAAAAGTCAGCCTTCAAAGAGGCCATATCTGCTGTTTAGTGAAACCTGATGTAGCTGTCCAGGTGTTTCAAGAAAGTGCAGAATACATCCCTCCACACCAGACTGAACATGGACTGAGACATTCCTGCTGTTAAGGGGACAGTATTCTGGAATTACCCTGTGGCCTGGAAGTGTAGCACTAAGAATACTTGAAAGATGGGAGGTATGCAATAGGGATTGTGATGCCTGGCATCAGATCTGGCTTCAACTGTCTACATGGATGTATGAGGGTCTGGTGATTCAGATAATAGGTCTGGATGACATGCCTGTCCTCCATGGTTGCCAGGTCAACCAGCGGATGTTATTCTGGTGGTTATCTCATTTCCCCTAGTGCAGAATATCTATGTTGAGTGTAGAGAATGTACAATACGTCATGCAGCAGGCACACATGAGCAGCACATGGTAAAGTAGCAGACACCTAACATGTGTTGACATTAACATTTCAGACCATAGAATACACATTATACACCGTCATTGCAGCACATTAGCTGAAATGTAAGTTGGATAGGACATATGACACATATGTATAAGACAATGTGTGGGTGACTGTGCAGTCCTGCATAACCTTTAGTTATCCGACACCTATGTACCTCATAGTAGCTACACAGAACTATCGACATATATTCAGGCTCAACACATCATATTCTCATGATTGTCCCATTATGTAGCACAACCATGAAGTTATAACATTGGGTGATACAGATATCAGGATGATTAGTTGTCTGACACTCTAGCTCATGCATTGAAGCTCATGCATTGAGTACATGTGCCGAAAATGGCAGGTTTCTGACCTACTGTTCTGGACAGTTGTCATGACAGTGGGTGGTCACAACTGCTATGCAACCTGTCATAGGTTAACATTGCTGCCTATGGTTGACTGGGACTAATGGCGATGATCCCCGCCAGTGACGGTCCTGTATGTGGCGGCCTTGACCGCCATTTTCGGAAGTCTTGCACACTTGACTCCTGACACTGTTGCTAGCCAGAGCTCCTCTATGTGAGCTGCTGTGTACTGCCTCTGTGAGCCATAATTCCATGCCCTGCAGGCGACAGGGCCCCTGGCTTCACACAGGAAGAACTTGTATGGACAGCTATATGGGGAACCAGAGGAACAGGTCAGTCCAATGCCCCAGCCATGTGTGATTGGTGTTGTGTCTGATGGAGAGTTGGCCATGAAACTGTAGTTTGAGTAGATGCATGCATGTGGCATACTGTACAGGCGTGCTTGCTGAGAGGATGGTTATGTGAGCTCACTTGCTGTTACACTTGTACAGTGTCAACTTATGTTGGTACGGGGCATGTGTACATGAGTTTCCCTTTTTTTGTGTGTCATCCATGCAGGTGAATGCCTATCAGAAGAAGGGGATCTGGCGTTCCACCGCCAAGTAAGTGTGGACCCTGAGGGTCCACAGCCGGCGGACCACCCATTGTCGGAAGCGGTGGGAGGACCTGAGAAGCTGGGCCCAAAAGACCACACCCACCCAGCTAGGGATGTCCTCCTAATCAGGGAGGGGAACCCTGACTTCCCTTATGGCCCGCATTTTGGCTGTGGCCTGCCCTGAGGTTCATGGGCGTTTGAGGCCAGCAGAGCAGCCACAAGGAGAAGATACTGACTTGTTCCCGGTACTTGGCTCTGGTTGCATAGTGTTTGCTGTCTCACTGTGGTTCTATGACAATGTAGTAGGTGACAAATGTTTGTAGACTCGTGGGAATCAGTTGGTATCACCTTGCCAGTGTATGAGATGTGGATCTGGCATCATGGTTGGCTATGTGTAATTTTTGGATGCCTGTATCAAGACATCATTCTGTCTGCATGTGGAGATGCTCAAACGTTAATGCCACATGTTTTGCCCCTTCCTGCCATTCCTATGGATGTGTGCTAGTGTTTCACCATACCCATTGACTCAGACCTGGTCCATCCATTGGCATATAAGCGTTAGTGGCTCTAAGCTATGTGACCACTCCAATCTGTGCTGATCACCTGTTGTAACAACTGGGTGACTCACTTATTTAGTACAGGGTCCAAACATAACTAGTACTGGTACAAGTATGGACTCCATGTGAGGCTGTCATCTCATTTACATCACAGATATGGCCTATGTAGGACAGTACATATCTGTTTTTGTTGTTGTACCCCAATTTGTCCGTTCATCTCCATTCTATGGGGCATGTTAAGGTAGCAATGAAAGGACATTCTAGTTTTGGGTGTCTGATTTGTGTATTTAGACTCATCATGCTTTTCCAAGTGATTGACATGTGGATGTTTTATCTCTGTCCCAATGGGTTGGTTCTAGAGGAGGTAAGTGCCTTGACAGAGCTAGCGTTTTACAATATGCTATGTGAATGCTATGTGTGGCAATTCCCTACCAATTCCTTAGCAATCTTGGTAATATGCTGCCTACATCATGTCTCATATGGTTACTTGGGGGCACAACATATGAAGTGGGACAATCTATGCTACCCTTGGCTTAGCTGTTGTGTCCAGTCTGGTGAGGATTAGGTGTTACATCACTTATGTGATCATGCATTAATGGTTTTGTTGTACACCTATTTCTAAAGCAGGTATTTATTGTAATGGGAAATGCTATAGATGCGCTGGCAGTCATATAGGTTCATGTGTACATCATGTGTACATGTCATTTGCATGTGCAATTTGTGTAGTCTGGAATTAGGTACAGATGATCACATGCCAGGTATGGTGTGAGTAATGTTGGTTTACTTATGTTGTCAAGTCCTGGAACTGTAACTGCATGTCGGGTGGAATGGTAAGTGGCCTATGATGCCAATTGTGGCTGCCTGAAATGTAGTTGTTGTGAAACTGCACTCAAGGATTGCTTATGGCTGTAGCATGTATGCTATGTAGGCCATTGTAGCTGCACATGCATTTATGCAGGGATGTGGTGTGTTGGTGTTTTGTGTCTGCAGATATTCCTCTGTGAATGTCATGAAAGGCCTGTAGTCCAGACATGTAATTCACACATCAGTTGTCACCTGTATGGGAGTCCCACTTGTTCTGGCTCCATCAGTTCAAGTACCTATGTTGCCATATATGTATAGGGGGTCTGCCAGACATGTGATATGTACGGCAGGTGCTGTGTGGTCTATGAATTGGGTAGTCTACACTATCAAGGGCCAATACTAATTGAGATGGACTGGTCAGGTGTTGTTTCAGGACATGCATTATGTGTTATGAACAGTCACCTTCTCTTCCATTAGGTGATAGGAGTATGGAGAGATATGATCTGGAATATGCTTTAAATACCTACTTCTGCCAGGGCATGAGTAGCATGCTGACATGGCTTTACTGGTGTTCAATTGGAATACTCAAGTCATGCTAACTTACTTGGAATCCGATGTGGGTGTGAGTGATGACATAAAGGGGTGGATAGTTACAACATGTTGTAACATGATGTAGGATAGGTGTAGTGCCAGCAGAGATAGCCTAGCTAGATATTTACCTACATTTGTGCATGTTTACATGTGTGTATGTAAGGAATATGATAACCCTTTCTCTCACTCTCTGTCTCTCCCTCCCTCTCTCTCTATTTGGGTGCATCAGCATCTGCAGGTGAAAGAGATGGGACACAGGTGAGTGGGGATGCTGCTGGCCACGGGACCCGGAGTGCTGCGACCAGTGACAGCAAGGGACCCAGTGGCCCAGAGGGAGTGCCACAGGGAGATCAGATCTTCTGCATCATCATCTTCAGAATCCTCCTCCAGTGGACACTCCCTGGTTGTGGCGGACCCATCTGGGACCACCCCAGCACCATATTTGTCCGCCAGCCTCTTACGACCACTGACCTCCCTGTAGCTACCCAAACAGTTGCCTTTTCCTGCTCACCCAGGAAGGTGGGCGTCTCCTTTGCCACAGGCACCTCTTCCCCTGCCCCAGTCAGCCCCGCTACTCTCAGTGAGGAGGCTATTGACCTCCTGAGGTCCATCTCTGTGGGTTAGTCGACCATTGTGAATGCCATACAGGGACTTGCAACTCAAGTTCAACAGAACAGTGCATTCCTGGAAGGCATTCACGGTGCACTGGCTAGCCTACAGAGATCGTTTCAGAGTCTGGCCTCCGCACTGATGGTAGTCAGTCACCCTTTGCCTTCCGTACCCCCTCCATCTTCCTCTTCCCAATCGGACAACCCTCTTCCCCATCCAAGCCAGAGGACGCAGAGAGGCAAGCATGGATTCACCTCAACAGCCAAGGGTTCTGCAGACAAACACAAGCACCACAAGACCCACCACCGGCATGCACACAAACAACACCTCCCTGCAGACACACCAACACCCAATACCTGCACAGACCACCCACCACCACTATCTTCGCAGACACTACACCGGATACACCTGCAGGCACCACACCAACATTCACCGATACAGCCACAACTCCTATCCTACCCACAGTCAGCACAATTGCAGACTTGCAGACATCCACCCAAGTCACCCCATCTGCAGATATCACATCCACAGACACACCCACATGCAGCACATCTAGCATGCCTGCAGTCACGACCTCAACAGACAGTCACCCATCCAGCACGGCAACTCCAACCTCCTCCACCCCACTCCTCCCAAGACACATAAATGTCCACACTCACCCACCCAACAGACACCCAGCATACACAAGCATTCCTCACACACACATGCACCCAAAACATCCACCAAGACACCTCCTACAAGCACTCCCTCTCACTCCACTCCCAAACCCTTTTGACATGACCGTCTCCGTGTGTTGAAGAAGTTTTCCTCTCGAAATTGAACCTTTTCCCTACTCCTCTCCCACCCCATGTGACCCCCAAGAGATCGTTTTCCCTCCCCAAGTCCAGCTTTACCACCTCCAGGTCCTCTGCTGTGGCTCTGTGTGTGTTTTGGTACCGTGTGTTGGCTCTGGTGTGTGTACTGAGTCTGTGCATGTGTGTATGTGGCTGTGTGTGAATGTGCATGTCAGTATAGGACTACGTGTATGTGTCACCATAGCCACCCATACAGGATGTGTATGCTGTGTGTGTGTCACAACCTTTGCATTATGCGACAGTGACAGGTAAGTGTGTGTACTCATGGTTGCTGCTGTCGTCGTCGTCACTGGTTCTGGAGTCATTGGGCAAGCAGGAGCAGCAGGAAGACATCTAGTTCAGGTTACATGGTGGCTCCAGGCAGTATGCCTTCCTGGAGGTTTCTGCCTTGGTTTCCGTGGTGGTGTGACCTTGGTGGAAACCTTGGCGGTGTGGAACTTCCTTATCTGTGCGGCGAAAACATGGGCTCCACTGGCCTGAAGGTGCCTCCCGCCGTCCAAGGGGGCCTGACCGCACTGGCAGTGCCGGCAGTGAAGTGGCTGTATTCTGTTGTGAAGACTTCCATGATCATAACTCAGTTTTGCACCAAAACGTTTAACACTGGCTTGCACCATTTCTGTGCGCCAGCCGGGCACGATATTTATGGAATAGTGGAAGCCGGTGCAAAGGGTAGGCTAGAGTAAAAAAAAATTACTTTAGTCGGGTGGGGCTGGTGGTATAGAAGAAGGGAGTTTAGCACCGAAAAATGACTTTAGGTAGGTTAGAGTAAAAAAAATGACTCTAACCAGATTAGCATCATTTTAGAGTGCTAAACCTACCAGGCCACATGACTCCTGCCTTAGAAAAGGAAAGAGTCATGCCCACCACCCCAATGACCAGCACAGAGGACAAGGGTCCCCTGGGCATGGCCATTGCACCGTGTGCCATGTATGGGGGCCCACTTCAGGGCACCATGGCACTTTCAAAAAGAAAATGCAATCTTACCTGTACTTATCTGGGATGGGATAGCTCATCCTGTTTACCAGGCAGGTCGCTCCCCTCACCGCCACGCAGCCCCTGTGAGACCGCTGACCGCTGCTTTATTGCTGTTTCCTTTTGCTGCCTTGTACTGCTCCCCTCACCTTTTTCTGCCCAGTTTGTGGTCCTAAATCTCTGTTTCCCTGCGCACCGTGTCTCCCCCTCGCCGCCCATTTCCCGCCGCCGCGTCCCGTAGCTCCGCCCCCTCGCACCCCATTGGCCGCCCCGCTCCCACCTCCCAGCTGCTCCTCCCTCCCTCTCCCACTCATATGGAGGCCGTGCAGCGGTAGAGAGAGCGACCTCTGACCCTGTTTACCAGGCAGGTCGCTCCCCTCACCGCCACGCAGCCCCTGTGAGACCGCTGACCGCTGCTTTATTCCTGTTTCCTTTTGCTGCCTTGTACTGCTCCCCTCACCTTTTTCTGCCCAGTTTGTGGTCCTAAATCTCTGTTTCCCTGCGCACCGCGTCTCCCCCTCGCCGCCCGTTTCCCACCACCGCGTCCCGTAGCTCCGCCCCCCTCGCACCCCATTGGCCGCCCCGCTCCCACCTCCCAGCTGCTCCTCCCTCCCTCTCCCACTCATATGGAGGCCACGCCAAGCCCGTCTGCGCCCGTCCGCGCCTGGCCCGCGCCCAGCGCCAGACCCTCTGGCCCCCGCAGAGGCAAGCCCACCCGCAAGACCTACAATGCCGCCACTCTCATCGCAATCAACACCGGCCGGATCCCCGGCTGCTGCAGAGCCACCCCTAGACGCACCCATGGGCCCTTCACATGCCAATCCTGCAAGTTCTCCTGCATTCAGACACGGACCGCACCCGCCAAGCCAAGCACCAGCAGCAACCACCTGAAGTGCATCCTGCTCAACACCCGCTCTATCCACAGACACGCCGTGGAACTCTGGAACCTGCTCGACACCACATCTCCAGACGTCGCCTTCCTCACAGAAACCTGGATGAACGCCTCCTCAGCGCCCGACATTGCCATCGCCATCCCGGACGGATACAAGATCACCCGGAGGGACCGCGTCAACCAGACAGGAGGAGGCATCGCCATCGTCCACAAGAACACCATCCGCATCACGACCAACTCCGACGACACCCTCACAGCCGCTGAACATCTCCACTTCCAGATACACACCGACCCCAAGACCACACTCAGAGGCACCCTCATCTACAGACCCCCAGGACCCCGCACACAATTCAGCAAAGACATTGCAGACTTCATCAGCCCACACGCCCTCCCCTCTGCTGACTACATCCTCCTAGGGGACACCACCAGCTGATCCACACCACCAAGAAGACAGCATTCAAAGAACGACTAGACAACAACGCACACAACAGCAAGGAACTCTTCAGCATCGTCAAAGAGCTCTCCAACCCCAGCGCCGGAAACAACGACATCACTCCCTCACAAGACCTCTGCGACTCACTCACCTCGTTCTTTCACCGCAAGATCGCCGACATACACAACAGCTTCGGCGCGCAGACCACGCACCCAACCACCAAACCAACACCCCCCAACACCACCCTCCGCGCCTGGACCCCGGTCAGCACCGAAGACACCATCCAGATGATGAACACCATCCATTCCGGTTCTCCAACCGACCCATGCCCCCACCACGTCTTCAACAAAGCCGACTCAGTCATCGCACCCCATCTCCGGGACATCATCAAATGCTCCTTCAACACCGCCACCTTCCCAGAGAGCTGGAAACATGCCGAACTCAGCGCCCTCCTGAAGAAACCATCAGCAGACCCCACCGACCTCAAGAACTACCGCCCCATCTCGCTCCTCCCGTTTCCTGCCAAAGTCATCGAGAAGACCGTCAACAGACAGCTAGCCGCCTTCCTCGAGACTAATGGATCCCTCGACCACTCGCAGTCCGGCTTCCGAGCCAACCACAGCACCGAGACCGCCCTCATCGCAGCCACCGATGACATCCGAGCCCTGCTCGACAACGGGGAGACAGCGGCCCTCATCCTCCTGGACCTCTCCACAGCGTTCAACACTGTCTGCCACCGCACCCTAGTGCAGCGCCTCAGCAACATCGGAATCCAAGGGAAGGCACTAGAGTGGATCACCTCATTCCTCACCGGAAGAACCCAGAGAGTCCGCCTCCCCCCATTCAGATCCGAGGCCACCGAAGTCAGCTGCGGCGTACCACAAGGATCATCACTCAGCCCCACCCTCTTCAACGTCTACATGAGTCCCCTCGCAGCCATCGCACGCCAACAGAACCTCAACATCATCTCCTACGCCGACGACACCCAGCTGATCCTCTCCCTCACCAACGACCCAACCACCGCCAGAACCAACCTGCACGAAGGGATGAAAGACATAGCCGAGTGGATGATGAACAGCCGCCTGAAACTGAACTCAGACAAGACGAAAGTCCTCATCCTTGGATCATCACCCTCTGCCTGGGACGACTCCTGGTGGCCCCCTGGCCTGGGCAGCACACCCAAACCAACGGACCACGCACGCAACCTGGGCTTCATCCTGGACTCCTCCCTCTCGATGACCAGACAAGTCAACGCCGTCTCATCATCATGCTTCAACATCCTACGCATGCTCCGAAAGATCTTCCGATGGATCCCCACCGAAACCAGGAAGACGGTCACCCAGGCACTCGTCACCAGCCGACTGGACTACGGTAACACCCTCTACACCGGAACCACGGCCAAACTACAGAAAAGACTCCAACGCATCCAGAACGCCTCCGCACGCCTCATCCTTGACATCCCCCGTCACAGCCACATCTCCGGACACCTGAGAGACTTGCACTGGCTCCCCATCAGCAAGAGAATCACGTTCCGTCTCCTCACCCACGCACACAAGGCCCTCCACGACCTGGGCCCCAGGTACCTCAACAACCGCCTGGCCTTCTACACTCCCACCCGCCAGCTACGATCGACCAGCCACGCCCTCGCCGCCGTGCCACGCATTAGAAAAGCCAGATCCTTTTCCTACCTGGCAGCCAAGACTTGGAACTCCCTCCCCATCCACCTCCGCCTGACCCAAGACCACCTCTCCTTCAGGAAGCAACTCAAGACCTGGCTGTTCGAGCAGTAGCGGTCCTCCCTCCCCCAGTGCCTTGAGACCCTCCGGGTGGGTAGCGCGCTATACAAATTTCTTGATTGATTGATCCTCCGCATTCCCTCTAGTGTGGGTGGGGATGCCCCTGCAGGCTGAGGAGGGCACCTGTGGGTTTATTCCATGGTGTTCCACCATGGAAATAGGCCCACAGGTCCCCTAACGCCTGCCCTGACCCAGGCTTTTAAAAACGGGGCAAGCTTTGCACCATTTTTTGACTCCTCCTGCCTCCCTTGCACCATTTTTGCAAGGGAGTATAAATATGGCTTTAGGGCCATAGAGTAATTTTTTGCACGGGAATGCCTACCTTGCATCTCATTAAGGCAAGGTAGGTTTCTACTTCCAAAAAATGACTTTAACTCCCTAAATTTGGCGCTAGACGGATCCAGCACCAAAATATAAATATGGAGTTAGTTTTGCTCCGAATTAGAGTAAAAAAAAATGACACTAATTCAGTGCAAACAGAGTATAAATATGCCCCGTTAGCGTTAAAAAATGATGCTAATCTGGTTAGAGTCATTTGTTTTGACTCTAACCTGCCTAACGTCATTTTTTTTTACGCTAGGCTACACTTTGAACCGGCTTGCACCATTCCATAAATATGGTGCCCAGCTGGTGCAAAAAAATGGTGCAAGCCAGTGCAAAATGTTTTGGTGCAAAACTGCGTTAGTGCAGTTTTGCACCAAAAAGTATAAATAAGGCCCTGAATATACTAAATATAAAAACATATCGAAATGAAATTAAGGAGGGAGTCAGAGATAGAGGACTGTAATGCTAGACTTCCTCCTTCTGAATCTCTTCTCATATTCAGAACATGAGATGGGATTGATACTCTAGCTGTTCTGCGTTTATCTAATGCCCAATATTGAGTTGGGCACCCTATGTGTTTCATACTAAATTGGTGCTGTTTCAGGAGATGACAAAAAATAACAGTAACCTGTATTTCCCAAACTTCATCTTCTATATGACTAGAGGCCACCTTACTCACAGTACTTCGAAGGTCATAATCTCCACCTCTGTGATCTGTTTTACTAAGCTTGAGATAGGCTCATGACAACTATTTAGCTGAGGTAAATGGCCTAAATGGCCTCTCTTGCTTCACCCTGAATTGTTGAGGGTCCACCAGTTTAGCCCAAGTCTGTAATTATGGAGACTTTTCTTTAGATATTTGTCAACAGTGATAAATAAACATTTCATTCACTTTCTAATAATTTCACACCCTTTTTAATCTGGAGTATGTGCTTATCATTAGTGTAATGTAGCTATAATTTCAAAATGGATTTATTTCTTAGTGAGTGTCCTGATTTCTCCTGCAATGTTATTTTATTTTGAGGCAGCAAGCTGGCTGTGTTGCACAGCATGTCTTTATCCTCTTTTTTTCTCTCTTACTGCAGTCTTAGAGTTGCTCAACCATCTGTAGGTGATGATAGTCTTTTCAAAACCATTCCAAGGAAGTTGTAGCCCATCTGGTATTAGCCATTTGTAGCATATTTCCATCATGACATCTTTGTATTCTCTCGTTCTTTCTAGCACTGCTTTAGAGATTCTGTAACTACAAGCTCTCGCTATCACAATAGTAGAGTTTCATTGCTGATCTTGCCATCTTAATGTGTACAACATGGGGAAAGCTAAAGAGTTTGTCCACTATGGGGGTGATTTTAACCTTGGCGGACGGCGGAGGCCGTCCGCCAAGGTACCGCCGTGAAATGACCGCACCGCGGTCAAAAGACCGCGGCGGCCATTTAAACATTTCCGCTGGGCCGGCGGGCGCTCTCCGAAAGAGCGCCCGCCGGCCCAGCAGAAATGCCCCTGCAACGAGGACGCCGGCTCAGAATTGAGCCAGCGTAGTTGCAGGGGTGCGACGGGTGCAGTTGCACCCGTCGCGTATTTCAGTGTCTGCAAAGCAGGATGGCGGTAGGGGGTGTCTGAATCCCCATGGCGGCGGAGCACGCTCCGCCGCCATGGAGGATTCAATGGGGCAGCGGTAAACCGGCGGGAGACCGCCGGTTTACCCTTTCTGACCGCGGCTGAACCGCCGCGGTCAGAATGCCCTCGGGAGCACCGCCAGCCTGTTGGCGGTGCTCCCGTGGTCGGTGACCCTGGCGGTCACCGGCCGCCAGGGTCAGAATGACCCCCTATATTTCTTGGTCTGTGTTTAGTGTCTGTCTGCCTTTTTTTCTACAGAGTCTATGTGCACTCTGTGTTCCCACCAGCTAATTTTTAACAGCTTGGAGGACAACTCTTCTGTCTCACATTTAAACATATCCTTCCCTTACGTTACCTGTTTCAGGTTTCTGTGCAAGACCAGTTTTTAAATCTTCACATGTGGCCATGAGCCATATTGTTAGTGCTCCCAAACAGCAGATGGTTTCCGCATCAGCAGCATTGTGCATAAACTCTTATCTTTGATCAAGGAGCTGTCTCACCAGCTTCAGGTCATATATAGGGGACATCTGTTGGAAAGTGGATTATTGGTAAGGGCAGGTAGGTACCTACACTTAGCAATAGGCCACAAACCCCCACTTGGTCCAGTCAAGGTCTCAATAAATTAATCCTTGCTCAAACCTTGGTAGCTTGGCGATGAGCTGTTAGGATTAACGTGAGAGAAAGGTGTATAAAGCATCTAATATCAACAAAAAAGTAAATAAGTGAAAACACAAAACACAATAAAATTCCAACACCAATTTATAACAATAGATTATATTTTTATTTTTAAAATGACACCAAAACGACAAAAATCCAATGTAGTAAACCGGAGATATGACCTATAAGTGCCAGATGTATCAATTTTCCCAATAGCGATTATCTATTTACAGTTTTTTGTGAATCGCAATTAGGTAATCGCTATTTGAATGTATGAAACTCCAGGAGTTTCAATTGGCGATTCCCAACAGCTCGCAAATGGACCTACCTCATTAATATTCATGAAGTAGGTAGCAATTTACGACTCACTGTGAATGGCTACAATCACAGGGATGGTGGCCTGCTGGGCTCAGCAGACCACCATGTCTGTAATTGCTTTTAAATAAAGCAATCTCTTTTTTTAAATGCAGCCCATTTTCCTTAAAGGAAAACGGGATGAGTTTAAATAAGAAAAATGAAAAGTTTTCTTTTTGTTTTTTAAGAGTAGACAGTGGTCCGTGGGGCCACTGCCTCCTCTTAAAAAATGTTTTCGCATGCATTCACGAAGGGTAAGAGATCCCTTGGGACCCCTTCCCATTTGAGAATAGGTTACCACCTACTTGAAGTAGGGGATAAAATGCAAATGTTTTGTGAATACATTTCGGTCACAAAACATTCCCACATACTTCTGCGATTTGGTATTAGGCAGTGACGCCCTTGACATACCCCTTCCTAATACTGAAGTGGTATGTAGTCGCAATTCCAATTTGAAATTCGGTAACAACTTACTGAGTTGCAAATTGGGATACATACATACCAAAATTCATTTTTGCGGTCGCAAACAGCCCATTGGGCCATTTGCGATCGCAATAATGTATGATAAATCTGTCCCTAAGTGTTTTCTAGCCCAACTTGGGACATCTGGTCACACTCGACCGGGGCGAACTCAAACGTTGAGGCCAACTACGATGGAGCTCTGCTCAGTTACTCTGAGTGAGAGGCCTCTGTTATAGTTTTACCTTCACATTTAGAAGATTTCTTTAAGATTTTCCTCCGGCCGGGAAGAAGTCACAAGTTGAGGCTGACCTCCCTTGAAACCTCTTCAGATACGTGTCACAGGGGGCCTCTGTGAAGTTTTCTGCGTTCGGACTTAGGAACTTTTTCAGAGCTTTTTTCCTGATGTCAGACTACCCTCCTCAGCAAGCTGATTTTGATGCAGTGCCATTGGACTGCCTTTCCACAAGCCCTTGGTCGAATCCTGGAAGTCTGGGTTTCCAGAGCTTTTCAGCAGGACAAACCTGTAAGTCAGGCCTGGCTGCGGTCAATGTTGGCAGGCTTGACTGTTGCCATCGGGTCGATCCACTTATGGAGCTTTTTATCAAAGTTGCTCCAAATTTATGGATCTTCTTCCAGAAGTAATTTTAAGGTCCTTCAAGTATCCACAACTCACCCCAAGGTTCCAGAAGCTCTGAGTTGCTCCTTGGGGGTTAGGACTTCAACTCCCAGAATGCACCTGTTCCAAATTGTTAAATGAAGACTGGTCAGCGAGGCTACTTTTGCAGGACTTGATGCAGGAATCTCTGGTCAGCTCGTTCTCCATGTAGCTTACAGGGAGTCCCTTCTTGCAGTTCTGGAGGTAAGGAAAAGTCATTTTCTTGGTGAAGTCCAAAGTGTAAAGCTGGTGCAATAATTCTGAGTGCAGGGTCCTGGTGCAGGCCAGGGGTCCAGCAGGGCAGTCCTTCTTCTTGTTTTTTCCACTAAGGATATGAACTGTGGGGCAGCTCTGCCATATTTATCCTTGCTCCTGGGGTGGAAAGCAGGGTGGTTCTCCTGTCCAACCACGTGCAGGCCACCACCCTCTTGAGTAACCACTTCCTGGGTGACAAAAAGAAATACTTGGGAGCATCATTCCTCCAAAATCCAAGATGGCCTAAAATCAATCTTTGAGTTTAGATCTGGCTAGATTACTGTTGTGGCTAGGTTTCTCTTATTACACCATTTTCCTTTAATCAGGGGGCACTGGGCTTCCTGGTGCTGCAGAAAATAGGGGAGGTCCAGTTGCTGTCCCAAATGTCCTTGTCTCCTTTGAAGGCCAGTGTGGCTGCTCTCCTCCATCCTGTTCTGCCATTTGCTGAGGCAGATCTCCCACCAGATGCTTCCTTTGTTTCAGCCCAGACTACTTCACACCTCATCAAGGCAGCCTGGCTCAGGCTGCCAGAGGTTGACCAATCAGAAAAGGGCGCTACAGGGCTGGAGTTGGTAACTTTTAGCAAGCATTCTAAAACCCTTTCCTTGTCCATGATATTATTAAATTCAATGGTGGCAAGTTCTTGGATTTATTGTAACTTTTTAAAATTTGATACCAAACCTGCTATATTTAGCTCCTTCCTATGGAAAATAAGACTTTATTATTTTACAATAAAGTCTCTCCATGTTAGGCTATGGAGTCCATTCACTGCAATCAGGAAAGATAAATTTGGATATTTTTCCCTCACCAGGGCTTTTAAAATGGGGTTTATAAAGTCCCTGCTTATAATTACACTGCATTCAACCCTGGGGGCACTTAGAGCATACCTTAGGAGTGGCGTATATGTAAAAACAATGTAGCTTAGGACTTTGGAAGTACTTTTAATTCCAAAGTCGAATTTGGGGTTGATTTTAACTCAAAAGCAGTCAGCAAGGTAGGCCTGCCTTTAAAATGACACCGGGTACCCCAGCAGTGCACCTATGGTTGGACTACCTATACAGGGGCTCCTAAACCTACATACCCTACCATATACAAGGGACTTATTGGTAGGTTGGTACAGCCAACTATAATTAGCCTCATTTGCATATCCCTTTTGTAAGGAAATGCCTTCCTTGGCATGGTTACACCCTGATGTTTTGCATTTTGTTGATGCCAGTTATGATTGAACATGTGCTGGGACCCTGTTAACCAGGCCCCAACACCTGTGTTCTTTCTCTGAACTGTACCTTTGTTCCCACAATTGGCACAGCCCTGGCACACAGATAGGTCCCTTGTATATGGTACCCCTGGTACCAAGGGCCCTGTTGCCAAGGAAGGTCTCTAAGGGCTGCAGCCATTCTTATGCCACCCTCAGGGACCCCTCACACAGCACATGTACACTGCCTCACAGCTTGTGTGTGTTGGTGGGGAGTAAATGACTAAGTCGACATGGCCACCTCTCACTGCCTGTGGCATAGGTAAGTCACCCCTCTAGCAGGCCTTTACAGCCCTAAGGCAGGGTGCACTATACCACAGGTGAGGGCATAAATGCATGAGCACTATGCCCCTACAGTGTCAAAGCAAAGCCTTAGATATTGTAAGCGCAGGGTAGCCATAAAGAGTATATGGCCTGGGAGTTTTTCAAACATGAACTCCACAGTTCCATAATGGCTTCACTGAAATCTGGGAAGTTTGGTATCAAACTTCTCAGTACAATAATGCACACTGATGCCAGTGTGGGATTTATTGTAAAATACACCCAGAGGGCATCTTAGAGATGCCCCCTGAATACCAGTCCGACTCCTAGTACTAGGCTGACCAGTTTCTGCCAGCCTGCCACAACCAGAAGAGTTTCTGGCCACATGAGGTGAGTGCCTTTGTCACTCTGTGGCCAGGAACAAAGCCTGTATTGGGTGGAGGTGCTTCTCAACTGCTCCTACAGGAACTGTAACACCTAGCAGTGAGCCTCAAGGCTCATGCCTTTGTTACAGCATCCCAGGGTATCCCGGCTAGTGGAGATGCCCGCCGCTCCGGCGACTGCCCCCACTTTAGGCGGCAAGGCTGGAGGAAATAATGAGAAAAACAAAGAGGAATCACCCACCAGTCAGAACAGCACCTAAGGTGTCCTGAGCTGAGGTGACCCCCGCCTTTAGAAATCGTCCAACTTGAGTTTGGAGGATTCCCCCAATAGGAATAGGGATGTGCCCCCCTCCCCTCGGGGAGGAGGCAAAAAGAGGCTGTAGCCACCCTCCAGGACAGTTGCCATTGGCTACTGCCCCCTTGACCTAAACACACCCCTAAATTTAGTATTTATGGGTGACCCTGAACCCAGTAAATCAGATTCCTGCAACCTATAACAAGAAGAGTGAATGATGACCTGAAAGCCCCGCAGAGACGACGGAGACGACAAACGACTTGGCCACAGCCCTACCGGCCTTTCTCCAGACTCAAAGAACCTGCACAACGACGCATCCAACAGGGACCAGTGACCTCTGAAGAGTCAGAGGACTGCCCTGAACCCGAAGGACCAAAAAACTCCTGAGAACAGCGGCACTGTTCAAAAACTGCAACAACTTTGCAACTTCAAAGCAACTGTTAAAGAACTCTCTCTTCCCGCCAGAAGCGTGAGACTTCTCACTCTGCACCCGACGACCCCAACTCGAGTTCAGGAGAACTGACACCGTAGAGAAGACTCCCAGGGAACTACGACGACGTGAGTACCCTGAATCGCCCCCCCTGCACCCCTACAGCGACGCCTGCAGAGGATCCAGAGGCTCCCCCTGAACGCATCTGCCTATTAACAAGGAACCCGACGCCTGGACCAAGCACTGCACCCGCAGCCCCCAGGACTGAGAGGAACCACCTTCCAGTGCAGGAGTGACCAGCAGGCGGCCCTCTTCCTAGCCCAGTCAGTGGCTGGCCCGAGAAGCCCGGTTGTGCCCTGCCTGCATTGCCTAAGTGACCCCAGGGTCCCTCCTTTGCTTTTAAAAGCAAACCTGATGCCTACTTTGCATACTGCACCCGGCCACCCCTTTGCTGCTGAGGGTGTGTTTTGTGTGCCTGTTTGTGTCCCCCCCAGTGCTCTACAAAACCCCCTGGTCTGATCCCCGAGGACGCAGGTACTTACCTGCTAGCAGACTAGAACTGAAGCACCCCTGTTCTTCATAGGCGTCTATGTGTTTTGGGCCCTCCTTTGACCTCTGCACCTGACAGGCCCTGTGTTGCTGGTGTGGTGACTTTGGGGTTGCCTTGAACCCCCAACAGTGGGCTGTCTATGCCCAGGAGACTGCCTGTGTAAGTGCTTTACTTACCTGAGAAACCTAACCAAACTTACCACCCCCAGGAACTGTTGATTTTTGCACTGTGTCCACTTTTAAAATAGCTAATTGCCATTTTAACTAAAACTGTTTGTGATTACTTTGAATCAAAGTACCTGTGTGAAGTACCTTGCATTTTATGTACTTACCTCAAATTTGAATCTTATGGTTCTAAAAAGGAATTAAGAAAATATATTTTTCTATATAAAAACTATTGGCCTGGAGTTAAGTCTTCAAGTGTGTGTTCCTCATTTATTGCCCGTGTGTGTACAACAAATGCTTAACACTACCCTCTGATAAGCCTACTGCTTGACCACACTACCACAAAATAGAGCATTAGTATTATCTAATTTTGCCACTATCAACCTCTAAGGGGAACCCTTGGACTCTGTGCACACTATCTTTCACTTTGAGATAGTATATACAGAGGCAACTTTCTACACCTTTTCAATCATAGCACAGGCTTTTCCTAATATAGCACTTTTAGGGAGGGTGGTCATCACTGATCAGCACTTCGCTTTTAATTGTGTTTTTTTTTTCTCTTACATAGATGTGTGGCTCTCCCGTAGTCAACATCGCCACTCCAGGGGTTCTATTATTATTCATTGGAGGAGGTCTTTCTACATTGCGGTTTATCTTATGTTCTAGAAACTTTAATTCTAAATACCTAAATAGGCCCTTATAGGCTTATGAAAAAGGAGCTAGAAGAAGGCTGGAATATCTCTGAATCACAATTGCTCAATAAAGAGAACAAGCATGGAAAAGTTTAATTCGAACAGATGAAATCTCTGGGCACTATAATTTTAAATGGAAACATACAACAAGATATACCAACCAATATGGGAAGAGGATTTCTGGGCTTTTCAATGATTTCCTTTATTGAAACTGATAATATTTTATATAATTTGGCTTCTGAACTGAACATTATAAAAATACAATGCATAGTGACAAGACCATACTCTAACCCACAATAGAATTAACCTTACAAACCATTTCAAATTGGTCTTTGAAAACTGGCTTTGATCAAATAGATATGAAACTATTACTGCTCGACTATATTGCAACCCATTAAAAAAATCTTTAATGGCATGGAATCATCATCCTATGCAGATTTACCTTAAGTGTCCAGAAATGACCCAGTTGGTGTATCTGCATCCCAGATAAATAAAACCTAGTACGACATGAAGGACAAGATGATGAAAGAAACATGTAAAGGATGAGATGGATGTCCAAATATTAACTGATATAAATACCCTTATCCAGAAATAAATGCAATCATATTCTGCAAAATGAACAGAGAGAATCAAGATGCTCAGGAAGAGATGCAATAGAAATCACACTGTGCTAAGGAAAATATAATATGATCTAAACTGGCAGGATATCCACTGAGCTGATGGCAATTAACTGAGGGTCAAAAATAAAACTCTAGGCAAATGCTATCCCCACACAGGTCTGGGTTGACTATGGGCCTGATTTAAGTTTAGGTGGATATGTAATCCCGTCTGTTGAAATATGAATCCCATTAAATCCTACGGGATTTCTATTGCAGTGGACGGGCTATCTGCCACTGTTGTGACAGAGGGTAACCCATCCGCCGAAATCTAAATCAGGCCCGAAATCTACATTTTATATTAAATGAATATTAGCAATCCTGATCTAGCAGTTCTATTTTAATCTCCCAACTGGAACAGAATATATTCCCTCCAAATAGTCACAACATTTTCAATATATATAGAGCAGGATTCTCAGATGAGAGCCCAGTAACGGTAATTAAAGAGGGATGAACAACTATTGACTAAATTCAGCACCACAATATGTTCACACTGCTCAAGACTGGTACCATCCTGAATTTATGAGTAGGGAGTATTGTTATGCCCCTTTGTTAGACTTTTCATCCTTGGCGTGGTCTCCCTTAACTTTTTGCCTCTGTTTTCCTGTTTGTTGATGTGTGCTGGACTCTGTTTTTGCTGTTTTTGTTACTCTGGGCACTTTACCACTGCTAACCAGTGCTAAAGTGCAAGTGCTCCTTTACAAAATGTGTATGTAATTGGCTTATCCATGATTGGCATATTTGATTTACTAGTGAGTCCCTAGTAAAGTGCACTAGAGGTGCCCAGGGCCTATACATCAAATGCTACTAGTGGGCCTGCAGCACTTGTTGTGCCAACCACATGAGTAGCCCTGTAATCATGTCTCAGACCAGCCACTGCAGTGTCTGTGTGTGCAGTTCTAAACTGTAACTTCGACTTAGCAAGTATACCCACTTGTCAGGCCTAAAACTTCCCTTTTCTTACACGTAAGGCACCCCTAAGGTAGGCCTTACATAGCTCCAAGGGCAGGGTGCAGTGTATGGGTAAGGTAGGACATATAGTAATGGGTTTTATATGTCCTGACAGTGAAATATTGCTAAATTAATGTTTCACTGTTGTAAGACCTGTCCCTCTCATAGGTTAGCATGGGAGCTACCTTTAAGTATGATTAAAGTGCAGATTCCTTTTGGGAGCAGATAGACATGCAGTTTGGGGTCTCTGAGCTCACAAGTTAAAAATACATATTTTAGTAAAGTTGATTTTAAGATTGTGTGTTTGAAAATGCCACTTTTAGAAAGTGAGCATTTTCATGCTTAAACCATTTCTGTGTCTCTGCCTGTTTGTGGATTCCCTGTCTGGGTCAGTTTGACAGTTGGGCTGGTTGCACCTCTCATTAGGTAGTGACACAAAGGGAGCTAGGGTGTAGTCTGCATTTCCTGATGAGCCATCTGTGCTAGGAGGGAGAGGAGGAGTGGTCGCTTCTACCTGAAAGGGCTGTGTCTGCCCTCACACAATTCAGTCTCCAACCCCCTGGTGAGTGCCTGGGGCCTGGCCTGGGCAAGGCAGGATTTCACAATCAAGAGAGGCTTTGCTTTGAAGTAGGCCTACTTCAAAGGAGAAATTGGGTATAAGAAGGGGAGCCAAAACCATAGACTTTAGAACACTTCTGGAAACCAAGAAGAAAAGATTGATGCAACTCCCATCTGGGGCTGAAAAATCAACGCGTTGTCGGCTTTGCGGCTGAAAATCTACGCTCGCCTGCAACGCAACCGGAAGATCGATGCCCGGAGCTGGAGAAACGACGCACAGCATCACTGACGGAGGCTGGTGAGATCGCAACCCACATTGCATGGTTTTCAGATCATCGTGGGACTGGATTTCCAATGAAAACACCACTGAGTGTGTAAAAACGACGCAAGGCCTGCCCGGACCAGAGAGTGCTGACCAGATCGATGCATCGCTCTCTTGCGGAGAGAAGAAACAACGCACGCTGACTCGACAAAAGGAGAAATGAAGCAAGGTCTTGCTTGTGAGTGAAATTGACACATTGCAAGCCCTTTTTGACACACACTCGCCCGAGCAGGGTTATTTTTGACACACCCAAGGTACATTTTCATGCTAACAGCGTTAGTGTGTGTTTGAAACTACATGAAGACTCTTTTTGCTTTTTAATGGATAACTTGACATGTGTATTGTGGATTTTTGTCATTTGGGTCTCTTTTTTTTTAGATAAATATTTTCTATTTTTCTAAACATGTGTGTTTTGGTACAAATACTTTACACCTAGAAATCTGAAGTTAAGCCTGCCTGCTCGTGCCAAGCTACCAAGGGGGTGAGCTCATGGTCCTTGCTTGGACACGGGGTAACCTGACTGCCAACCAAAGACCCCATTTCTAACACCCTTTATAGAAAATGTTGCAATTAACACCAGACAAAAGGCAAATTGCCCTCTGTTATGCAGTGGGGAAAATTGTTGCAAGGAATATATTGGAGCATTTGCAATATTGACCCAATGATAAAAGTATCATCCTCTTTGAACAATCAAGTTTGAATCCCAATCATTCAGTTACATATAATACTGCTGTAGGTCAGTCTTTGACAGGTATAAACCCACATTGTGGCAAACATTGCTCATTTTATGCATACCAACTAAGCTACTGAGACTTATTATATCTTTGCATACATGAACATGGAGCAATATTTTGTTAGGTTGACTATTAGGCCGACTTTTGTTTTTTTATATCTGTATAATTTGCTGTCACAATTTATGAACACATGATTTAAAAAATAGGATCTAAATCGCTAAACATCCTATTGTGTTACAATGGTGTGTTACTGTTTGGCCTAACACAAATAGATCTATAACATGATTTGACAGAGTTGAACGACTATATCCAAAAGCATTGTCTACAAATTAATATCTCCAAACAAAGGTTATTGCCTTTTGGGAAAAGAAACAAAGTAAATGTTACAATAGGACACTGGAACAGGAAACTCTTGAGGAGGTAAAAAATTACATATATCTAGGTAGAAACTTTTTAAGTGCCTTAAATAACAATTTTCATTTTACTCATTTAGAATGCAAGACTATGGCTCACGTTGGTGCCTTATGATACATGCAAGTTACTGGCAAGAAGACATGTTGGCTAGTGATTAAGGGCCATATTTATACTTTTCGACGCACAACTGCGCCAACGCAGTTGTGCGTCAAAAAATCTAACGCCGGCTAACGCCATTCTGAAGCGCCATGCGGGCGCCGTATTTATTCAATGACGTTAGCCGGCGTTAGCCGGCGGCGCTGCCTGGTGTGCGTAAAAAAAAATTACGTACACCAGGCAGCGCTGGCGTAGGGGAATATGGAGCTTGGGCACCAAAAAAGCGGGCAAGTCAGGCTGAGGCAAAATTATCGCCTCAACCCGATTTGCGCCATTTTTTTCGACTCCCAACCCCCATTGAAATGACTCCTGTCTTAGCAAAGACAGGAGTCTTGCCCCCTTGCCCAATGGCCATGCCCAGGGGACTTCTGTCCCCTGGGCATGGTCATTGGGCATAGTGGCATGTAGGGGGGCACAAATCATGCGCCCCTATGCCACAAAAAAAAAGAATAATAATACTTACCTGAACTTATCTTATGTTCCCTGGGATGGGTCCCTCCATCCA
The DNA here is from genome assembly GCF_031143425.1 of Pleurodeles waltl. NCBI lineage: Eukaryota > Metazoa > Chordata > Amphibia > Caudata > Salamandridae > Pleurodeles > Pleurodeles waltl. The sequence continues at coordinate 114,456,648 of NC_090440.1, read as the reverse complement.
TAGGCGTCGTCCTGGGTTGGGCAAGGGTGACAGGGGGGTCGCTGGGGGCATGGGAGGGCACCTCTGGGCTCCTTCCGAGCCCACAGGTCCCTTAACGCCTGCCCTGACCAGGCGCTATAAAACGACACAAAAGCGGCTGGACGTCATTTTTTTTGACCCGCCCACTCCCGGGCGACATTTTTGCCCGGGAGTGTAAATACGGCGCACATGCCTCGGAGTCACTTTTTTAGACGGGAACGCCTACCTTGCATATCATTAACGCAAAGTAGGTGTCCACGCTAAAAAATGATGCAAACTCCATGGACTTTGGCGCTAGACGCGTCTAACGCCAAAGTATAAATATGGAGTTAGTTTTGCGTCAGAATTGCGTCAAAAAAAATGACGCAATTCCGACGCAAACAGAGTATAAATATGCCCCTAAAAGTCTATAAAATTAAAATACTGCCCGCCCTAAGTTACGCATTAGAATTCATCCCATATTCTAAGTGGTCCCTTTTAAAATTTCATGAAAGGAAGATTCTACTCAAACTTTGTACACTAAATGCAGCAATCCCTGCACAAGTACTGCATCTAGAACTTTGATTATCTAGTACACATGTCCAAGCACTTGTTAAAATCATACAATGGGGATATTGCTTACTATGGGGATTATTATGAACGCAGCTGGATTCCCCACCGTGTTCAAGCTGGCGGACTAAACACAGACCGCCAGCCCGTTGAAGACCCCGCCGGCCCAATAATGAACATTCCACTGGGCCGGGACATTGTCGATGCACTCCGCAGTGCGGCGGGTGCAGTAGCACCTGTCGCGAATATCACTGCCCGTAAATCGCGACTGGGCTGTGCACGGGGGCCCCTGCACTGCCCCTGCCAAGAGCATGGGCAGTGCAGGGGCCCCCAGGGGGACCCTGGAGCATCCCTTTCACCAGCCTTTCCCTGGCAGGGGAAACCGCCAGGAAAAGGCTGGGGGAACACAGGTTCTTTATTCGGAGGGAATCGCTTCTTGCAGTGCTGCCCTGTGGGATATGGTTCTCTGTCATCATCAGGCTGCCTGGAGGCGGTAGCCTGGTGGTGGCGGAGGGCCGCCTCTGGCGGTCTCCTTGTGTCCGGAATATGGCGGTCCAGACCACTATGCCGGTGTCCAGCATGGCAGTCTCGACAGCCATGTTCATAATGAGGGCCTATGTGTTCCTGAGGGATTACAGCGAGTACTTTTATATGAGTACTAGGTAAGGAGGCATTGTAAGCAAATAATTTTCAACACACATGTAAAATTTGCATTAGACAAATTTGGGTGTACTAAGGATTTGCTTAAAATGTGGACCTGGTCAGTGCACTGCTCTGCCTCCCGTGGCTCTACCTGGTAAGTAGAGCCCTCATCCCTCGCTCCTCTGAATTCCTCTGAACTCCTGACCCTCCTCCACCCGCAGGCTTCTGCCTGCGCCTCATCCCTGGTGTGTAGTGGGAGAGCTCTGCTTTCCTACTAGACTTCCCTGTGCCTCGTTCCTCCTCCTTTTTTCTGCTTTGCTCTCTGTTCTGTTTTGCTCTCCGTTCTGCCTTCACTGCTGTGCCTGTCCCTTTTTGTGCTCCTTTTTGCTTCATGTTACACTCTTCCCCATTTGTCTCTCACTCCACTCACTCTCTCTCACTTCGCTCTCCCCCTTTCTCTTTCCCCGCCGCTGGTGCCCCTGCGGCCCCACCCCTCTTCTCTCTCTCATGCTGTACTCCCGCCGCTGCTGCCCCTGCAGCCCTGCTCCCTTTTTCGCACTGTTTTTCACCCCTGCTCCCGTCTCCCAGCTGTCTTCTCCTCCACCCCCACCTCCCTACTTAATGGTGCGCCAAAGGCAAGCCTGTCTGCTCCCGTCCGAGCCTGGACCCAGCCTGGACCCAAGCCACACCCAGCGCCAGAACCTCAGGCTCTCGTCCCCCCTACCGTTGCAACGCACGTCTTCACTATAATGGCGCCGCCAGCCTCCATGCCCTCAACATTGGCCGCTCTCCCACCTGTCTTCAAGCCTCCCCGCAGACCACCCACTGACCCTTCTCCTGCCAGAAGTGCACCTTCACCAGCCTCCATGCCAATGACCCACCCACCAAGGCAGGATGCAACCATCTCAGATGTATTCTCCTCAACACTCGCTCTGTCCACAAGCATGCAGTGGAGCTATGGTAGATACTCGACTCAGCCTCCCTAGACGTCAGGAAGAACCCCTCCTCAGCGCCTGACATCATCATAGCCTTCCCGGATGGCTACAAGATCACCCGCAGGGACCGCTTCAACATACCAGGAGGAGGCATCGCCATCATCCACAAGAACACCCTCAGGATCATGACCAGCACCAAAGATACCCTCAGCACCGCCAAACACCTGCACTTCCAGATCCACACTGACCCAGACACCACCCTCCGAGGGACCCTCGTCTTCAGGCCCCCCATCCCCCGACAGCAGTTCAGTGACTCCATCACTGACGTAATCAGCACACACGCTCTCGTACTCACTGACTATATACTCCTCGGGGAACACCAACGACAACATGACCGCCACCATGCTCGACAACCTCTCCAACCGCGGCCTCAAAAAGCTCGGAACAACTGCCTCAAACTCAATTCCAACAAGACGGAAGTCCTCATCTTCGGCTCCACCCCCTCCGCATTGGATGACTCCTGGTGGCCTGCCACTCTCGAGCGCTCCGACTCCCACCGACCATGCACGCAACCTAGGATTCATCATTATCCCTGACCCAGTAAGTCAACGCCATCTCGTACTCCTGCTTCAACACCCTCCGCATGCTCTGAAAGATCTACAAATGGATGCCCACCGAAACCAGAAGAACAGTCACCCAAGCCCACGTAAGCAGCAAACTAGACTACGGCAATGCCCTCTATGCAGGAACCACGGCCAAACTCCAGAAGAGGCATCTGGAATGTCTTTGCACTCCTCATCCTGGACATCCCCTGCCACTGCCACATCACAGGCCATCTGAGAGACCTGCACTGACTCCTAGTCAACAAGAGAATCACATTCAAACTCCTCACCCACGCACACAAAGCACTTGACAACACCGGACCAGAATACCTCACCGGAAGGCTCTCCTTCTACACCCCGACCCGGCATCTCTACTGCACCGACCTCGCCCTTGCAACTGTCCCATGTATCTGCAGAGCCACAACCGGAAGCAGATCATTCTCGCACCTCACTGCCAAGACGTGGAACACTCTTCCCACCCACCTGCATCAGACCAAAGACCTCCTTACCTTCAGAAAACTCCTCAAGACCTGGCTGTTCGAGCAGTAGCAGCACCTTATTCTCCCTCCCCACCTCAGCGCTTTGAGACCCTCACGGTTGAGTAGTGCGCTTTACAAATTCCTGATTGATTGATTGATTGACCCTTGGGCATTTGCACTTATTCCTGAAAACTCGCATTGTCCAGCTAATTTTCAGTGTAGATGTGAAACATTGTGGAAAATTAAAATTGGGAAACATTATTTAAACATACCATTTACTTATCCCTGACCCCAGCTTTCTTTTTTTAATTGAACATAAAGGAATTTGAATAGTAATGATCACACAAGTAGGAAATATCGCCTAAATCCTCAGTGGGGAGATGGACAGGAAAGCCATGTGACTTCCTTAAATGTGTAAATGTATTTTTTTTGTTTTTAGTTTTTGTAATTCTTTATTGAAAAAATATATTTTGGGGCCGGAAAAGGGGGTGCAGATACATAGTCAGGTGAAGTATACCATCATCGTTTGGATGATAGGAAAGATATGAACAGCAACTGATTAAGACTGATGTGTGGGGGGGGGAGGAAGGGGAGAGGATGGAGCGAGGGAGAGAACGAGAGGGGGAGGAGTAGCCACAAGCACAGTTTCAGAGAATCGGATTGAGGAAGTGACCCAACTCCCCATATATGGAATTATCCGAAGGCGATCAGACCCCTGGGCATTTTGGTATCTCGTTGTACAGACTTATTATGTCTAAATGTTGCATCTGCTGACTGGTGGTAAATGTAATGAGATAGCTACCTATCGGCTGGGTGCCGGTAGTCAGATTCCCTAGCGATGGCGGTCCGCGAAAAGACCACAGTGAGCATGTGGTGCTTGTAGTCTCAGGGCAGAGAAAAATTTGGAGGATAATCAAAATGATGGTCGGTGACCGGATGTACAGACAGGTGTAGTCTCCTAGGTGGCATGCCATGTATCACAGAAATGGATGTGAGACACCTGTGACTTAGTGGTACATTCCAATTTGGAAGGAGAGGGATAAAAGGGTGTGATGCATGTCAGGACAGGGAAAGTCTTTGGAGTGTGGCGGAATAATTTGCGAAGGGGGATACCAGGTAGCAAGGGCATTGCTGTTATGGGAGGAGTTGAGAAGGTAGAAAATGCCTTCTAGGGAGTATGACTCAGAGAGAGAGGGAAAGAGAGAGACATGCTGTGCAGGGTAAGGGATTGAGAGGTATGGGGGAAGGGAAGAAGTAAGTAGTTAATAGTGGGTGGGTAGTACTCTCCTCGGACCTGTGTCACAAAACAGTCAAGGGAAGAAAGGAGAAGAGAAGAGAAGAGATGAGAAGAGAAGAGAAGAGAAGAGAAGAGAAGAGAAGAGAAGAGAAGAGAAGAGAAGAGAAGAGAAGAGAAGAGAAGAGAAGAGAAGAGAAAAGAAGAGAAGAGAAGCACCCAACACTTGTTCCTTGCTCGTCCAGTGATTGTTGGTGTGGAGGGGAACTCGGAACTGGAAAGAGGGAGGCAGGGGAGAGGAGAGGGGGAGGGAGACTGAAGGTGAAACTGCACCAGTATTGTCAATCGGTGATTGACAGCTGCTTGCTAATTGGTTTGTAAGAGCGAGGGGTGAGAACAGTAAAACCGTGGACAGATTACTAGTTAAGATTTTTCCTTGAGGATGGGAGACCATATCTGGTTAAAGAGGGACACCTGATCCTGTCAGTTATAAATTTATTGTTCGTTTTTGGCTATTCGGACCATTAACCCTACCCACTCCTCTGGGGCAGGGGGCTCGGGCAACCGCCAGTGGCGAAGGATACAGATCTTCGCTGTTGCCAGTGCCCTATGTAACAGTCTCAGCTGAGGTCTAGATAGGGAGAGAGGGATCTTGTGTCATGCATAAGTTTTAAAGAGAGGGAGAGCGACGGATGTAGCAGTAGGGATGAACTGAGTGTGGATCCCACTGCTTCCCACAGGGGTGGTATCGAGGGACATTCATAAAAGACATGTGGCAAGTCACAGTGGATCTCTGGACATCGCCATCAGTATGCATGAGGCAATAGTCCTACCCTGTTTAGTTTCACTGGCATCCAGTACCAATCCTGGAGTAGCTAGAAGAGGCATAACTTAAGTCGGGCTTCCCTGGTACCTCTGTCTAGGGCTTCTATTATGCACAACAAGTCTTCCGGGTCATAATCCATCTGAAAACAGGTCTGCCATTTACAGCATAACATTTCTAGAAGGGGTTGTGAGTATAGATGTTGTGTGGTTACCTCATACAGGCCTGCCATCACCCCACTCTGACGACCCCTTATTCTAAGGAATAAAACTATAGGTGATGCCTGGGCTGCCCATGGAGCAGATCCCAGATTCTGGAGTAGATAGTGTTTAAGTTGGAGATAGTGCCATTCTTGGCGAAGAGGGAGACCATATTCCTCAAATAAATTCTCAAACGGTTTTAGCACTCCGTCTTTGATAATCTGGGCCAGATTTTCAATGCCAGCATCTTTCCAGTATGGCCAGTCGAGGGGGGTACCTCCTACAGGTAGGCTATAGTTGCCCCAAAGTGTGGCCTGCCCATGCAGAAAGGGGTGTATCCCAAAGAGCCAATGGGCCTAGTCCAGGCTGTACGTATCATAGTTAAAAGCTGATTGGCTGTACCAAGCCGGGGAAGACCGGCTCTGTAGATCCCGTTTAGGCCACCTCAGTGGGAAAGCAGTTGTTTTTCTGTGACTACCCACTGCGGCGGATCTGGTAGTCCGGGGATCATGAATGCCAGTTGAAACTAGTGGAGTGTGAGTGCGTAGTGCTTCACCGAAGGGAGTCCCAGACCGACATAAGTTTGACGTGCTATGAGCTTTGGGGACGCTAGATGGGGGTGTGTGGAGCCCCATATGAAGACCCTTATTGCTGCGTCCCTTGATCTCAGGGACCGGAGGGGTACTTGGAGGGGTATCATACCTAACAAATATGTAAAGCGTGGTAAGGTGACTATTCTCACTGCCTGTACTCAACCCCACATTCAGAGGCCCAGGTGGGACCAATTCTCAAAGTCTAGGTTCATACGAGCTATAAGTGGGCCTGGATTATCTGCTACCATCTGTTCTAGTCCTTGATTAACATGTATTCCCAGGTATTTCAGGTGGTGCTGGGTCCAATGGAACGGATAAACATGTATCACGGCATGTGTTGTTACTAACCAGAGAGGCAACGCTTCACTCTTTTCCCAGTTTACCTGGTATACCGGCATCTCTACAAAACCCTCAATATTCTCGAGCAAGGCAGGTAGGGAGCATCCTAGGTCCGTGAGTAAGACGTCATAGGCATTTAAATAGATCTGAGAGACTCCATCTGCCAGGGGCATACCTGTCATTAATGCAGACTTGCGAATCTTTGCCGCAAGTGGCTCCATAGCCAACAGGAATAGAAGCAGCGAGAGAGGACAGACCTGCCTCGTCCCTCTGCGATTGGAAAAGGGTCAGAAATAAAGCCCCCACAGTTGACTTGAGCCGTGTGAAAGTCATAAAGCAATTGGACTTTGGCAATGAACTGGTCACCAAGTCCAAATTTCTTCAGTGTCTCAAATAGATAGTCCCATTCTATGCGTTCAAATGCTTTTTCGGCATCCAGAGACAGGGCCAGAGCTTCGTCCGGTGAGTGTCAGGCTTCCCATAGGGCATGGCATAGGGTACGTAAATGGTTTCTGGAGGTGCGTCCCGGCAAGAATACCACTTGGGTGTGGTGAACTAAAGATGGGATTACTTTGTGCAGAAAGGCTGCTAGGACACTGGCCAGGATCATAATATTGCTGTTCAAGAGAGATATAGGTCGGTAACTGCAGAGGGTTCCTTCCTGGTTTTGGTATAACTGCTATCGTTGCTCAATGAGCCCACATTAAATACTTCTGTTTGGGCCTCATGCACCAACTGCCTCCTCTCCAGCCCATTTGTAAAATTACATGGGGAAGCCATCGTCTCCTGGTGATTTATGGTATGGGAGGTTAGAAATGGATTGCATTATTTCAAGCTTGCTTATCTCTCCATTTAAGAGGTCCTGGCCCTCCACTGAAAGGCGGGGAAGGTTGATGCTATTTAAGAAGGCCTCTATTTCGGCTGGGCTAGTTGTCATCTCCGGAGTATAAAGACGTTGATAGTAAGCTACAAACTCATTCACAATGTCCTGTGGGTGAGTCAGTATCTCCCCACTGGAGGATTCCATAGCCTGGATTGCTTGTGAAGCTGCTCTCTGATGGAGTTGTACCGCTAGGAGTTGACCAGCTCGCTCGCCTTGCTCACAGTGCCGCCCTTGAAGGCGTTGTAATGAATATTCAGCCTGCAACCTCTAAAGCTCATTAGGGGCCATGCAGGCACATTCTAGGCACCTGCGCGCTTGCAGGGTTGGGTGTGTAGTGTATTGTTTTGTGAGATGCCTTATGTCGTCTTCCAAGAACTTCTATCTGTCTTTTCTGTCCCTGATGGCTAGTGCTGCATCATGCATCATTAGATCATATATAGTTGCCTTAGCCGCTGCCCACACCACCCTCTGAGAGGAGACGGTGCCTGTGTTTTCACGCAAATAAGTAGAGACATGGGTCCGTAGTTGCATTTTGCCCTGGGGGGGAACTGTAGTGGTGTACAGTAAAGAGCCAGGGTTTGCGGCCCGGAGAGGAGAGACCCATGTTGATAGCCATGAGGACCGGGCAATCGTCTGAGATGCCAGATTCTAAGATTTGGGTAGTCTGGATCTGGGCCACTACACTGTGCGACACCAGGAAATAATCCAAGCGTGATTGGGTGCCATGTACCGACGATAGGAAGGTGTATTCTCTGTCAGAAGGGTCTGTTCATTTCCAATGGTCCACCAGCCCCTGATCGGTCAGTACATCAGTCAGAATTGCTCTGTTGTGGTTGTTGCCTACATCTGGGGAGCCCGTTCTGTCCAACACTGTGTCTCTGGCCAGGTTCCAGCCACCCCCTTGTTACGTGTTGCCCCTATTTCAGTCAGTAGATGGTTAATTTGCAAGAATAACTGCCCTTTGGAGCTGATTGGTGCCTACACGGAGCCAGCACATATCGAGGAGACTCCCAATTTGAGTTTCGCAAATACATACAGCCCCTCAGGATCTGACCACGTTTTTGTGACAATCACAGGCAGCAACTTCCTAAACAGGATGGCCACTCCGCACTTCCTTGAAACTCCAGTCCCTGTCATCTGTTGCATTGGGCAACAGCTATAGAGTGCCTTTCCCACTCAATCTCAATGTAATTTACTCGAGTCAATGTCATCAAGGTGTGTCTCCTGCAGTAGGGCTATATCCGGCCGTTTGGATTGAAGATATGAGAGCACTTTTTTAATTTTTACTAAGTGTGTCAGACCATTGACGTTCCAGGTTATGATCTGGAGTGGGTGGTTTGTAGATATATCTGGCTGAGCCATCCTATAGCAGGGCAGGGGCAGAGGTAGGACAAGAGATATTGGAGGGACCAAGGGCACAGAAGGGGAAGGGCATTGGGTGTGATGTAGTAGGGAAGAACGGTGTAGGAAAGCAAGGGAGGGGTCCTTGGGTGTCAGGTGCTCACCTGCAACGATGCAAGGGTGCCAAGGAGAGTAGAGGAGAGTGTACATAGTTAATATGGATGGGTGGTACAGAATACGGAGGGAAATAGGAAGAGAAAAGGAAAGAAAAGAAGCAGGGTGAGAGGAGGGAAGAGGCGATGGGGGATGTGAAAAGAAAAGCAAGAGAGTGAGATGGAAGGGAGAGAACGAGAAGCATAGACTATTCCAGCCAGATAGAGAGAGGTAGAAAAGAAAAAGAAAAGAAAATGACACTCAGCTAGAGGAGAGAGTGGTGCTTCAGTCGTCTGGATCTTTGTACTGCGGGTCTAGGCCTGTGTTGCCCACATGCTCGGCCGGAGAACCCTGGTCAGGGATGGAGCGCGCACAGCAATCAGTGAAATGCAGGGGGTTGGGGAGGGCCAGTCGGGACCTTGCCCAGTAGGAGGGGAGGGAGATAGGGAAGACTATCGATTGGGGAAGAGGTGGATCACCAGTTGGGGAAGGGGGGCAGGGGGAGAGATGCGATGTCTCTAAGTGTGGTGGGAAAACCCTATAACAGTTACAGGCAGCTGCAGTACTAAGTGAGCAATATAGGAGTAGTACTATGATAGTGAGGATGGGCTGGGGCATCCAGAGCTGGATGATGCCCTGGAGTCTTGTGTTTCCGGATGCTGCAAGTACCACTGTACAAGTGACTTAGGCCCATAGTTATACTTTCTTAGCGATGCATTTGCGTCTTGTTTTGACGCAAAAGCCATGTATATTTACAAACTACAATTATATTTTGTAAGTTTGCACTGCATTTGCATCAAAACATGCACAAATACAGCACTAAAAAAGTATAAATATGGGCCTTAAAGTCACTGCTCTGCTTCTTGTTACTTCTATGTGTTGCAGTATCCTGTTCATGGTGCCCATTTCCGTTGTTACACCAATAAGTATCAGATACACCAATAGGGCAATATGACATGGGCCGGAGGAAGGGAGGGGGAAATAGAGAGGGAAGATGGGGAAAAAAGGGGGCAGGTGTGAGGACATCTGGGGACCGATAGACTGGAGAGGGCGGAAAGGGAGGAATGGCATCTCTATAGGTCATAAAGTAGAATGACATTAAGCATATTACATGAACGCGAGGTTGAAAAAACTGTAGCATAAATAAGGTTTAACTAATGCATATCGTTGAACCAACAGCACATCAAAACTTTTAACTTTAAAAAAAGTGTTCAAAGTTCTTTTACTACTCATTTGTTTGTCGATGCAGTTATGGTGAGCGAGACCTTCAAGTAGGTGTCTTGACCTTCCAGCGTCACATTAACTTTTAGTTGTGATTTCAGGGAGGGTCCATAGTAGGTTTTAGGGGAGAGCAGGACTTGTCTTTGTCTTGTAGTTACGTATGGAACGCCATTAACTGCAACACTTGTCCTCTATCATCTTGCGTCTGTGCCAGCCTCTCCATGTCTCTGCCTCCCAGATGTGGGTTTGTGTCTTGCTAGATCGTCCCGTCCTTGTGTGTTAGGGTGGGCAGTGCACGCTGAGCTTCGATAAACAGGTCCGCCCACCTGGTTGGCAATGGTGCATCCATTGTATCCATGGACTGTGGTAGTAAAGTATCTAGGAAAAGCCGTAAATCTTCCGGGTCATAAAAGTCCTTTGACACACCGTTCTTAGTGAGCCACATCCTTGCCGGGTCAAAAAGACCATATTTCACATCCAGTTGACGCATCCGGGGTCTGAGGGACAAAAAGGCTTTCTGACGGTCATTGGTCTCTTTTGAAAAATCTGCCGTTCTCTGAAGTTCAAACCCTTCAGTCCAGAATGGACCATGCGATGGAGCCGTCTGGAGCAGTTCGCATGCCTGCCTGTGGTGTAAGAGGCAGGCAATTATTGGTCATGGTCGGAGGCCTAATTGATGCACTCTTTGGACCTCTAGTGGCAGATCGAAGGCTTTATTGGTTAACGTATGTAGGAGTTTACGCAGAAAGGCTTGAATGGCTGTCCCTTCGAGTTGTTCCGGGAATCCAAGTGAACATTGTCTCTGCAACTCCTATCTTCCAAGTCTACCAACTTGCTACTTAGGTATAGCAGTTCCTGGTCTCTGCCATGTCCGGTATTAAGGTGGTCCTCCATGATAGTTACATGTTGCTCTAATCCCGCTACGCAATACTGGATGTTCACTATGTCTTGGCGCATGGACTTTGTCTCCGTTGTCAGCAAGGAGATGGCAGAACTCATTCCCTCGATTCGTTGGCCTGCAGCTGTGATCTCTGGAAGTATGCATTCCATGGTTGTTTCTTGTTCTGGCCTGGCCATGGTATGGGATAGGACCGTCGGTGCTAGCCCCACGGTTGTGGTCGTGGGTCGTGAATGCTGCAGGGCTTCTGAAAAGAGCAGTTGTCTTGCCGTCTTTCCAGATGGTTTCCCTGTCAGTTTGCCACTGGGCATTTCCAGGACCGGGCCGCAGGTTAAATCATCGGCTGTGTTCCACTAAAATTGTCTCGTAGCATATCAATGGGAATAAAGTAGTTGCAAGTAGTGGTGACGGCTGATGATTGATGTTTGACCCCCTTGCTCAGCTCCTGATGTTCATGCACATAAGCCCCTCACATCCCAACTCCGCTGTAGCTTGTGTGTATCAGCCTGACGGGTTATGGAGAACGTTCAATGGAGTCCAGTGCCGCTGCTCTTAGGCTATTAGGCAGCGACGAGCCTGCTGGGTTGTTAAAACTGTCCCGACTTCCGTGTCCCCTCAAGGGCGGGGTAGGCGGCCTGGATTACTGATGGGGTGTCACCGTCCACCCTGCACTCCCAGATTCCAAGGAGAGGGAAGGTCCCACTAGTATGTCTTCCCACTATTCAGGGCACAGCGTTGGTGCTGTGTGCAAGCAGTTAGCAGCCTTCAGAAGAAGGTGATGTGCGCAATGACGTGGGGTTCCTCAGGACATTTCAGGTAGGTAGTAGGGTTATGGAGACCCTAGATCGATGCTGGCATGTTGGCGACATGGGGAATCACCCCTCTCATGCGTTTGTTGCCACTGTACAGGGCTGGTAATGTTTCGATCTCATCCAGCTGGAGAACTGGTCAGAGGGCCCCATGCAGCACGACTGTGGAGGGGAGGGAGGTCGGGGAGCATTCCTGTGTCATATGTGAGGGTGGGGGGTTCCCTCTTGTTCACCACGTCTCTTGCTGCTGCTGCTCCGGTACTGGAGTGGGGGGGCAATGTCTCCGCCTTGAGCTTGCGGCCGTTGCTCCCGGCTTCTCAAGGCAGCCCTTCAGCAGTACTCGAGGTCGCGGCTCCTCTCATCGGAGCAGGCCTCTCTCGCTCACACCACATTAGATCAGCTTCTGCAAGACTGGTTGCTGAGAGTGTACTCCCCACCCAGCTCCTCGGCTGGAGTGTGGTTTCACGTGCTTCCCGGAGCCCGTTTAGAAGCGTTCTCAAGCCCTGTGCTCCTCCAGTCCCCGATCGTGGCCCACCGCCTCGCGGAGCCCCAGAGTTAGGCGGCCATCTTTTTTCGCAGCCAGACCATGTCCCGTAAATTTAATTTCTATCAAGGAGGAAACCAAAATATGTTTTATGTCCTGCAAGTGTGGCCTGCAAGATCAGATAACAGAAATGGTATCTAGGTCCAATAACTATAATAATAATATGTATAATGAAATTACTAATCTTATATTGAATCCTCTGAATGAGCAATTATGTTATAAACTATTTTATTACTGTCTTATATTGTTGATCTCAGTCGAGATTTAAGTCAATTGAATAGACTTGAAGTAATCACCTATGACAATAAACAGGAACGTGTGCAACAGTGAACCACAGCAATAAACATCTCTAAAAAGATTCAAATGGCAACACATATTTATCAACATAGTGACAACTATCCTCTATAAAGCAGATATTTGAACAGCTATACATGCAATGCTGTCTCAAACCTCGACCACTAGTGTCCTGGAATCGCATATGAACCCTACTCTGAAGTGAACTCATGCTGATGAATGACTGATAAAAGTTCTCAAGGTGGTTGCCTTACTGTAATCTAAGAAGGGTTCCTGCTCCCTAAACCAGACAACCTCTCCTTTATTGTCTACTGCAATGTGGTAGGTAATATGTGGTTCTCTGTAGGGCTACCTACCACCGGCTTCATCAGGCTTCAGACAGAAAGAATAAGACAAAACACTAAAGGGCAAATTTTTGAGCCCCTAGTGCCTCCTTGCACCACATTAGAGTATTTGTTTTTTTTACGGTAATGTGGCCCAATGAGGCCAAAATCACTGCACAAAATTTACAAAGTGATGCAGTGCATGCATTTTGCCACTTTGTAACCCTTTGCGCTACATTATGCCTGTGCCAGCCATAATGTATGCAAAGGGGGGCATTCCCACGGCGGGGGGGGTGAAAAATGGTGCAAGGAAATGTTTTCCCACACTTTTAACGCATGCTCAGAGCAGGCGTTAAAAGGAGGCACCCCATTGCTTACAATGGGCCTCAATGGCCTTTGCAGGATTCGCATCAAAATGTTTGCACTAATTCTGCAAAGCTCCAAACTAGCGTCAAAAATGTTGATGCTAGTTCCCCTAACTACTGCCATTGTGCTCCGTATCTTAGACATGGCACACATATGGTGGCATTAGGAGGGTACTAAAGGGTGAAAGAAAAGTGGCGCTACACTGGGTGCAGTGCCACTTTCTCAGGCCCTAAGCGTTCCCTTGCTATACTGCTGTGATCACTTCTTCCTTCCTCATTTAGGTCAAGCATACTGCCACACTCCGCCTGTTTACGAGGGTACAAACTGTGGTTTAAATAAATACATCCACAAGAAATATGGCCCCAGTGCTGGGTCGTCTTTGAAAGTATTCGGATGCGTCAACTGGCCCAGTTTTTGTGTGTGCAAAGCGAGTAAGCCCTGCTTACTCTGGAGATTCAAGCTGAATTTTCGTCATCCCACCTGCAAGAAGCGTTTGAAACATGCATTAGGAGGGCCAAAAAATCTTGCAGTGTAAGGAAATGCCTTCCTTGGCATGGTTACCCCCTAACATTTTGCCTTTTGTTGATGCCAGTTATGATTGAAAGTGTGCTAGGACCCTGCTAACCAGGCCCCAGCACCAGTGTTCTTTCCCGAAACTGTACCTTTGTTCCCACAATTGGCACAGCCCTAGCACACAGATATGTCCCTTGTACATGGTACCCCTGGTACCAAGGGCCCTGTGGCCAGGGCAGGTCTCTAAGGGCTGCAGCATGTATAATGCCACCCTGGGGACCTTTCACTCAGCACAGACACACTGCCTCACAGCTTGTGTGTGCCGGTGGGGAGAAAACGACTAAGTCGACATGGCACTCCCCTCAGGGTGCCATTCCCACCTCTCACTGCCTGTGGCATAGGTAAGTCACCTCTCTAGCAGGCCTTACAGCCCTAAGGCAGGGTGCACTATACCACGGGTTAGGGCATAGTTGCATGAGCACTATGCCCCTGCATTGTCTAAGCCAAACCTTAGACATTGTAAGTGCAGGGTAGCCCCTAAGGTGCCCCGAGCTGAGGTCACTCCTACCTTTAGAAATCCTCCATCTTGAGTTTGGAGGATTCCCCCAGTAGGACTAGGGATGTGCCCCCTTCCCTCAGGGAGGAGGCACAAAGAGGGTGTAGCCACCCTCAAGGACAGTAACCCTTGGCTACTGCCCCCCAGACCTAAACGCACTCCTAAATTTAGTATTTAGTTGCGACCCTGAACCTAGGAAATGAGATTCCTGCAACCTGAAGAAAGAGGAAGGACTGCTGACCTGAAAGTCCTGCACAGACGATGGAGACACCGACTGACATGGACCCAGCCCTACCAGGCTTGTCTCCAGACTCAAAGAACCTGCACAGCAAAGCATCCGACAAGGACTAGCGACCTCTGAGGACTCAGAAGACTGCCCTGAACCTAAAGGACCAAGAAACTCCTGAGAACAGCAGCACTGTTCAGAACCTGCAGCAACTTTGCAACAAAGAAGCAACTTTTAAAGAACTCTCACTTCCCGCCAAAAGCATGAGACTTCACACTCTGCACCCGACGCCCCCAGCTCGAGTTCAGGAGAAAAAACACTGCAGAGAGGACTCCCAGGCGACTCTAACGATGTGGATATCCTGAGTCGACCTCCTTGCACCCCCACAGTGACGCCTGCAGAGAGGATCCACAGGCAACACCCTGACCGTGACTGGTAACAAAGGAATGCGATGCCTGGACCAAGCACTTCACCCGCAGCATCAAGGACCGAGAGGAACCACCTACCAGGTGCATGTCCCTCCATTGCTTTCAATAGCAAACCCGACGTCTACTTTGCCTACTGCACCCGGCCGCCCCTGTGCCACTGAGGGTGTGTTTTGCGGGATTGTGTGCCCCCCCCAGTGCTCTACAAAACCTCCCTGGTCCGCTCCCCGAGGACGCAGGTACTTACCTGTAAGCAGACTAGAACCGGAGCGCCCCTGTTCTTCATAGGCACCTATGTGCTTTGGGCCCTCGTTTGACTTCTGCACCTTACCGGCCCTGTGTTGCTGGTGCGTTGGCTTTGGGGTTTCATTGAACCCCCAATGGTGGGCCGCCTATGCCCAGGAGACTGACTGTATAAGTGCTTTACTTACCTAAGTAACTTAACCAAACTTAACTCCCCCAGGAACTGCAGATTTTTGCACTGTGTCCATATTTAAAATAGCTTATTCCTATTTTAACCTAAACTGTGTGTACTACTGTTTTAAATCAAAGTTCTATACTTACCTGTGTGAAGTACCTTGCATTTTATGTACTTACCTCAAATCTTGAATCTTGAGGTTCTAAAATAAATTAAGAAAATATACTTTTCTATATGAAAACTATCGGCCTGGAGTTAAGTCTTTGAGTGTGTGCTCCTCATTTATTGCCTGTGTGTGTACAACAAATGCTTAACACTACCCTCTGATAAGCCTACTGCTCGACCACACTACCACAAAATAGAGCATTAGTATTATCTAATTTTGCCACTATCAACCTCTAAGGGGAACCCTTGGACTCTGTGCACACTATCGCTCACTTTGAGATAGTATATATAGAACTAACTTCCTACATGTGGTAACTACCACCCCTTTTCATTTGTGTGTGTTAACTACTAACCTATGTTTGTGACAATGGAGAATTGAAAGCAGAGCCTAACAAAACCTTAGCCACTGATTTTGTTAATAGATGTATCTGCAGCACAGTGCTACTTTTGACATAAAACTGCCCCACAGAGACTATGTAGTCTCTAGGGATAAGTGCTTTGTAAACACATAAACAAAGGATTGCTTATTAAATAAGCAAAACAATATGACTTTTAAAGCAATATTCAAAGAGAAGCAGAGAAGGTGGGGCTCCCAATTCTTCATACAGTGAAAAAACACTTAATAAATCACAAACTTTGAAGCACTGTACCTCTTCAGTCCATTTGAGAAAGAGTTCAAGAAATGTTAACTGGACCACATTTTCCCATTCAAGATAAAGGTTCCTTTGACTTATTAGTAATAACTAACATACCATAATGGAGCGGAATTGTAATGCATCTGTTCAACTAATTGACAGAGGTTAAAGTTCCCAAGCACCAAACTATATATGTAACAGCAGATTTTATTGTTTCATCCAAATGCATCAAAGAGTTGCATTGGTCTTGCACTACACAACGTGGTGCAAGAACAATGCAGATTTATCAAGCCAGGCATGGCCACCTTGAACGGCCTTGCCTGGCTTGATAAATCTAAAGTAATGCAATGCAGTGCAAATCACTGCATTGCTTTACTCTGCCCTTGGAACGCCCACGCTCCACGCATGGATTTTGGAGCATCCCAGATTTACCATTACTGGTAGACCTGAGAATGCGTCAAAAACCTATGCTTCCCCGAGTGAGGCATGACAAGGAGAAATATCTTAATTTCTCCTTGTTACTTCCTCTTGCTGCAGCATACATAGAACGATGAATATGCCTTGTAACCATGATGCAAGGGTGTCTGCATGGCACTAGGCAGCACATTGGTTAAAGCAAGGAATACACTGTACAGTGTTAAGTATGGCACATTCCTGCCCTTTCTCTATGACACCGAACGGCAAGGTGACTTGTTGCACTACATGATTTAATGTTAAATATGCCACCTAATATACAATGATGGGTAGCTAATATACTTATTTTATTGCTGCAGTTCTAGTGTTTTATTCAATCTGTTTATTCACTAACAACTGCCTGTAAAACACAAACCAACAATAACAAACAAAGGGGACCAGTTGAACAAATATGATCTCTAAAATAAAGAAGTATCTCTGATCCTTCAGTCACAACTTGATTTGATGGAAGGATATTGAGAAGGCTATAGTAAGAAATTATATGATTGTGTCTGTATGAATTTTGTACTAAGCGTGAGGATTGAACATTGCTGAGCCCTAGCCATGGTGGGGTCTACTTGAGGAAAAAGGAGCATTGAAGGAGCAGCGTTGAATCCTCTCCACACATGGCTATCTGCAGTGAGATAAAAGGAGTACCACCATGGTTAGAAGAGGTCCACCTACCCTACTATCTGAAGCCCTGATAGAGAAGACAGTATTTAAACCTGAAGAAAAAGGTCGAATTTTCCAATACCATGATTCAAGTATGGATCAGGGGGTTCACGCCACAAGAGTGCACCACAGAGGGCACAACAGTGCTGAGCAACACAACTGCTTCGGGCCTGCTTGTATCCAGGGCAGCACATGAGCAAAGGCATGTGGCAGCTGCAGAACAGAAAAAGAGGATGAAGCATTCCCACACAGAAGGGAACTTCTTTGACTGTTAGTGCCTGTGTTTCTAGATGAGTGAAATAAGAGACAAGTCCATCATCCCAGCCACTGAATTACCCTAATAGTGGGCATATATGTCCATATGTGAGAGCAGAACCAGTGTCCTAGCTCACAAAAAATAGACCAGTGCATGAAGTGGGTTGAGTTATTGCCCAGTGAAATATGCTCCTATGGGTGGAAGAAAAACGGGAATGACACTTCGGACCAAATGATTAAGAGAGGTGGCTTTATATGTAAGCATGTTATACTCACACTTTTAAAAAAACTCTAAAGGTCTTAGCAACCACTAGACCTACAAATGGGGCAAAAGTAATCAGCTGAAAGGGCATTCAAAACATGTTCCAGTAATTTAAATGTATGCAAAGTAAGCCTAACATTACCAGGGATTGTTGCAGGTTTTACCACCTTGAGATATTTTTGAAAATGTGATGGCTGGGGAAACGGACCATTTGTAAATAGAATTTGTTAAAAAGTCTAAAAAGCCACACGTGACAGAAACAGATCAAAATGTTTGCATTGTATGTCTTGATTTAAATGCGCAACTATATCTATAACATTACATTTTTGTGAGCAAAGGCAGCACAAACCTTTAAATCATACCCATAAGGCCACAAAAAGCCACGTTGCATTTCTTTGAATGTCCTCATGGATATGGAGTAAGGCACAGCACCGCAAACCTGAGGATGTGCCAAAACCTTATGCCTCCCCTGGGAGGCAAAACTAATGAAATATCTTTATTTCTCCTTGTTTTCTCCTCTGCAGTACACATAGAAAGAGGAAAAAGACTCCCAGGATTTCTTTTGTGCAGGACGGTGCCCTTTCCTGCACACAAACAACCCTGCCAACGGCACAGACACCTTTGCACCATGGTGCAAAGTTACCTGCATTGGCGCGAGGCTGTAAAAATGTCACCAGTGCAGTGGGAAAGGACAGGAATGCACCATATGCCATAGATACAGCACATTCCTGCCCTTTCCCTATACCTTTGACGCATAACAGTGCAGCAAAGTGACTTGCTGCACTTCCCTGCGCCTAAAGCCCATAAATATTGACCGTAATGACTTCAGTTAATGGGTTTGCATGGATGTGATGGTACTCAGCTTTTGGTAACCAATCCTCAACCAGATTAACTTGATAACTGAAATAAATTCTCTAGTTTATTGTTGCTTTTATTTTTATTGCTGATCTTACGCGCAATTTTATCATAAGAATATAATTATAGTGTGAAACTGAAGTATAGCTGTCTATGGATAAACAATATCAAAATACTTTTTTATTAGGATATTGACAAATTCTTATAAAGCAATTGAACGCTGAAATGTGTAGCGGGTAGTATTTGAAAGTGCTTATATGGTAATGTCTTTATTCTGTTGTTAGGAATGTCTTTGACATTATAATGATCAATATTCTATGAAAAGCATTCATTTGTTTTCAATTTCACTTTACATGTTCATTTGAATGTCCAATCAGTGTGTCTTATGTGCGCCTAGTATTCAGAGTGTCTAATTCACAGCAACAAATTAGCCTCAATGAAGAAAATGTCCAAATCTCAAATTTAGTGGCAAAAAATCGATGCAAAGTGGTACACTGTATTTGGCATCCATGGCAAAGGTTTATCGCGGTGGTGAGGTACCCTTTCCTTACCACACAAATCTCTTTGAGCTGTGTTGCATTGCTTTATTTCAAGGGGACAAATTAGCGCAAGCACCTCTAGGTTTTGACCCAAAGCCCGAAATGTGTTTGTCAAGCCAAAGAAATATGTTTTGCATTTGTGCAGTGTTTCACAGCAAATGCATCCTTCTGATTATATCTAGGAATAGGAGTTCGTAATAGAAATGTATGCAATTTCAGTGATAGAAACAGCAAACTCTGCTCTGTACCATGGTGTGAGGCAATCATCCCATAAGAGAGGCTTGTTAGAGGGCCCGCGAAGGGGATGACAGAAGCGGGTCAAACTTAGAAGAAATAGATTTACAATGTACTTGGTTCTTTGTTCAATGGAGAGCAGCAACGCAGTACTGCATAAAGTGAAAAATGAATAATTCTGCGTCCCTGTCCTTCCTCTTCAATGTTCCTATCTCGGCAAAAATAATACACATATTACCTACTGTGGGTTGCTTGTAGGTATTTAGAGTTAGGACCATGTTTCCATAGAAAAAGCCATTTTTAAATTGCCTATATCTTTGACTCCGTTTGACCAATCTTCATTAAATTTTCCAAAACAATTGCACAGAAAGTTTTGGGGTGATCCGTCAAGTGGGGGCTGAGAAAAAAGGGGGTTGAAAAAAGTGGTTTTCTCATGTTAGTCCCATAGCACCTTTAGACCGGTCTTCAACCTGAACCACTGGGCAGAATTACACCAAATTTTGCAGAAAGCTAGCTTTCAGTACACAGATTGATCTTTTGCTTGTTGGAGTAAACCCATTCAGTAGTTATTGAGATATTAAAGGGACAATAGATTTGTATATATCTGGCTGTGACTTTTTTGAGACTATATTGCAAATAATTCACAAAAATTCATGACTTTTTGCAAATACGTGTGAAAAGAAGCACTGTAATTGGCTGATCGTAACCTGACTAAAACGTTGTGGCTGCCATTTTATTTCACGGGACACAGTCCTCAGGGTGAAATTCCAAATTGAAAGTGACATAAGGGGCCAAGGTGAAGGTACCCTGGCCCCAGGGGGGTGATATAAGTGTATTTTAGGGGTAAATTATGGATTTGAAAACATTTTACATCGCCATGTGCAGTATTCATGAAAAGTCGTGAATTTTTCTGAATTTTCACAAAATATTCGCAAATATGAAAAAAATAGAAAGAACAACCAAAGACTCATTCATACACTAATTAATTCACTAATATATGCACTCAGAGACTCAGGTGCCCACTCACACACCCACTCAGACACTCATGCACCCACTCAGACCCACTCATAGATTGACACACTCACTCATAGACTGACACACCCACTTTCAGACCCACTCAGACACTCACTCACCCGCTCACAGATCCACTGATAGAGACAGGGTCTATGTTAACCTGCGCTGCGCACACCCAAAGGCTGTGCATGGCCTGGGTTGGGTGGGTATGAGGGCTGGGTTGCAAGACCTTGTGACCAACCTGCGTTGTGCGCAGCCGAAGGCTGTGCAGTGTGGGAGTTGGAATAACATATATTATCTAAAATTACTTTACAATAAAAAACTATAGAAATTCACTGGAAAAAACAAAGGTTACAGGAGGGTATGGTTAGGTTCTGAATGTACTTGTAAGTAAACATATAAATTCAGCATTTATAGTTTCCTAACTGTAATGTCCCTGTAACCTTTGCTTTTTTCAGTGAATTTCAATGTTTTTTTTTAACATATAGCAAGTTTTATTACTTTAACAGCAGCTCCGTGCTTGCTGAAGAATTTCATCTCTTTCCCCTGCATGTGTGCAGGGCACAGAGATGAAAGCTCCACTGTTTGATGGCAGGGCCGGTTTGGCAGTGTATATATATATATATATATATATATATATATACTATATATATGTATATATATATATATAGTATATATATACTGTATATATACATTTTTAATCTTCGTAACAATGAATAGGATATAAGCCCTCATTACAAGTGATTTATTATAAGTCTACAAATCAGGGGCTAGATATAGATACAGAATAATATCTGACTCAACACAATGTAGCAAGACAGCTTGGTGCACTGCATCAAAGGCATGGAGCAAGCATGAGTCATGTTTATTATATATATGGCACATTCCTGCTTTCTTTCTGGGCTGCCACTAACACAGGTGCAAGGGTGTTTGGGTTAGTGGCAGTTTTGTTCAAGTAGGGGCACCTTAATGTACACAAATAATCATTAGATACTGATTCCTCTTTCTATATGTGCTTCAGAATTTCTCCTTGTTACTCCTGTGTTGGGATGGTGTAGCATTTCGATGCAACTTCAGGTGTACCACCCTTAGTAAATGTAGGATTGCGCCAACATCCATGTGTGGATGTGTTGGGATGTATTGGAACATCCACGCCCCACCCATGGAAAGCCTTCCCAGGGCAGAATAATGCAAGGCAGAGATTTTCAGGACCTTGCATTACTTTGGTTTTTGGGTTTACTAAGCCACACAGAGCCATGCAGAGCAAGGTGGCTTTATGTGGCTCAGTAAATCTCACTTCAGCTCTTGCAATGCCTTGTTTTGCCTTGCATGACCCAAGGGCAATGCAAAGGCTTAGTGTAACTGGCCTCTGTGTCTTTTATCCAGAAAATCCACCTCCTAAAACAGGTGAGGTCTCTTGATTAAATACTGGGTGTAGCATGACAAATAAGCAAGGAATCATAACTGTAAACCCTAATTTTCCACTTAGTCCTCATTTTTTAGTGGAGTTACAGAGATCCCAGTATCAGCTTCATTAGAAGGGAATGAAGATACCAATGATAATTCCAGAAATCTCGCAATGAAGCTTATGGAGTCTGTAGAAACTGATAGGGACCATTTAAAGGATATCTGGTATTCAAATTTACACTTTGGCTCATCTGAGCCTGTGCATAGAGGTTTAGAGCAATTCAGGAGTCAGTGAAATTGTGAAACTATACATTCTTCTTTGTTAGGAACACAGCACTAATGGCCCTCTATTAGTCGGTGTATTACATTTTTCTATTGAGGCATAATAACACATGTGAAAAAGTCATCCTTCTGGCCCTGGTCACCCCCAAACGTTTTGACTGATGCTGAATTTCAGATTCATCCTGCTGAAGCTCCAGAGACTTCCAGAAGTTGACTAGACCTCACGCTGAGCCAAGCTGATGAGGTTGCATTGCAAGATAACCAGAAAAAGAGCCTCAACTGACAATGAGAGAAAAAGCTCCAGAAAAATTTCAAAGAATTAATGTAAAAATTTGACCAAAGCCTCCTGCTCAGTGTATACTTGGAGGGCTCCAATGCGGTCAGCCTCAATGTTTTTCTTTTCTCCAGTTAAGTGCATCCAGATGTCCCCTGGCTGGTGCTTTTTGTTTTTAGGCTGAAGAAAGCATTTATTTTTACATGTAATCTTTAAACATTCATAGCTCCGGTCCCCTACATTGGAGTTTTGTGGTTTTGGTGTCATTGCAAAGATAATAATATTTCCTATTCTTATGAATTGGTGTACATTTTTTATTGTGTGTTGTGTTTTACTTATTTTCTGTTTTGTTGATATTAAATGTTTTCCATACCTGTCTCCTAAATTATGCCTAACTACTCATGGGCCAAGCTACCAAGGGTTGAGCAAGGATTAATTTATTGAGACATTGGTTGGACCTGGTGAGGAGTTGTAGACTATTGCTAAATTTAGGTACCTACCTGCCCTTACCGTTATCCCACTTTCCAACAAGAGAGTGTCTCATAATAGTGCTAACAAGATTTTTAGAATTTGTCAATCATTTTAGGCATATTGATTCATGTAATTTAGCACTGTCATTGGTATACTCCTAACACTGTGCTGTCACCCTGTGTGTATTGCAATTGTGTTTGCATGTGCACTGTATATACATATTGTAAATATATATGACAAATTTGTAAGTGCCAGAGTACTGAACATCCTTTTTTAAAAGGGTTATATTTTGGCCACGTACCATCTCCATGTTAATATATAGATTAGTACAACTCTGAATACTGGCCTCTAATATCAAGTTTAAGGCCAGTAAACTGTTGCCCGTTGAAATGGGTGAATCATGTAAAAATAAGTATATAATCTATTTACCTTAGAGTGTATCTTTTCCTCCTTTGAGGTTGTACTGGTTTAGTTTCAAAATATTTGCCACACAAAAATATCTTATGGTCATGCATCAATAATGATCTTACAGTATGTATCAAGACACATTACTATAATGAAAGAATGTAGTTCTACCTTTAAATACAATTTGAGTGACTCTACAGTTGCCATTGTAGTTGTTGGTGATGATCTCTCTACAGCAAGTGAAAATTGCTGGCACATCTACATCAGCAATGTAGGTCACCAATAAATCACCCTCTTCAAATGTGCAAAGATTAGTTCTAACCCAACATATGCTCGACATTGCTGAATCTAGAGCAAGTTAAGTATCATATGAAAACAAATGCATTAACCCGGTTGTGCAAGCAGAAACTTTGATGTTATCTACAATTGAGTTCATGCAACAGGGAATACAGTAGCAATCTTCTGATTCAACTATGCATCCACCACCAAGCTGTGAGATCAGCCAATCTCTTGCCACGTCCCCTTTCAGCTCAATACCTACCTTCTAGCAGACTTAGACAATCATTCCTTAAAGAAGATATGCCAGTTTTGCCCATATGACAGAGGAAGAACAGACCGTTGCTACAGTGAATGCTCCTTAGGCTAATAGTTCTACACATCTTAAAGAACTACTTCATAGCAGCCTCTTGTTTTTTTTTTATGAAGGTGCGATTGTATCCCTGAACTGTTCGACCAGGCCCTCCCTGCAGGGTAACCCTTGCTAACGCGTCCCTCACTAGATAATTTACTCACTCTGGGACTTGTTTTTAGGTAGATGAATCTTTTGACCCTGATTGAAGACACCTTAAGATGAGATAACTTATCAACATGTCAATCAATAAGTCAATAACATCATCAATAGTCACCATAACAAATCAATTAGATTAATCAATAACATTAATAAGATTCGGAAACCACCATGACCTTTCAGTAATGAATAACCACACCAGTTTAGTACGATTTTATGATATTTATTCCCTATTGATTAGAATTCTACTAGTAAGTTTATTAGTCTCAAAACCATGAAACACATCAGCATTGTCATAAAATGGCAACTTGAATAAGATTTCATCAAAGCAAAGATCACAAACTTTAGAACATAACACAACGTCAACATAGGTTAACCTTAGCAGAGTATCATTAGTGCATTATTCAACAAAGCATTGATTCAGTCATTTGTCTATTTGCGTCCGTCTAGTGAACCCCTTAACTAACCTCGAATTAGCATTGGCATGTTGGGCTTCATGCAAAACAATTTAGCAACACAAATTTAGAAAACATCTAACTATGGTCTCTGTCAAAAGAAGCAGTTGGTACCTAGAAAGGAAAGGTAGACAGACAATTACAATTTCATCATCATATAGTTACCCTCAGTAATGGGTCAGCATACAGAGTCAATCTTCGTCCTCAGGACATCAGTTGATTCGCCATCAGCCAGGAAACACAGCAAAGTTCAGCAAGACGGGGTAAGTAGGGACACTTCCCTCATAAGGAGGAGAAGTATAGAACGGGCAAGGTAAGGGTGAGGATGGTTTGCAGAGTCAAACAGCAATGTCTTTAGGCAGAGTGACAAAGTGTCTGGGTCATAGCAAGAATAATTCGCAATGGCATCTCCTAATGGCTCCTCGTGTCAAAGGTTTTTATCCCTTTTCTGTTGTACAGTCCCCTAATTTCTAATTGGGCAGGTTTGGCACACCACTATCTCCCTCCAATGGTTTTCCAGTCGTACTATCAAAATTGTCACCTCATAACAGTTCTCACGTAGTTTATTGGTTCTTGTGATTGACATCTCCAATGGGTAGAGTGTCCGTATGATTTCATATTCTCGTGGTCCTTTCGCATCCCCAGTCAGTAGTTCCATTGTCTATACCGGTTTAGGCGACCTTGGTCGAGTGATTGCATGTCTGCGTTTGCTTTAGTTAAAGATTGCATCAGCAAAATGCCCACCTTGGGACATTTCAATGTGTTTGCTGAAACCGTCTTGTATACTGATGCAAACATTAATTGGTTGGGAGAAGTTTTAACCCAAAGACTGGATTGTGAGGAGAGGGTAATTGCCTTCACATCCCGATCTCTCAAAGGAGCTGAACAGAACTATTCAGTCATAAAGAGGGAAGCTCTTGCGTGTATGTGGGCAATCAAACATTTCAAGTTCTATTTGTGGGGCTTACCTTTTGTTGTTAAAACAGACCATAGACCTCTTGTCCAGATCTTTTCCTTGAAGAAGAATGAAGAATTAACACCTAGGATAAAAAGGTGGGTGGAGGGTTTGATGGAATACAATTTCTTAGTAGAGTATGTACCTGGTTTAAAGAATACCGTGGCAGATTTCTTGTCACGAGCCTCTATTGACAGTGAAGATGAGGACGGATGTGTGATAAATTGGGTGAGAGAGGTGGCCATATCTGAGGAAGAGTGGAAGTGTGCGACAGAGCAAGACTCTGACAGGAAAGTACTTTAGGAATTTGTTGTGAAAGGCTGGCCAGATTTTAAGAATATTCCTGATTCTCTGAAGAAGTTTTGGAATGTGAAAGAGGAACTTTGCTTTTGTAAAAGTGAGTTATTCAGGGGTTCCAAGACTTTACCACCCGCTGGTGTGAGGGGTAAAATATTCAACTTGGCTCATGAGGGCCACATGGGCAGGAATTTAACTAAATCCAGGCTAAGAGAAGTGTACTGGTGGCCGGCTTTGGATCGTGAAGTAGAGGCTGTTGTGAAGGATTGTGTGTCCTGTGCACACAGAGACAAGAGCACGACTGTGGTGAGGGCTCCATTTTCTCCCGTAGAAGTTCCTGAAAGGCCTTGGTTGAAATTAGGGCTAGACTTTATGGGTCCTTTCCAATTGTTGCCTGCCAATGAACGTTATGTCATACATACTCCTAATACTATCACTGCAATTGCCCCTTTTGAGTATATGAGAGGCAGGACAGGGTGTACCAAAATGAATCCAGCAAGGATGAAGAGTAAGCTGTGGCAGTTGGAGCATGGAGGTAAAAAGTTTAACAAGGCACCTGAACTCAGGGAAAAGTATCAGCGAAGATATAAATCGTGGTATGATACCAAATATGGGGCCTGATTACAACTTTGGAGGAGGTGTTAATCCGTCCCAAAAGTGACGGTAAAGTGACGGATATACCCCCAGCAGTATTACGAGTCCATAATATCCTATGGAACTCGTAATACGTCTGGTGG
This sequence comes from Pleurodeles waltl, assembly GCF_031143425.1. Classification (NCBI taxonomy): domain Eukaryota; kingdom Metazoa; phylum Chordata; class Amphibia; order Caudata; family Salamandridae; genus Pleurodeles; species Pleurodeles waltl. Next base: position 114,430,110 of record NC_090440.1, on the reverse strand, counting down.
TATATCCATCACATTTGGGACGGATTAACACCTCCTCCAAAGTTGTAATCAGGCCCATGGTGTTTCTGGAGTTAAATGGGTTGTAGGTGACATGGTATTGGTAAAAACACGTGGGTTTGGAAAGAAGGGAAGATCAAGTTTCAAGGGCACATTCCGTATCAAAGAGGTGAGGAGGAATGTGGTTGTTCTAGGTAATAATGATGTGTGGAGCATGTCCCAGATTGTTTGATGGAAAGATCCTGCTGTGCATGGGGACTCATCTTACCCTTTTGATGAACTCAATGTGCCAATGCATCTATCTGTCAAATCTAAGGAATCCAAAGCTCCAACTTGCTTGGATAGGGGTTGTAGAGTTTGGTCCAGACCTCAAAGGGTTGAAAGACTATGCAACTTGATTCCCTGTAGTGTACAGTCTTAGGGCCAGATGTAGCAAGGTCCGAATTTTTGAATCGCAAATTCGGATACAGAAAGGTGTCTCAGACACCGTCTGCGACTCGCTATGGGGTCGCAAAGACCCACCTCATTATTATTAATGAGGTGGGTCGCATTTTGCGACCCCATAGCGAGTCCCTGCACTCACAGGGATGGTGGCCTGCTGAAGTCAGCAGACCTCCATGTCTGTGACTGCTTTTTCAATAAAGCTGTTTTTTTTTCATTTTGCAGCCCGTTTCGTTAAAGGAAAACGAGTTGCAAAATGAAAAAAATAACGAAACCATTTGGTTTCGTTTTTTCAGTGTAGGCAGTGGTCCATTGGGGACCCCTTCCCTTTTGCGAATGAGTTACCACCAGTGTGACACTGCTGGTAACTGCGAATTGCGATGCGAGTCGCAAATAGGAAGGGAACACCCCTTCCTATTTGCGAGTCGCATTCACAATTTGCGAGTCGGTAACCGACTCGCAAATTGTGAATGAGCATCACGTCAGGCTGTTTGCATGGCGCAAACTGCGATTTTCGCAGTTTGCACCATGCTGCGGCTTCCTACATCTGGCCCTTAGTTCCTTGTAATGTACAGTCTTAGTAAGTTGTAATCTTATCCTTTTTTTTATTTTTGTTTCTTCCAATTGTTATTTTTATAGTAATGTGAGTAAGGGGGATATGTTGTGTTCTACCTTGTAAATAAGCTGGTGGAATGCTGGGCAAGTGACAGAGAGCTCTCTCGCTCATGAGGTTCTTTCTGCATGTAATAAGAACTCTGGAGGAGGAAGTTCCAAGGCAGTTGATGTAAGTCTTTGGACTGTGTTGCCTGCTCCGGTTGATGGTATTGAAATAAATCCTTCCTTACTTGGACCTGTGACAGCGTCTTCTTTATAACACATTTACCTTCCACCCTTCTATTTTTGTTACATTATATATTGTGGCCTTAGGATTCTGTACACTTTACCACTGCTAACCAGCTCTAAAGTGATTATGCTCACTCCCTTAAAAATGGTACACCTGATTGGCAAATTGGATTTACCTATAAGTCCCTTGTAGAGTGGTATTCCATATACTCAGGGAGTGTTAATTAAATGCTACTAGTGGGCATGAAGCACTTATTATACCATTCACTTAGGTATCCTCTTAACCCATGTCAGTTGGACCTTGTCCTCTCTGCAGGGTCACCCCGAAACATTTTGCCTTTACCCTCCCCTTTTTGCTAAATGAGTTTTTGCTGGCCTTAGGACCCTCTACCCTTTATCACTGCTAACCAGTGCTAAAGCCAATCAATCAATCAATCAATCAATTTTTATAAAGCGCAACTACTCACCTGTGAGGGTTTCAAGGCGCTGGTCATGGGTCTGGGCCTCATTTGAAGAGCCATGTTCTTACTGACGATGGTGAGTGATGACATTGACTGAGATGTGTGGGCAGGTTGTTTCAGCTCTTAGCTGTGAGGTAGGCAAAAGATCTTCCTCCGGCGGTGGTTTTCCAGAAGCGTGGGATGGTGGCTAGCACCTGCTGGGTGGATTGAAGGGATCTGGCGAGGTTATGAAATTAGATACAATGGTTCAGGTAGGTTCAAGGGCCTTGTAGGTGTGGTTGAGTAGTTTGTAGTTGATTTGTTTCTCTACTGGGAGCCAATGGAGGATCCTCAGGTTTTGGGAGATGTGTTCCTGGTAGGGGAGGTTCAGGACGAGTCTGGCAGCAGTGTTTTGTATGTGTAGTTTCCTGATGTTCTTTGTTGTGGTACCAGCGTAGTGTGCGTTGCCTTAATTGAGCGTGCTTGTGACTAGGGCATGGGTGATTGTTCTGTGGCAGTCAACCGGATCCATTTGAAGATCTTGCAGAGCTGGTGGAGGGTGTGCCATGGGGAAGTGGTGACTGCGTTTACCTATTGGGTCATTGATAGGGAAGAGTCTCGGATGATTCCAAGGTTGCCGGCCTGGTCCGTCGAAGTAGGCGATGCGCTGAGTGATGTGGGCCACGAGGAGACGCCCCAGGCTGAAGTGGAATTTCCGAAGATGATGAGCTCGGTCTTGTCTGAGTTGAACTTGCGGTATCTCTCCCTCATCTAGGTGTCGACGGCTTCCATTCCGGTGTGAAAGTTCTTCTTAACTTTGGATTGGCTGACATCCAATTGCCATACCTAATTTACCTATCAGTCCCAAGCAAAATGGAGCTACATGTTCCATTGGCCTGTAACTTAAAGGGCATATTTATAAGCTTCTAGCAACACCTTGAAAAGATTAGCATCATTTTTTTATGCTTATGTGGCCCAACAAGGCTAAAATTCTTGCACCATATTTACAAAGTGACGCAATGCATGCAATGCGCCACATTGCTACCCTTTGCGCTACGTTATGCCTGCGCCAGGCATAATGTTTGTAAATGGGGCGTTCCCCCATTAGGGGAGCTGAGAAAATGCCTCAAGAAAATCTTTTTGTATGGCACTTTTAACACCTGCTCAGAGTAGGCATTAAAAGGAGGCTTCCATTATTTATAATGGGCCCCTATGTACTCTGCAGGAGTAGCTCCAATACTTCGGCACTACTCCTGCAGAGTACATCAATAACGTCAATAAAAATGATGCTATAGCCCCCTATCCTGCACCATGGTTGGCCGCTAATGGACGCAAGAAAAGTGTTGCTGCACTAGGTGCAGCGCCACTTTACTTAAATATTTCCCTAAATCCTACTAGGGGGGCTGCAGCAGCAGAAATAATCGACTGATACTGGTGATTACTGACTCTGAAAGTGACCTGGGCTCTGCTAACCAGGGCTGCAGGCAATTTTCTGTCCTTTAAAGGTATATGGTAATTGGTATTATTCTAATTGGCCAAGACAGCCTATCTATAAATTCCTAGTATTAGGTAGGACATGTAGGGATAGAGAACCCAGTGGACTTCATGCACTTAAGTTTGCACTGCTTTGGTGTCTAGTGTTATTTTTTAAGCTTAAAATAAGACTGTGTCCAAATTCGGAATTAAAAATGCTTCCCAAGTCCAAAACTACCATGTTATTAAATAAAGGTCACCCTGTTGTTTGCTCTAGGTGCCGTAAGGGTAAGATGTCTTGTTATAAAAAGCAGGGACAATACGAAATATGTTTTAGATGCCCTACTGGTAAAAAAACTGCCAAAGTCGTTAACCCCATTGCAATGTTGATAGCCGAATAGGCTAACATGGGAAGGCTTTATTAAACTTTAATACAGGCTAACTTTCGAATGGAGTTAGCTAGCAATGTGATTCAAAGAATCAAAATGATGGAATAAATCCATTACATTGACACAGTCAGATATAATAGCAGGAAAGACGTTTTAGAACGTACAATTCTGATGTTACCTAAAACAGCTGTGTGGCAGCCTCTTCTGAATGGTGAGCAAAGCTGGTTCCTTAGTAAGTGTGAAGAGGCCTGGGGCTGGAACAATATAGCTGTTAGATCTGACAGCCTCAGGGTGGTCATCCCTCAACTTTTTGCCTGCCTCCCTCCATTTTTCTGACACTGTTTTTTATGGTTTTAGGACTCTGTGCACTTAATCACTGCTGACCAGTGCTAAAGTGCACATGCTCTCTCCTCTAACATGGTTACATTGGTTCCTACTCAATTAGCATATTTAATGTACCTGTAAGTCCCTAGTAAAGTGCACTACATGTACCCAGGGCCTGGAAATTAAATGTTACTTGTGGGCCTGCAGCACTGATTGTGCCATCCACATAAGTAGCCCCTTTACCATGTCTCAGGCCTGCCATTGCAAGGCCTGTGTTAGAAATGGGGTCTCAGGTTGGCAGTCAGTTTGCACTCTGTCCAAGTAGAGACCCTCACTCTAGTCAGGGTAATGGAGATACACACTTAGGATAAACCCTGCTCAGCCACTTGGTAGCTTGGCACAAGCAGTCAGGCGCATCTCAAATGCTTAAAGTATTTGTAGCAACACACACAATAATACAATGAAAACACCTCAAAATGGACACCACACCAGTTTAGAAAAATAGACTATATGTATCTAAATCAAACAAGGCCAAAAGACAAAGGCCCTCATTCTGACCCTGGCGGTCGGTGATAAAGCGGCAGCCAACCCGCCAACAGGCCGGCGGTCCAAAATATGCAATTCTGACCCTGGCGGGAACCGCCAACACAGCCCGCCGCATTAACACTCCGCCCGCCACGGCGGAACAAACAAACAGCGCGGCGGTCCCCGCCAACAGCCAGGCGGCAGACAATGTACCGCCCACCCTATCACGACCCACCAATCCGCCACCTTTTCCGGGGCGGGAGCACCGCCGATAAAAACACGGCGGAAACAGACTACGAACGGGAAAACGCTCACCTCCATATACTCCATGCGAGATTCCGGCAGTATGGAACCCGAGTTGCAGGTCATCCCCGCACTCCTATACATGCTCCTGTACCAGGAGCACGCCCGGCGGCGCAGAAGACATTGGTGAGTACTGCACCTACGACACAGGGGAGGGAAAAGATTACCGGCACACACCCACCCACCCACACCCACTACAACACACACATCAATGCATTCCCACAGATCACTGTCACAACCCACAAACCCCCCCCTTCCGAAATAATGCAAAGACCAAAAGAAGAGATCTCAAACGGGCAGATATATTGAAAAATGGACAGCAGTAATCCAAATAAATAAATAAACTATGTACAAAATATATACAGCTACTAAATGTAGTCCAACCACTGTCCGTGGACCACAGGGGTCCTGAGCAAAGGGGCAAGGCCCAGTCCCACGACAAGAACTCCACGGAGAGAACACTGCAGGGGCATCAGAAAGAAAAAAGGACAGGCACCTCAGGGGGAAGGGAAGGGGGGGCACCTCAGCCACTTGAGTACACGACGCCAGATCCACGAGGGGACTCCATGACCACTGGCCCATCCTGGGGAGAGCAAAGCCACAGTCCATACAGTCCATACAGTGGGTGGCCTGGCCACTGGGCCATCCTGGGGAGAGCAAAGCCACAGTCCAAACAGTCCATACAGTGGGTGGCCTGCCCACTGGGCCATCCTGGGGAGAGCAAAGCCACAGTCCAAACAGTCCATACAGTGGGTGGCCTGCCCACTGGGCCATCCTGGGGAGTGCAAAGCCACAGTCCATACAGTCCATACAGTGGGTGGCCTGCCCACTGGGCCATCCTGGGGAGAGCAAAGCCACAGTCCAAACAGTCCATACAGTGGGTGGCCTGCCCACTGGGCCATCCTGGGGAGTGCAAAGCCACAGTCCATACAGTCCATACAGTGGGTGGCCTGCCCACTGGGCCATCCTGGGGAGAGCAAAGCCACAGTCCAAACAGTCCATACAGTGGGTGGCCTGCCCACTGGGCCATCCTGGGGAGAGCAAAGCCACAGTCCAAACAGTCCATACAGTGGGTGGCCTGCCCACTGGGCCATCCTGGGGAGAGCAAAGCCACAGTCCAAACAGTCCATAACAGACTCCACTGCCACTGGAGGAGGCATGTTGGCCAGAGGACATCCTGCAGCCCTGCCCGAGACAGATCCTGCCCTGCCACGTCTGCCAAAGGGCCAGCGGTTCCTGCCTAGAAGGGCCCAGTTCAGCGGTTCTTGCCTTGAAGGGCCCAGTTCAGCGGTTCTTGAGACGGCGGTCCCCAGCGGAGCGGTGCTGGAGACGGCGGGGCCCAGTTCAGCGGTTCTTGCCTTGAAGGGCCTAGTTCAGCGGTTCTTGCCTTGAAGGGCCCAGTTCAGCGGTTCTTGCCTTGAAGGGCCCAGTTCAGCGGTTCTTGAGACGGCGGTCCCCAGCGGAGCGGTGCTGGAGACGGCGGCCATTCTATGGCCAACTGCTCATTGCCTGGTGGTGCCCTCCTGGGCAGCGGGGATGGTGCTCCTTCAATGCCCACCTGGGCTGTGGGTGGTGGGGCCCTCCTGGCCAGCTGGGCTGGGTCCTCCCTGGGCAGCGGCTATGGGGGTGGTGGGCTCTCCCGGGGCAGCTGTGCCGGTTCCTCCCGGGGCAGCGGCTATGGGGGTTGCGGGCTCCTCCTGGGCAGCTGTGACGGGTCCTCCATGGGCAGCAGGCCTGCTGCCTGACTTCTCCGCCTTGCTGCCCTTGCCCTCCTTAGTCGGGAGTCTGTGGCCCTTTCCTCCCTTTGGAGCTGTGGCTGTTGACGGTGGCTGGCTAGTGTCCTGGGGGGATATCGAATCCGGGCTCCGGCGGCGGCCCTTCCGCCTTCTGCTCCTCTTCCCAGGGGGTGGTCTGGCTGTCCCCTTGCTGCTGGGCGAAGATCCAGACCTGCGGGCTGGTGGGCTCCAATACCCCTGCACCCTTGTCAAGGGGGCTGCAGGGCTGGTGGTGGCTGAGGTGCTCTTTTTACCCCGACAAGAAGGAGGGGGGGGCTCAGGGTCAGGAAAGAAGGTAGCAGTAGAGAGATAGATTTTCTTGGGACAATGGATAGTGGTAGGTACAGTGGGGGTATGTTAGTGGAGGGAGAGGATGTGGTTGTAGGCGAGACAAGTTTGCTGTCTTTGGGTGCAGGTGCAGGAGCGGGAGGCTGTCGTGAGGTGGATGGCTGTTGGGTGGGTGGGTGGCTGCGTTTGTGTGGTGTGGAAGAGGGGGTGACAGACACAGTGGGAGAGGACACAGGGGACGTGTAAATGGCAGTGGGGGTGGTGACTGCACGTGTGCGGACTGTAGTGGAGGGTATGCTGGTGATGGAAACACTGGCTGATGGTGAGGTGAATGAAGGTGTGAGTGTAGACGTCACAGGGAGGGAGGAGGGAGACGAGGAGGTGGGGGTCACAGAGGTGGTAGTGACTGTTGGCATGTCTGCATCGGAATGTTGCTTGTGTGAATGTCTGCGTGATCTGTGGTGCTTATGTTTGGATGAGCTGCTCTTGGGTGTTGAGGTGTGTGCAGGCTGGTCTGATGGTGTGGGTGGGACAGGCAGAGGAACAGGAGACTGGGAGGAGGGAGTTAGTAGAGGGAGGCAGGAGACAGGGACAATGGCTGCCGTCAGTGCTGAGGCCAGAGCCTGGAACGATCGCTGATGGGCAGCCTGACCCGAATGAATGCCCTCCAGGTACGCATTGCTGCGATGAACCTCCCTCTCCACCCCCTGGATGGCATTCAAAAGGGTAGTCTGCCCAACAATGAGCGTTCGGAGGAGGTCAATGACCTCCTCACTGAGGGCAGCGGGGGTAACAGGGGCAGGGCCTGAGGTGCCTGGGGCGAAGGAGATGCCCGGCTTCCTGGCAGAGCGGGCACGGGGCGAACGCTGAGGGGCTGCTGGGAGGGCGGAGATGGTGCGCTGGGTGGCGGCTGTACCTGTAATGGCGGGGGGCACGGATGGTGCCACCCCCGCAAGGGAGCTCCCTTCCGAGGACGTGTCCGTGTCGCTGCAGGGTCCAGTCGTCCCCGTTGTGGAGCTCCCCTCGCCCTCCGTCTCACTGGTCCAGTCAGACTCTGTGGCATGGCCCTCCTGGGCCATGTGAGATGCAGCTCCCTCCTGCCCCGATGCCACTTCTCCTCCGCCTGATGATGCTGATGCACACAAGCACAGAAAGACAAACAAAAAGGGGGGGGGAGAGAGAAATAAAGAGATTTTGAGTACATGGATCACCGGTACAGTTAGCGGACATGACAGACACAGATGCCCCCTGCACTAAGTTGCGCACTTGGGGTCCGCTACGCATTCCGTGGAACATGCCCTACACGCCTAGAGTTGACAACTGCACCCATGGATGACACGGCCCAGGGATGGCTGTACTGACACACTACTGAGGGTGGTGGCTGGGGACACAGGGGATTACGGGGGTGCCCAGCCTACAGATATCGCCCTGGCCTAGGGGGACCCACAGCCCTCCTCCCCCACCCAAACACCTCCACTGCGCGACAACAGAGTAGATAATGCTTGTACTCACCCCCTTGTGTCTGCTGTGCTGCCCTCACGCGCCCATCCAAATCAGGGTAGGCCACCGCCAGGATCTGGAACATCAGGGGGGTCAGTTGACGGCAGGCACCCCGCCTACGTTGGGAGGCCATCCCCAGCAGAGACTCTGCGGTCTTCTTGGTCCCGCGGCGGATGTCCTCCCACCTCTTGCGGCAGTGGGTGCCCCGTCGATGGTGGACCCCCAGGGTCCGGACTTCCTTGGCGATGGCACGCCAAATCCCGATCTTCTCATGGGCGCGGACCTATGTGACACGTACAGGGAGGGAGAAATACCACGTTCAAGTTTGTCTGCATTTTCGTTGCCAGTGGCCCAACGCCCCCCATCCCCGCCAGGCCCCCCGCCAGGCCCCCCGCCAGGCCCAACATGCCCCCCATCCCCGCCAGGCCCCCCGCCAGGCCCAACATGCCCCCCATCCCCGCCAGGCCCCCCGCCAGGCCCCCCGCCAGCCCCAACATTCCCCCCATCCCCGCCAGGCCCCCCGCCAGGCCCCCAAGCCAGCCCCCAAGCCAGCCAGTGGCCCCAAATCCATATTGAATTAAACTCACTTGTTGGTCTGGAGGACCGTAAAGTAGCGCATACTGGGGGAGGACCCCATCCACAAGTTTCTCCAACTCCTCTCCAGTGAAGGCAGGGGCCCTTTCCCCAGTCGCAGCAGCCATTGTCCCTTCCAGACCGAGGTCACAGCAACACTTGCAGTATAGGTCCTCTCCTGTGAAAGTTCAAGTCGCAAGTGGATAAGTAGATAGAAAATGGTGGTCACACATACACACACCACTCCCACACACCCAATACTATATAAAACACACACCCACATCACCCACAAACCCCTACGACCAAAAATTCCAAAAGAAGGCCAGAGAGACAGCACAGAACAGACAACCCCATCACACAGAGGCACACAACACCATCATCCACGCAACATCCAAGCACAAAACACCACATACCACTACACTCACCACACTCATCAACACATACACCACCCCACACATCACCTACACCACCCCATGTAATGCCAAAGACAACCCCGCTTCTCCGAGGAGGAGCTCAGGGTCATGGTGGAGGAAATCATCCGGGTAGAGCCACAGCTATTTGGCTCACAGGTACAGCACACATCCATAGCCAGGACGATGGAGCTATGGCAAAGAATAGTGGACAGGGTCAACGCTGTGGGACAGCACCCAAGAAATAGGGAGGACATCAGGAAGAGGTGGAACGACCTACGGGGGAAGGTGCGTTCCACGGTATCCAGGCACCACATCGCGGTACAGCGGACTGGCGGCGGACCCCCACCTCCTCCCTCACAACTAACAACATGGGAGGAGCAAGTCTTGTCCATCTTGCATCCTGAGGGCCTCGGAGGAGTCGTTGGAGGAACTGACACTGGTAAGTCTAATCTTAACCATCATACCCCCACCCTACCTGCATGATATCACACACCCCCACCATCACACCCTCCCCTATCACCACAAATCCTCATCTAACTACCCATGACACCAACCACCCATCCCAACCCCAAGACCTGCATGACATAACTAAGCATGGACACCCATCACCAAAGGATGCCCACTGCACAGCCCCACAACACCCCCCAACCATCAGCACACAAGCCCCCACACAGGAATGCCTGCACTGGGGTTCACGAACACCCAACCATTGCACTCCATGAAACACACACATGCAATAATCATGTACTTATACCCCCGCAGGAACCCGAAGGAACGTCACCACACCAGAGGGTCCAGACAACACCACTCCACCCCCAGAAGAGGCCCACAGTGACAACAGCAGCTCTGCCCCACTGGATCTTGATGACCAGGCAGGACCATCGTGGGCCTCAGGACAGTTGGTTCCCCTTGCCCAGCCACAGCCCAACACCGAGCTTACACCCTCTGGTAACACCAGCACAGCACCCACCCAGCAGGCCCAAACCTCCCTACCCAGGACAGGTCAATCAGCGGTGTGTCCACCACTACAGGGCACCCAGGCTAACCCACCACCCCAACAACAACAGGGACCGGGGGCAGTGGTAGTGGGCACACGGTCCAGGGGACAGAGGCACAGAAACACAGGGGAACTGGGAGGGCTGCTGTGCGACAGAGGGAGGACAGGCCAAGGGAACCAACTCTCAACGAGGCCCTCTACTCCATCATGGGAGCATACCACCACTCCCAGGAGACGATGGCCACAGTCCTGGACAAGTTGCAGGAGACCCTGCGTCTGCAGGAGAAACAATATTTGGGGTTCAGGGAGGAACTCAGGACCATCGGCTTCGCCCTGGGCACCATCGTATGGGTGCTGACGGACATTCAAAAGACCTTGAGGGACACCGTGGCACTCCAAGGGGCCCCTGACACTAGCCAGGACGATGAAATGCCCACCACCTCCGCCGGCGCTAGTGGACAGGACGCCCCGCCACAGGACCAACACACCAGCACCCCATTCCCTGCAGACGGACAACCACCACGCAAGCGGGCCCTGAGATCCAGGAACAGGACAGAGCAAGATGGCAAGACCCCCGCCAGGAAATAAGACGACCCTGATTGTCCCCCCACTGTCCCACTTTGTTACCCTGTCCAAATCGGAACTGACCTAGCTCCACTTCCAATGCCCAGATGTGCAATGTACCTGTGAGACTAATAGACTGGACTCTGCCATGGACATTCCTCCACCATCACCCATCACCAGTTTACAACCCCCCTTCATTTTTTGAGCACTTAAATAAACACCCTTGAAACACAAAAAACAAATGGAGTCAGTCTATGATTTGTAAATCTGTTTTATAAATTACAGTTTAATAATGGGTTACCCCTTGGAAGGCTAACATACCTATGTCACACATCACAAGCCCTTCAAGGATGCAAACAGTTGACACGTAGGTTACCACACTTGTGAAACTGAAATGGAAGGGTACAACTCAATTAAGAAATAGTGAGTGAAATGTAGGTACAGGATAGAGGCAGATGTGTGAAAGTTAATGTAATGGTAAAAATGAAAATGTTCTCACCTGTGTGTCACTGGAAATATTGCTGTATGACTGACTCCCTGTTGTCGTTTTCGTCTTCCTCAGCTTCATCCTCATCACTGTCCACAGGCTCCACAGACTCCACAGCTGCCACAACACAGTCATCTGGATCATCCTCCTGCAGAAAAGGCACCTGGCGTCGCAATGCCAAGTTATGGAGCATGGAGCAGGCGATGATGATGTCGCACACCTTCTTCGGTGAGTAGAATAGGGACCCACCTGTCATATGGAGGCACCGGAACCTGGCCTTAAGGAGGCCGAAGGTGCGTTCGATAACCCTCCTAGTCCGCCCATGGGAAACATTGTAGCATTCCTCTGCCCTGGTCCTGGGATTCCTCACTGGGGTCAATAGCCACGAAAGGTTGGGGTAACCAGAGTCCCCCAATAGCCAAACACAGTGCCTCTGGAGTTCACCCATCATATCAGGGATGCTGCTATTCCGCAGGATGTAGGCGTCATGCACTGAGCCAGGGAACATAGCATTTACTTGCGAGATGTACTGGTCTGCCAAACAGACCATCTGGACATTCATTGAATGATAACTCTTCCTGTTCTTGTACACCTGTTCAGTCCTGCGGGGGGGACCAGAGCTACATGGGTCCCATCAATGGCACCTATGACGTTGGGGATATGTCCAAGGGCATAGAAGTCACCTTTCACTGTAGGCAAATCCTCCACCTGAGGGAATATGATGTATCTCCTTACGTGTTTCAGCAGGGCAGACAACACTCTGAACAACACGTTGGAAAACATAGGCTGGGACATCCTTGATGCCATGGCCACTGTTGTTTGAAATGACCCACTTGCAAGGAAATGGAGCACTGACAGCACCTGCACGTCAGGGGGGATTCCAGTCGGATGGCGGATTGGTGACATCAGGTCTGGCTCCAACTGGCTACATAGTTCCTGGATTGTAGCACGGTCAAACCGGCAGGTCACGATTAAATGTCTCTCTTCCATTGTCAACAGGTCCACCAGCGGTCGGTACACCGGAGGATTCCGCCATCTTCTCATATGTCCCAGCTGACAGTGCCTAAGAAGGACAACAGCGAAGAAACAGTCACTGTTCCTCCAAGTATGTACCCACAGTTACACACAAGACTACAGCAGACACAAAACCCTTCCTGTATGTTTGTTTAGTGTAGGCCTCAGTATGTGTGACGCAGTTGAAAATGAATCCATGTGGGCCCCTGAAATGGCGGCTGCCTGACCTCTAAACTGGGACAATGGGATGGTGGGGTAACAGCGCTGGCGCTGCACACCGTCGCGGAAGGCGGTCGTAGACCGCAGCGCAATGCTGCATTGGTTAACATTGGACCTTATGGGTCCCAGGAGCCAATGAACAGGTGCGCCGGCGGTGATGATGCGCCCCACCGCGGACGTCACCGCCGCGTACGTCACCGCCGCGGACGTCACCACCATTTTCTATCTGTTCAATCACTAGATACCTGACCTTCGACAGGAGAGGACCTACACTGCTAGTGCTGCTGTGACCTCGGTCTGGAAGCGACAATGGCTGCTGCGTCTGGGGAAAGGGCCCCTGCCTTCACTGCACAAGAGTTGGAGAAACTTGTGGATGGGGTCCTCCCCCAGTACATGCTACTCTACGGTCTTCCAGACCAACAGGTTAGTACACAGGGAGCACGTTGTAGGGGCTATGCCTGGGTGGACAGGGCTGGGTGGAAGAGGGAAGGGGGCAGAAGTCATACTACAGTAAAGCATGGGAATAAATGGGCCACATGGTCAGAGTAGGGAGGGGGCCACTCACATTGATGGTGCAGTTGGTAATGACTGTTCCTCTTTCCTTGTGCATGTCATGTAGGTCAGCGCCCACCAGAAGAGGGACATTTGGCGTGCCATCGCCAAGGAGGTCCGGACCCTGGGGGCCCACCAGAGACGGAGCACCCACTGCCGTAAGAGATGGGAGGACATTCGCCGCTGCAGCAAGAAGACGGCGGAGGCTCAGCTGGGGATGGCCTCCCAACGTGGGAGGGGTGCCCGTCGTATCATGACCCCCCTGATGTTCCGGATCCTGGCGGTGGCCTACCCGGAGTTGGATGGGCACTTAAGGACATCACAGCAGACACAAGGGGGTGAGTACACTCTCATTCTGCGGACTTTGCTTGCAGTGGAGGTGTCTGGGTGGGGGAGGTGGGCTCTGGGTGTCCATAGGCCAGGGCGAGTTAGGTAGGCAAGGCCCCTCCGTAATGTAGGCCATGTGGCACTCTACCCCACCTCAGTAAATTATCAAGTTGAGGTATAGTTGCCCCTGTGGCATCCATGTGCGCAGATTTCCACCAATGCCATGTAGGCCATATCCCAGAAATTGTATGTGCAGAGGGCAGGAGCGCGGAGTTGTGCATGGGGCTGCTGCGTCTGTCTTGTCCGCCAACGGTAGCGGTATACCATGCACTAAAACTCTCTTTGTTCTGTCTCCCCCCCTTTTCCTGCTCTCCCTGTCCTTTTGTACATCAGCATCAACAGGCGGAGATACAGTGGCACCGGAGCACGAGGGAGCTGCATCCCACATGGCCATGGAGGGCCACACCACAGACTCTGAATACACCAGTGGGGCGGAGGGCGAGGGGAGCTTCACGTCGGCCACCGGATCACCAACCAGCGACACAGACTTGTCCGCCGATGGGAGCACCCCTGTGGTGGTGGCACCACCTGTGCACCCCACTTCTACAGGTACAGCCGCCACCTCCCCTACCAGCACCGCCCCCCCAGCAGCCCCTTAGCGTTCGCCCCGTGCCCGCTCACCCAGGAGGGTGGGCATCACCTTCGCCCCAGGCACCTCAGGCCCTGCCCCAGTCACCCCTGCTGCCCTCAGTGAGGAGGCCATTGACCTCCTCAGGTCACTCACTGTTGGGCAGTCTACCATTGTGAATGCCATCCAGGGTGTAGAAAGGACGTTGCAACACGGTAATGCATTCCTGGAGGGCATTCATTCTGGTCAGGCTGTCCTTCAGCGAACCCTGCAATCTCTGGCCTCAGCACTGATTGCAGCAATTGTCCCTGTGTCCAGCCTCCCCCCTCCAACTTCCTCCACCCAGACCCAATCCCCTGTACCCCAGCCCATCCCAAGCACACCTACAGATCAGCATGCACACAAGTCAACACACAAAAGTAGCTCAGGGAAACATAGGCACCACACATCCCACAGACACTCACACAAGCATCACACCCATACAGACACAGCAACATCCACTGTCTCCACTGTGTCCCCCTCCTCCTCTTCTCCCTCCTCCCTCCCAGTCTCGTCTACACACACACCTGCATGCACCACATCTACAGGCACTAGGACTCGCACCAGGACACCCAGCACCACACGCCGCTCACCTGCACTCACCACCTCCACTGCCCTTTACACGTCCCCTGTGTCCTCTCCCAGTGTGTCTGTGGCGCCCCCTCCCAAAGTACCCAAAAGCTGGCAATCACTCACCCAACATCCATCCACCTCACGACAGCCTCCAGTACCTGACCCTGCACCCAAAACAGCTAAAGTGACACCTCCTACAACCACCTCCTCTTCCTCCACTCCCAGACCCCCTCCAGCTACCCATCCCAGTGTTCGTCAGAAACTGTCCCTATGTCAAATTGACCTTTTTGACCCCACCCCACCCCTCCAATTCATCAGTCCCGTCGTAGCGCCTCAGCCAAAAAGCCACCAATACCAGTGGTGCGTGTTCCAGGTTTTTGGAGTGCACCGTCCACCAGGGCAGGCAGTAGGACCCGGAGCCAAGGCACTGGCAGCCCACCCCCTGTAAAGGCTCCGAAATTGGATAGTGAACGACGGGACCGTGTCAAGACTCCTGGTGGGACAACAAGTGAAATGGGATCGAAGGCGATTGGTGAGTCAGCTGTAACTCCCAAAAAGTTGGGGAAGGTCCTGAGGAAGTCTACCCAGCCTGTTGTGAGTGTCACGGCGGAGAAGTGCGCCATCATTTCCGGCGGTCCAGACACAACCGACAGCACCGTCGTCACTGGTCCAGAGCCCACCGCCAGAGTCATTGCCCAGGAAGGCCCAAGTATCGTAACGGGTCCAGAGCCCACCGCCAGAGTCAGTGCCCAGGAGGGCCCAAGTATCGTAACGGGTCCAGAGCCCACTGCCAGAGTCAGTGCCCAGGAGGGCCCAAGTATCGTCACTGGTCCTGAGACCACCGCACAAGACACAGCCCAGGAGGGCCCAAGTATCGTCACTGGTCCAGAGACCAGCGCACAAGACACAGCCCAGGAGGGCCCAAGTATCGTCACTGGTCCTGAGACCACCGCACAAGACACAGCCCAGGAGGGCCCAAGTATCGTCACTGGTCCTGAGACCACCGCACAAGACACAGCCCAGGAGGGCCCAAGTATCGTCACTGGTCCAGAGACCAGCGCACAAGACACAGCCCAGGAGGGCCCAAGTATCGGGACTGGTCCTGAGACCACCGCACAAGACACAGCCCAGGCGGGGCCAGGATGCCACAGCCCCGCTGGGCAATGATGGAACGTCATGCCACACACCAATGTCCAGTGTGGAAATCGTCATGCCACACACCAATATCCAGTGTGGAGTTCGTCATGCCACACACCAATGTCCAGTGTGGAAATCGTCATGTCACACACCAATGTCCAGTATGGAGATCGTCATGCCACACACCAATGTCCAGTGTGGAAATCGTCATGCCACACACCAATGTCCAATATGGAGATCGTCATGCCACACACCAATGTCCAGTGTGGAAATCGTCATGCCACACACCAATGTCCAGTATGGAGATCGTCATGCCACACACCAATGTCCAGTATGGAGATCGTCATGCCACACACCAATCTCCAGTGTGGAAATCGTCATGCCACACACCAATGTCCAGTATGGAGATCGTCATGCCACACACCAATGTCCAGTGTGGAAATCGTCATGCCACACATCAATGTACAGTGTGGAAATCGTCATGCCACACACCAATGTCCGTATCAGAACCGCCATGTCAAAGCACTGCTGAACAGTCCAGAGACCGCCATGGCAAAGCACCGCTGAACATGGCAAAGACCGCCATGGCAAAGCACCGCTGAACAGGGCAAAGACCGCCATGGCAAAGCACCGCTGAACAGTCCAGAGACCGCCATGGCAAAGCACTGCTGAACAGTCCTGAATCTCAATGGCAAAGCACCGCTGAACAGGGCAAAGACCGCCATGGCAAAGCACCGCTGAACAGTCCTGAACCTCAATGGCAAAGCACCGCTGAACAGGGCAAAGACTGCCATGGCAAAGCACCGCTGAACAGTCCTGAACTTCAATGGCAAAGCACCGCTGAACAGGGCAAAGACCGCCATGGCAAAGCACCGCTGAACAGTCCTGAACCTCAATGGCAAAGCACCGCTGAACAGGGCAAAGACCGCCATGGCAAAGCACCGCTGAACAGTCCTGAACCTCAAGGGCAAAGCACCGCTGAACAGGGCAAAGACCGCCATGGCAAAGCACTGCTGAACAGTCCTGAACCTCAATGGCAAAGCACCGCTGAACAGGGCAAAGACAGCCATGGCAAAGCACCGCTGATCAGTCCATAGACCGCCATGGCAAAGCACCGCTGAACAGGGCAATGCACCGGGTAGGAATGAATGGCCCACCAAATCAGGCATCCTTATCCCATGTGCAGCTGGGACAGTGACAGGACACTACCTTTCACGGGGAGACTCATCCAGGCTGGGCACCAGTCACCCCCCAGTACCAGTATGGACCTGCATCGACTTGAGAGACTGTGGCTTTGCACTCCCCAGGATGGTACAGTGGGCAAGCCACCCACTTTAGAGACTTGAGAGACTGTGGCTTTGCACTCCCCAGGATTGAACAGTGGGCAAGCCACCCACTGTAGAGACTTGAGAGACTGTGGCTTTGCACTCTCCAGGATACATCAATGGGCATGGAGCCCCGTTGTGGATCTGGCTTTGCATTCATCTGGCTGAGGTGCCCCCCCTTCCCTTCCCCCTGAGGTGCCTGTAGTGTTTCTATCTGATGCCCCGGCAGTGTTCTCTCGGATTTTGGTCAGGTATCTATTGTGGGCCTCGCCCATGCATTTTTGGACTGTTTGTGAACGGACATTGTTGTGTACATATCTGCAATACTTCTCGGATTATTTATGTAAATATGAGTGATTTTGGAATACATATATTTTTATATTTTTGTATGACATGTATATTGGCACATTATAATGTTTGCCCGAAATTCGCATTGTCTTTGCATTCTTCCGGGGGGATTGTGGGTTGTTACTGTTCTTTTTGTTACTGCATTGGTGTTTATGTTGAGATATGCAAGGGTGGGGGTGTTTGGTGGGTGTCCCCCTAACTTTTGCATCCCCCTCCCCTGTGTCGTAGGTGCAGTATTCACCGGTATCTTCTGCGCCTACGTCACTGTTGGTCATGAAGGAGCAGAAAGACAAGGGCAGGTAGTATTTGGAGTTCCGGCTCCATGGAGTCGTCGTTCCTCATGGGATGTGTAGAAGGTGAGCGTTTTCCCATAGCAAAAGCTGTTTCCGCCGTGTTTTTATCCACGGTGAATCCGCCCCAGAAAAGGTGGCGGATTGGCCTGTTGTGATACTGAGGGCGGTACATTGTCTCTCGCCTGTCTGTTGGCGCTGACCGCCGCGCTGCTTATCTGTACCGCCGTGGCGGGCGGTGTGTTAAAGTGGCTGTCTTTGTTGGCGATTTCCGCCAGGGTCATAATTCTCTTTTTTTGTCCGTCTGACTGTTTGCGGTATTACCGCATCTTTAACACCGTCCGCCAGGGTTGTAATGATCACCTATATGTATCTAAATCAAACAAGGCCAAAAGACAAAATGACAAAAATCCAACATACATAAGTCAAGTTATGAATTTTTAAGATTATGGGGCCAGATGTAGGTAAGTAAAAAATTGCGACTTGCAATTTGCGAGTCATAGCGACTCGCAAATTGCAACTCACAAAAGTGCATGCAGAAAGGTGTCTCAGACACCTTCTGCGACTCGCTATGGGGTCGCAAAGACCCACCTCATGAATATTAATGAGGTTGGTTGCAGTTTGCGACCCCATAGTGAGTCCATGCACTCACAGGGATGGTGGCCTGCTGGAGACAGCAGACCACCATGTCTGTGACTGCTTTTAAATAAAGCAGTTTTTTTTTCTTTTTGCAGCCCGTTTTCCTTAACCCCTTCCCCGCCACGGACGTAATGGTTACGTCCATGGCAGCGCCCGTGTGGCGCCATGGACGTAACCATTACGTCCTGGGACTGGCAGTCGGGGGAAGCGCAAGCGCTTCCCCCGAGGGCCGCCCCCCAACCCCCCCAGGCCAGGGCTGAAAGGGGAATCCCTTCCCCTTTCACCCCCACCCCCCCATGACGTCAGCGCGCGATCGCGTTCTGATTTAATGGAAAGGGGGAAAGACGCGCTGGAAGCCATTTGCTTCCAGCGCGTCTAAGGGAGAAGGTGAGTTTTTCACCTTCATGCGGGGTGGGGGTGCTCTGTAAGAGGCATCGAGGGAAAGAAAAGGGTTTTCCTTTCCCTCGATGCGATCGGGCAGCAGGAATGCCCACTAGACACCAGGGATTTGTGTATGTGTGTGTGTGTGATATTTTAGTGTGTGGGGGCAAATGTATTTTGCGTCGTTTCTGCCCCCCCCTGGGGGCAGATTGGCCCTATTTTTAGATAGCCACTAGACACCAGGGATTTTATTGTTGATTTTTATTTTTTGTGTTGGGGGGCTGCCCCTTGGGCAAGGGTCGCCCCCAGGGGCCCTCATGTATTTTTGGGCAGTTCTGCCCCCCTTGGGGGCAGAGAGGCCTATTTTTTTTTAGGCCTTTCAGCCCCCAAGGGGGGCAGAATCCCAATAGCGCCAGAAATATATGTTTGTATGTGTGCTTTGTGTTGGGGGGTGGCCCCTTGGGCAAGGGTCGCTCCCCCGGGGGGCGCAATGTATTTATCGTAGTTCCTGCCCCTCTTGGGGGCAGATTGGCCCTATTTTTAGGCCGATCTGCCCCCAAGGGGGGCAGAAAGCCACTAGACACCAGGGATTTTATTGTTGGTTTTTATTTTTTGTGTTGGGGGGCGGCCCCTTGGGCAAGGGTCGCCCCCAGGGGCCCACATGTATTTTTTGGCAGTTCTGCCCCCCTTGGGGACAGATAGGCCTATTTTTTTTAGGCCTTTCTGCCCCCAAGGGGGGCAGAATCCCAATAGCGCCAGAAATATTATGTTTTGTATGTGTGCTTTGTGTTGGGGGTTGGCCCCTTGGGCAAGGGTCGCTCCCCCTGGGGGGGCAATGTATTTATTGTCGTTTCTGCCCCCCTTGGGGGCAGATTGGCCTTATTTTTAGGCCAATCTGTCCCCAAGGGGGGCAGAAAGCCACTAGACACCAGGGATTTTATTGTTTTTTTTTTTTATTTGTGTTGGGGGGCGGCCCCTTGGGCAAGGGTCGGCCCCAGGGGCCCATATGTATTATTGGGCAGTTCTGCCCCCCTTGGGGGCAGATATGCCTATTTTTTAGGCCTTTCTGTCCCCAAGGGGGGCAGAATCCCCATAGCGCCAGGGATACTATATGTGTGTGTGTGCTTTGTGTGGGGGTGTGGCCCCTTGGGCAAGGGTCGCCCCCCCCCAAAGGGTGCAATGTAATCTGGGCGATTTCTGCCCCCTCCCCTTGGGGGTAGATTGGCCTATTTTTTTTTTAGGCCCATCTTCCCCCAAGCAGAGAACACTAGACACAAGGGAAAATTAAAAAATGGTTAGTGGCGGAGTGTTTGTCAACTGGCAAAATATTTGCTTTTATGATAATAACAGTTTTTCTCCTTTTTGTTCTAGTTCAAAGCTTTTGCTGACTTTGCTGTGGCTTGTTGCAGTTTTGGCAGTAGTTGTCCTGCGGTTTGCGTAGTTGCATGTTTTAGGTAAGTAAATAAATTTACTCCAAGTGAGTATTGTTGCAATGCATGAATGACATGTTTGTAGGTGGTGTACTGAATGCAGGATTGTGTGTGAAATTGTCCTTAGATTTATGCACAATGATTATTGTGTTGTCTTATGTCTAATTTGCTTTTTTTTTTCTCTTTTTAGTGGGATATCGTTGGTGATTGCTGTGGCTGTGCAGAGTAGTTGCTGGTGAGTCAAGCTTTTTCAGGCAAGTGAGCAGTATAGTTTTTGAGTTTATAACTCTTAGTGATAAACCTATACTTTGTTACTTATCTTACACAGTGCTGGTTGTTGGTGGTATATTTGTCCAGTTAATTTTTGTAGGAAGGATCATGGCTAGCCGTAGGATGACCGCACAGCAGGTTGTTAGTGTGCTTTTTGAGTCATCTTCTGACCATGAATATGAGACTGACTCTGCATCTGAGGCAGAGGAGGAAGTACAGGATTCTGGAAGTGAATTTTCTGTCAGAGATGAATCATCTGATGATGAAGCCACTCTCAGTGCTGATGAAGGGCCTGTTTTAGAGGAGGACAGTGATGTGCCAATGGTGCAGGAGCCAGCGGCTGAAAGGCTTCCCATTGGAAGACCTGACACATGGGTTGCACCAAACATGGAGCAGCCACAGTTGCCTGCGTTTACTGGTTTTCCAGGGTGTCGAGTTAATACGGAAAACTTTTTGCCCGTCAACTTTTTTGAGTTGTTTATGGACGATATATTTTTGGAAGAGATTGTTGAGCAGACTAATTTGCATGCAGAGCAGTTTTTGAGGGACAACGCTGCCAGACTTAGGCCACACTCTAGAGCTAGCCGGTGGATTCCCACAAATCTGGAAGAGTTGAAAAAGTTCTTGGGTTTAACTTTTTTGATGGGGCTGATAAGGAAGCCATCGCTGTCTTCATATTGGTCTACTAGTCCCTTGATGGCAACTGCTATATTTCCTGCCATCATGAGTCGTAACCGGTATGAGCTTCTTCTTCGGATGTTGCATTTTGTAGATAATGCTTTAGCCTTGCCACGAGATCATCCTGATTCTGACCGTCTTTTTAAGATTAGACCTGTCCCAGATCATTTGGTAGATCGGTTTTCAGAGATCTATGTTCCCGGGAAAGAAATATCTGTAGATGAGTCTTTGGTCCTGTTCAAGGGTCGTTTGGTTTTTAGGCAGTACATTCCTAGCAAGAGGGCACGGTATGGAATTAAATTGTATATGCTGTCAGAAAGTAGTAAAGGATATGTTTATAATTTCCGGGTCTACACTGGTAGGGATTCCAATATTGACCCCCCTGGTTGTCCTCCCACTTTTGGAGTTAGTGAGAAAATTGTGTGGGAACTTGGTAGACGACTGTTTAACAAAGGTCACCATTTATATGTAGATAACTTCTACACTGGAGTTCTGTTGTTCAAGGAGTTGTTCAGAGTGGACACTGTTGCTTGTGGCACAATCCGCTCTAATCGGAAAGGCTATCCAAAAGAGCTTGTCTGTAAAAAACTTGAGAAGGGACAGTGCAGTGCCTTGCGGAATGATGAGCTGCTAGCTCTGAAATTTATAGACAAGAGGGGTGTATACATGCTAAGCACCATCCATGATGAGAGTACTTCACCTGTGGCTGTTTGGGGTCAGGTTGCCGAAGTGCGCAAACCTGTGTGCATCTTAGACTATAATAAGCACATGGGTGGTAGATAGAGTAGATCAGAGGTTAGAACCTTACACTGCTGCTCGTAAGTCTTATGTGTGGTATAAGAAATTTGCGGTTCACTTGTTTCACTTGGCAACTTTTAATGCTTTTGTTGTGTTTAAGGATAGTTCTCCAGAGTCAAGGATGACATTTGTGAAATTTCAGGAGTCTATCATAGCTAGCCTTGTTGTGCTGGAACAGGCAAGAGTTCCTAGAGAAGCAGTGGTGGAGGATGTGGCTAGATTGAAAGATCGTCACTTTGCTGAGCACATTCCTCCCACGGCCAAAAAAAACTTTCCTGCTAAGAGATGTAGAGTCTGTGCTCGAAGAGGTATCAGGAAGGAGACTAGGATGTACTGCCCTGATTGTCCTTCAAAGCCTGGGCTGTGTGTGGGTGGCTGTTTCAGGAGCTACCACACACAGAAGAATTATTGGGAAATTCTGCAAGCGTAAACTGGTGTTTTATATTTTTATATGTTCGGTTTCACGGTTGGCATTAGTCAAGTATTCAGTTAGTTTTGTACTAATTTATGATTAGTGGTTTCTTTGTTGTTTAAAAACAAAAAAAAGGGGATGGCATGTGTAGGGTGGCGCTTGGCTGGTGGTGTGGGTGGGGTGGCGCTTGGCTGGTGGTGTGGGTGGGGTGGCGCTTGGCTGGCGGTGTGTGTGGGGTGGCGCTTGGCTGGCGGTGTGGGTGGGGTGGCGCTGGGCTGGCGGTGTGGGTGGGGTGGCGCTTGGCTGGTGGTGTGGGTGGGGTGGCGCTTGGCTGGCAGTGCCAGCCAAATGCCAGTCCACACACTCATCAGCTGGTGTGATTGCTGTATCAGGCATGTGGGCGTATGAAAGTGATGGGCCCTTGACTGGCGCTGTCTGTGGATGCGAGTCTTGTACTGTGCTGGGCCCGTGGCTGGCGGCGTGAATGGTCTAGTGCATGTCATGTATGAAAGGTGTGTGAATGGACTGTAAAGCGGTTGGTGCCTTGTTGTGGCTTTACAGCTCACGAGCTGTGAGTCATTGGTTCAGTTTTTTGGCCTTTCAGTTATTACCAGTGCATTTCACTTTTGTGAAATCTCTTGTTAATAAAATTTGATCTACTGAACCATCACTCACCCTCGTGCCAAATCCAACCAGTATGTGTGGTACAAATGACAAAACCTGCTCCGCTGTAATCAGGCGTCGCAGCACACTTGAGACACGCTAGGTGTCTCAGGTGGGACCCCGATGATGAAGCATGCCACCAACTTGGTTGGTGGGTGAGGGGTCTTTTTCACATAACCTAAGTGCGTTTCTTTTCACAATTTTAGTGCTTGGCACATCACAGACGTATGTGGACACATCAAAATGATATATTACAAAACTACCTGTGTTTGGGGGGGAGGGGCCACCTGTGTTTTTGGTCCTGGGTGCGGCCTTCATCTAGGGAAACCTACCAAACCCAGACATCTCCATTGCAGGGAGATGTGGCTTGCGTGGATCCCCCAACATTTTCTTACCCAGACGCCTCTGCAAACCGCACAATTTGCATAAAAAAGCATATTTTCCTGAGTTTTGTTTGTACGATCACCGCTCCAGCACAAAATTCCTACTCCCCAGTGTTCCCCTCAGTCTCCCAAGTAAAATGACACCTCACTCATGTGGGTCCCCAAAGCAGAGTCAGTCTAAAGATGTATAAAAGAATATGTCCTTATAAACTCCCTGTGCTATCCCCTCTATCTCTACAAGTTCTGGGCCTTATTCTGTTGCAGGCACCTGGCTCACCCACACAAGTAAGGTATAATTTTTACCAGGAGACTTGGGGGAATGCTGGGTGGAAGGAAATTTGTGGCTCCTCTCAGATTCCAGAACTTTCTGTCACCGAAATGTGAGGAAAACGTGTTTCTTTAGCCACATTTTGAGGTTTGCAAAGGATTCTGGGTAACAGAACCTGGTCAGAGCCCCACAAGTCACCCCTCCTTAGATTCCCCTAGGTCTCTAGTTTTCAGAAATGCACAGGTTTGGTAGGTTTCCCTAGGTGCCAGCTGAGCTAGAGGTCAAAATCTACAGGTAGGCACTTCGCAAAAAACACCTCTGTTTTCTTCCAAAAATTTGGATGTATCCACGTTGCGCTTTGGGGCGTATCCTGTCGCGGGCGCTAGGCCTACCCACACAAGTGAGGTATCATTTTTATCTGGAGACTTGGGGGAATGCTGGGTGGAAGGAAATTTGTGGCTCCTCTCAGATTCCAGAACTTTCTGCCACAGAAATGTGAGGAACATGTGTTTTTTTAGCCAAATTTTGAGGTTTGCAAAGGATTCTGGGTAACAGAACCTGGTCCGAGCCCCGCAAGTCACCCCATCTTGGATTCCCCTAGGTCTCTAGTTTTCAGAAATGCACAGGTTTGGTAGGTTTCCCTAGGTGCCGGCTGAGCTAGAGGCCAAAATCTTCAGGTAGGCACTTCGCAAAAAACACCTCTGTTTTCTTCCAAAAATTTTGATGTGTCCACGTTGCGCTTTGGGGCGTTTCCTGTCGCAGGCGCTAGGCCTACCCACACAAGTGAGGTATCATTTTTATCGGGAGACTTGGGGGAACGCTGGGTGGAAGGAAATTTGTGGCTCCTCTCAGATTCCAGAACTTTCTGCCACGGAAATGAGAGGAACATGTGTTTTTTTAGCCAAATTTTGAGGTTTGCAAAGGATTCTGGGTAACAGAACCTGATCCGAGCCCCGCAAGTCACCCCTCCTTAGATTCCCCTAGGCCTCTAGTTTTCAGAAATGCACAGGTGTGGTAGGTTTCCCTAGGTGTCGGCTGAGCTAGAGGCCAAAATCTACAGATAGGCACTTCGCAAAAAACACCTCTGTTTTCTTCCAAAAATTTGGATGTGTCCACGTTGCGCTTTGGGGCGTTTCCTGTCACGGGCGCTAGGCCTACCCACACAAGTGAGGTATCATTTTTATCGAGAGACTTGGGGGAACGCTGGGTGGAAGGAAATTTGTGGCTCCTCTCAGATTCCAGAACTTTCTGCCACAGAAATGTGAGGAACGTGTGTTTTTTTAGCCAAATTTTGAGGTTTGCAAAGGATTCTGGGTAACAGAACCTGGTCTGAGCCCGCAAGTCACCCCATCTTGGATTCCCCTAGGTCTCTAGTTTTCAGAAATGCACAGGTTTGGTAGGTTTCCCTAGGTGCCGGCTGAGCTAGAGGCCAAAATCTACAGGTAGGCACTTCGCAAAAAACACCTCTGTTTTCTTCCAAAAATTTGGATGTGTCCACGTTGCGCTTTGGGGCGTTTCCTGTCGCAGGCGCTAGGCCTACCCACACAAGTGAGGTATCATTTTTATCGGGATACTTGGGGTAATGCTGGGTGGAAGGAAATTTGTGGCTCCTCTCAGATTCCAGAACTTTCTGCCACAGAAATGAGAGGAACATGTGTTCTTTTAGCCAAATTTTGAGGTTTGCAAAGGATTCTGGGTAACAGAACCTGGTCCGAGCCCTGCAAGTCACCCCTCCTTAGATTCCCCTAGGTCTCTAGTTTTCAGAAATGCACAGGTTTGGTAGGTTTCCCTAGGTGCCGGCTGAGCTAGAGGCCAAAATCTACAGGTAGGCACTTCGCAAAAAACACCTCTGTTTTCTTTAAAAAATTTGGATGTGTCCACGTTGCGCTTTGAGGCGTTTCCTGTCGCGGGCGCTAGGCCTACCCACACAAGTGAGGTATCATTTTTATCGGGAGACTTGGGGGAACATAGATTAGCAAAACAAGTGTTATTGCCCCTTGTCTTTCTCTACATTTTTACCTTCCAAATATAGGAGAGTGTGTAAAAAAGACATCTATTTGAGAAATGCCCTGTAATTCACATGCTAGTATGGTCACCCCGGAATTCAGAGATGTGCAAATAACCACTGCTCCTCCACACCTTATCTTGTGCCCTTTTTGGAAATACAAAGGTTTTCTTGATAGCAATTTTTTACTCTTTATATTTCAGCAAATGAATTGCTGTATACCCGGTATAGAATGAAAACGCACTGCAGGGTGCAGCTCATTTATTGGCTCTGGGTTCCTAGGGTTCTTGATGAACCTACAAGCCCTATATATTCCCGCAACCAGAGGAGTCCAGCAGACGTAACGATATATTGCTTTCGATGATCTGACATTGCAGGGAAAAGTTGTAGAGTAAAACGTAGAGAAACATTTATGTTTTTCTCACCTCAATTTCAATATTTTTCTTTTTCAGTTGTTATTTTCTGTAGGAAACCCTTGTAGGATCTACACAAATGACCCCTTGCTGAATTCAGAATTGTGTCTACTTTTCAGAAATGTTTAGGTTTCTGGGATCCAGCATTGGTTTCATGCCCATTTGTGTCACTGACTGGAAGGAGGCTGAAAGCACCAAAAATTGCAAAAATGGGGTATGTCCCAGTAAAATGCCAAAATTGTGTTGAAAAATTGGATTGTCTGATTCAAGTCTGCCTGTTCCTGAAAGCTGGGAAGCTGCTGAGTTTAGCACCACAAACCCTTTGTTGATGCCATTTTCAGGGGAAAAACCACAACCCTTCTTCTGCAGCCACTTTTTCAATTTTTTTTTAAAAAAACGAACTTTTCCCTGTATTTTGGCCAATTTCTTGGCCTCCTTCAGGGGAACCCACAAAGTGTGGGTACCTCTAGAATCCCTAGGATGTTGGAAAAAAAGGACGCAAATTTGGCTTGGTTAGCTTATGCGGACAAAAAGTTATGAGGGCCTAAGTGCAAACTGCCCCAAATAGGCAAAAAAAGGCCTGCCACAGGAGGGGGGAAAGGCCTGGCAGCGAAGGGGTTAAAGGAAAACGAGCTGCAAAACAAAAGAATTCCGAAACCATTTTGTTTTGGTTTTTTCAGAGTAGGCAGTGGTCCATAGGACCACTGCCTGCATTGAAAAAATATGTTTTTGGGCATTCACAAAGGGAAAGGGGTCCCCATGGGACCCCTTCCCCTTTGTGAATGCCCATCCACTTGTGTTACCACTTCAAGTGGATGGTAACTGCGAGTTGGTTTGAGACCGCATTCACTGTCACAAACCAACTCAGCATGGCGATGTGGTCGCAAATAGGAAGGGAACACCCCTTCCTATTTGCGAGTCGCAGCCTCAAATTGCGAGTCGGTATCGACTCGCAATTTGAGGTTGTGCATCGCGTTAAGCCTTTTGCACCTCCCAAACTGCATTTTTTGCAGTTTGCGAGGTGCAAAAGGCTTCGTACATCTGGCCCACGGAATCTTACTCCATAGAAAACAATGGAAATATTGTTGTTACATCAAGTACCTGGTTTGCGTAAAAAATAAAGCCGCACAGCTGAGCGTGCGTCGGAAAAGTCAACGATGCCTCAACTTCTTACTCACAATTGAGGCCGTGCATCATTTCTTCTCTAGTGAGGTAGGCGATGCGTAGTTTTTCTCTACCACAATAGAGCTATGCGTTGGTTTCCAGATGGGCCCCTTGTGTCGGGCAGTTTTTTTGACGCCCAACGATGTTGACACCCAGCGATGTTTTGTGCCAGATCCAGCTGCATGAGGATGAGAATCTGTGCTGCATGGGGTGTGCATCAATTTTAGCAGACGCAAGCAGGTGTTGCGTTGTTTCTCCAGAAGCGATGCAGTTGATATGTTGAGTTCCCAGCCGCAATGCAGGTGCTGGTCATTTTTATAGCCGCATTGCAGTTGATGTGTCAAAGTTTTTCCTGCAAGACTCCTGTACGGGGTGCCATGGTCCACCAAGACCAGGGTAAACCTGCTACCCATTGCTCTCTTGGGATCCAGAGGCACCACAATGTCAAAACCCACCTTTTCAAAGGGGTGCTGACTACAGGAAAAGGTTGGAGGGGACCCTTACATTTCCCCCCACTCTTGCCACTTGCCTGACAAGTCTGACAAGACCTACAGTGTGCATCAGAGTGCCTGCGCATTTTTGGCCATTCAACGTGGGTGACAAGCCTTTCAATGGTCATGTCCTGCCCCAAATGACCTGCTAAAGGCACATCATGAAAAAGATGTGTACCAGGCACACCATAAAAGTTCAAAAGGTCCAATCCATGATGTGCTGGAACACTCAAAGCACAAAATGAGTGTGTAGTACGTCATGAGGATTTAATTAATCCTATATGAAATAAATCCAAACAAAGCAACATTCAGTCCAATTACATAACTGCCGACACATGTTTCATCAATATGACTTTCTCAAGGCAAATGTACAACTACTGAGCCAGTTTCACAGATTCTGGCAGTTCCCAATAGCCAGGACAAAATAGAGTCCTGTAAGTGTAGTATATAAAGCTTTAACTATGCTCTTATTCAGTAGAGAGCTACAACCATGATAAGTCATAATTGGAGGTGTCCATAACATGTTGTTGAAGCGTCATGTAGAAGCATCATGAGCCAGCCCCAGTGAGAATGTTCTGAAGCCCTGGGGTACCACCCGTAGATGGGCTGCCCCAGGCTCAGCAACCTTAGGCTCACTATATAGGAGGCCATCCTCCCAATAAATCAAATGGGATCCACACTCCTTGCCAGATGCAAGGTCTGGAGCCTGCTGCCACAAACCCTCTAGAGTAGGGCATGTTTTCTGTGCCTCACAGAATGCTTCCCTGGTGGGACCCCTTCCTGCTGCTAATGAGTCAGCTCGAGCACCTCCACCGGTTCAGGTTCCGGGGCGTCCCCCTCAGGTTCAGCCTCACCCCGGACCGTGGGAACTTCTGGGGCAGTTTTCCTGTGCCCCTTGACCTTCCTCCTTCTGGCAGACACCTGGGCCACTCTTTCAGGCTCCAGGGCCTCCTGATCACCCTGACGGGTTGGCCTTGACCAGGTGGACACACACACCCATTCAGGCAGACCCAATATCTCCAAGTGATACCTGTGATCCACCTCATTCCAAGGGGAATCCTCCAGGTCATTAGCAAGCAGACATCAACCAGCATGGTTGGACTCACAGCTACCCTCAAGGAACCTGAGACATCCCCCCACTCAAAGGGAACCTGCAC
This sequence comes from Pleurodeles waltl, assembly GCF_031143425.1. Classification (NCBI taxonomy): domain Eukaryota; kingdom Metazoa; phylum Chordata; class Amphibia; order Caudata; family Salamandridae; genus Pleurodeles; species Pleurodeles waltl. Next base: position 114,401,174 of record NC_090440.1, on the reverse strand, counting down.
ACTTTGCCCAGGCACTCAGAGTTGTCCTCCACAACTACTTGGTGAAGTGCATGGGGAACTACCTGCTCTTCAGACACCAGGTGGCTTCTCACAGTAGTCACACTGGCTCCTGTGTCTCTCAGAGCCTCTGTCCATTGGTGGTCACCCACTGCCTGTATTTCTTAGTGTTCTCAGCCATGAGGGTCATTTGGGCCATCTCACTATCCCCTAGTAAGACGAGGGTCATCTTAGCTGGTTCCCATCCATCTGGAACAACTCCTCCCCAAGCCCTACACTTGCCAAGCCCTGTGACTGAGCACCAGTGAGTGCCTGTGTCCCCTTGGGATATTTAGGGTCCCCCCTCATGTGACCCATCTGATCACATGCAAAAAACATGTGGGGAGCCATCTCTGCATTCCCTGTTGAGTCCCATGGTTTCTTTTCAACTGGGGGCTGGGACTCTTTACTCTGGGAACTAGGGTGGGGCCCTTCAGAGAACTCCCCCTGTTTACCCTTACACCCCACACTTCTTCATATGGGGACCCTAGCCACCCTTGGTGGAGTCTCCCCCATACCTCTTCTGGACCCTGGCGCTTTCCCACTGGTACATTTCCTGAGCAAGCATCCTGGGGTCAGTCAGCTTGCGGTCAATTAGGTGTTGGGGCAGCTCTGGAAATCAAATACTATACAAGTGCTCCAACGCAAGTTGTACACCCCCTCATAAGTTGTCACCTTATTGTCCTTCACCCAGCCATCCAGTGACCTGCAAAAAGTGTCTACACACTCCAACCAAGTTTGGGATTTCTTCTTCTTATAGGCCCTAAACATTTCCTTATACTGCTCAGGAGCAATACCATATCTGGTGAGCAGGGTGTACTTCATGATAGAGTAGGTGAGTCCTTGAGGGTCCCCTAAGGATGTCAGAGTGTCTCTCCCCTCTACCTCAAAGTGCTTCCACAGACCTGCCCCCCAATGTGCTTCAGGGACCATGCTCATGTGGAAAGCTGACTCATACCATTTAAACCACAGATATATGTCATCCTCCCTCTTGTAATCTTTTACTAAGTCCTCTGGAATTTGTACCCCCTCTCAGGCTGCACTGAGGTACTGCTGCCACCATCTCTGCTGGACTGGCCTTTGGTCCAGCTCCCTCAAACTTAATTCAGGAGTCAAGATCATATTTTTCTCTTCCATAGCCAGCTTTCTCACCTCCATCTCCATTTAAAGTTTTTCTAACTCGAACTGGTGCACCCTCTCTGCTTTTCTCTTCAGGGGCTACACCTCTGGATGAAACACTAATGCCTACCCTGGAGATCCCCCTCCTAGGTGAAAAATTATGAAAACTCTGCCCCTCCTCACCCGCATCCTCCTCCTCTGTGTGGCCCCCAGCCTGCTTGGCTGCCATCAAGGCTCTGAATGTCTTTTGCAGTTCCTCCTTCCTGGCTGAGCTCTTGATTGGGCAGGCACGATCTTTACAAAATTTCTTAGGTTTAGCCACTGTATACTCCTCCAGTTCCTCCAACTCAAAAACAGACTTAGTAGCTACGGCTGGTCCATCCCCAGATTGAGACATGTTGGTGAGTACTCAAAAATGCAAAGTTCCAAAAGTAGTTATGAGGGTTCCCAAGAGAAGTTCAAAATTCACAACAAATGGAAACAGAAAAAGCAAAAACAAGTGGTATGTGGTCACGTAATGGTCTGCATTGAAAACAGTAGTTTACACTTAATGACTGTATACTAAGTACAAATACAAGTTCTATCCTCACCAATGTTAGAAATGGAGAATCTGGTTGGCAGTCAGTTTGCACTCTGTCCAAGCAGGATCCCTCACTCTAGTCAGGGCAATGGATCTACACTCTTAGGATAACCTCACCTCACCCCTTGGCAGTCAGACTTATCTCAAAGGCAATGTGTAAAGTATGTGTACCAACACACAGAGTAATACAATGAAAATACAACAAAATGGACACCACACCAGTTTAGAAAAGTAGCAGATATTTATCTAAATCAAACAAGACCAAAATGACTAAAATCCAACATACACAAGGCAAGTTATGAATTGTTAAGATAATCGTATCTTACTCCATAGAAAACAATGGAAACGTTGTTATTACACAAACTACCTGGTTTGCGTCCAATGAAAAGCTGCACGGCCAGCATGCATCAGAAAAGTTAGTGATGCATTGATTCCTTAATCGCAAGTGAGGCTGTGCGTTTTTTCTTCTCTGTTCAGGCAGGCAATGCGTTATTTTTCGCTCCTGCAAGAGAGCGATGCGTCGATTTCCGGATGGGCACCTCGGGTCCGGGCAGTCAATTTTGATGCCCAGCGATGTTGCCTGCATAATCTGGCAGCACAAGGATGGAATTCCCTGCTGCGTGGGGTTTGTGTTGATTTTAGCAGCCGCAAGCAGGTGTTGCATCGTTTCTCCAGCCGCGATGCAGATGATGCATTGATTTCCCAACCGCAATGCAAGGTAATGTACAGTCAAGGGCAAAGAGGCCTCCTTCTCCTTGGCAGAGGTTCCTCTTTGTTCCAGAAGTGTTCCACAAATTTGGGGGTTTTCGGTCCACTTCTTATACCCCTTTCTGCCTTTGATGCCTTTAAGGTAGGGAACATTCAAAGTAATGTCTCTGTTGTTCACAAGATCCTGACTTGCCCAGACATGGCCCCAGAGACATGCCAGGAGGTTGGAGACTTCAATGTGTGAGGGCAGACACAGCCCATTCAGGTGTATGTGTCAGCTCCTCCCTCCACTCTAGCCCAGATGACCCATCAGTATATGCAGGCTACACTCCAGCTCTCTTTGTGTCACTGTCTAGCGGAGAGTCACAAATAGCCCAACTGCCAGTCTGACCCAGACAGAGACAAGCAGGCAGAGACACAGAATGGTTTAAGCAAAAAAAAGAAAATGGCCACTTTCTAAAAGTGTACCAAAAGTTGTGTTTTTAAATTGTGAGTTCAGAGACACCAAACTACAAATCTAAATCTGCTCCCAAAGGAAAACCGAACTTAAAAGTTCTTTAAAGGCAGTCCCTATGTTAACCTGTGAGAGATACATACCTTGCAAAAGTGAAAACCAAATTTGGCAGTATATCACTGTTAGGACATGCAAAAACACACCAGCCCATGTCCTACCTGCAACATACACCGCACCCTGCCCATAGGGCTATGTAGGGCCTACATTAGGGGTGTCTTGCATGTATAAAAAAGGAAGGTTCAGCCTGGCAAATGGGTACACTTTGCACACACAGACACTGCAGTGGCAGGACTGAGCCATGTTTACAGGGCTACTAATGTGGGTGGCACAACTAGTGCTGCAGACCCACTAGTAGCATTTGATTTACAGGCACTGGGCACCTCTTGTGCAGTTTAGTAAGGACTTACAATTGAATCAAATATGCCAATCATGGAAAAGCCAAATACACACAGAATTTACACAGGGAGCACTAGCACTTTAGCACTGGTCAGCAGTGGTAAAGTGCCCGAGTACCAAAACCAGAAAAAACAAAGTCCAGTACACAGTCAAAACACAGGAAGCAGAGGCAAAAAGACAGGGGAGACAATGCCAAGGATGCCAGGTCTAACAGCCTGTGTGTGCAGTTTCACTGCGTCTTTGACTTGGCATTTAAAACTACTTGTCAAGGCTTAAACTCACCTTTTTCTACATATGTCACACCTAGGTAATCCATAGAGCAGCATGTTATGTAAGTAAAAGGCAGGACATGTACCTGTGTGTTTTACATGTCTTGGAAGTGAAAAACTCAGAAATTAACTTTCCACTACTGTGAGGCCTACCCTGCTCCTCTCAAAGACTAGCATTAGAATTGCCCTCATATACTTTTAAGTGGTAGATTTGTATCTGGAAGGAGTAGCCATGTCATGTTTGGTATTGCCAGAATGGTAATAGAAAATCCTACTTACTGTTGAAGTTGGATTTAATATTACTATTTTAGAAAGGCCACTTTTAGAAAATGGACATTTCTATGCACTTGCTACCATCTGTGCCTTACTACCCTAACTCCAATCCACATCTGGTCTGTGCTGGTTGACAGCTCCCTTTATGCATTCCACCCAGACAACCATAAACACAGGGCGCTCAGTTACATCTGCACTCATCTGCATACTGAATGGGCCTCCCTGGACAGGAGGGGTGGAGGGTCTCTCTCTTACACTTCAAAAGCCAGTGGCCTGCCCTCACACAAAGGATTGATAACCCCCCACAGGGATCATGGTAGACAGGACTGGGCTGAAAGGGGAACTTGTGCACTTCAAAACCACTCTTTGATGTTTATCCATCTGCAAAGGCATTTTACCATCAGAGCAGTATTAACTGAACGCCTAATCCAACTGCAATGCTAGCAAATGCAAGACTTTATGGGCTATGGTTTCTGTCCTATGTAGATGAGTGAACAGGGGCACCAAATGGCATGGAAACCATTTTTAAAATTGCGACTAGAAAAGAATTTCAGATGTATTTTTAATGATGCATGTTCAAAAAGCTTGGGCCCTCATTACAACATTGGCAGTAACTGCTGCCTACCGCCACGACGACGGGCACCAACATACCATCGCTGTGGCTACCAGCCACCCACCTGCATTATGACCCTCGACGGAATTCCACCAGAAGGCTGGCAGAATATCACCGACGGTCATGACAGCGGACGGCGGTAAGGTGGAGCTGCATTCGGCAGCAGCGCGAAGCCAGCAAAACACCGCCTACAGTATCATGAGAAATGATACAGCCTGGCGGTGTTTTGCTGGTGGACGCTGCTGCTGACAGCTGCACCGCGTCCCATCTCCAGCCAGAGGACTAACTGCAAGCAGGTAAGTCAAGTTCTCCCACAGGAGAGGGGGTGTGGGGTATTGTGTGCGTGTGTGGTGGTGTTGTGTGTATGGAGGGGTGTCTGTTTATGACTGCGTGCATGCGGGTGTTAGTTGCTTTGAATGAGTGCGTGAATGCCTGAATGTGAGTGTATGTTGGTTGTTGTGAATGCAAAGTATGTTAGTGTGTGTTGCAGTAGGTGGGTATGTATGTGTGCATGCGTGGGTGGATGTGGGTATGTGTGTGTGTGTGTGGGTGTGGAAATATGTAGGGGGCAGGAGAGGGATCGGGAGGGTTGGGGAGGGCTATGGGGAAGCAGGCAGGGAGAACCCTATCAGTGCCAGGGAAGAAATTCCCCAGCACTGATAGTGTCTACCGCCATGGTTTTCATGGCGGTACGCTTGCCACAAAAACCATGGCGGTAGGCGGTGTCATAATCCCGAGGGTGGGATTGTGACGGCTGCCGGGCTGGAGACTGAAGTCCAGCCCAGAGGCCGTTAGCACCCTGGTGGATGGAGTGGTACATTGACGCTTTGGCTTGAGCCAAACCGCCAATGTCATAATTTGGGAAAAGGTACCGTCAGCCTCTTGGCAGCACCTTTCCCCAAATTACCGCCGACCGCCAGGGTCGTAATGAGGGCCTTGGTGTCAGATGTAAAGGCACATGCTACACATTTTCCACAGTGATAGTGGTCCAAGCGTGGTGAGAGGTACCAGGCTATGTCTAACCGTAAGACTTTTTAAGGGGGCATATTTTTGTTAGCTGAATGAACAAGATGAGCCTTTATACTGTTAACTTTTTTTAAGGCAAACATAGGTGGTTCCAATGAGTCATCAATACTCTGTAAAATGTGCCAATTTTAGTTCACCAGTTTCTGAATCATATTATCTTGTGGACAGAATGTGGTTACACATACTAGTCTTTCTAATGATGTCCTAGTTTAAGTGTGTAATAGTTCATCTCTGGAGCAATACCAGGCTTGTTTCAAAGTTGTTTTTACATTTCTTTTAGGATAATCTCTAGTGAGAAGCCTATTGTGGAATATGTATGCTTCTCCCCTTGTTTAACCTGACAGCCTTAGGGTGGCCACCCCTACCTTTTTGCCTGCCTCTCTCCACTTTTTGGACACTGTTTTTGCTATTTTTAGGACTGCTACCCAGTGCAAAAGGTCATATGCTCTCTCCCTTAAAACATGGTGACATTGGCTCATACTCAATTGGCTTATTTAATTTACTTATAAGTCTCTAGTAAAGTGCACTACCTGTGCCCAGGGCCTGTAGATTAAATGCTACTAGTGGGCCTGCAGCACTGGTTGTGCCACCCACCTAAGTAGCCCCTTAACCATGTCTCAGACCTGCCATTGCAAGGCCTGTGTGTGCAGTTTCACTGCCAATTCGACCTCACAATTCAAAGTACTTGCTAAGCCCCAAACTCCCCTTTTTCTACATATGAGTCACCCCTAAGGTAGGTCCTTGGTAACCCATAATGCAGGGTGCTATGTTGGGAAAAGGCAGGACATGTACCTGTGTAGTTTATATGTCCTGGTAGTCTAAAAACTACTACATTCCTTTTAAACTGCTGTGAGGGCTGCTCCTTTCATAGGCTAACATTAGGGCTACCCACATATACTGTTTGAGTGGTAGATTCTGATCTCAAACGAGAAACAAGGTCATATTTAGTATGGCCAGAATGTAATACAAAATCCTGCTGACTGGTGAAGTTTGATTTAATATTACTTTTTTAGAAATGCCACTTTTAGAAAGTGAGCATTTCTCTGCATTTAAATCTTCTGTGCCTTACAATCCACTTCTGGCTCGGTTAGTTGACAGCTCCCGTGTGCATTTCACTCAGAAAACAACCCCAAACACAGGATGCTCAGTCGAAAACTTCCAAGTCAATGCCTTAGAATGGAAGCGCACAATGAATAACATGAATTAAGCACGATGAAAGAATTGCGCGTCTTGCCAATTCGAATGCCACCATGTAACTGCCAAAGAATGGTAGCACCCAATGAATAACATGAATTAGGCATGATGGAAGAATCGCACACCTTGCCGATTCAAATGTCACCATGTAACTGCCAAGGAATGGTAGCGTACAATGAATAACTTGAATGAAGCACGAGGAAAGAATTGCGCGTCTTGCTGATTCGAATACCACCATGTAACTGCCCAGGATTGGTAGCGCACAATGAATATCAAGGGTCATATCACAAGAACATGAATCACGCTCTTGCCGATTCGAATGCCACCATGTAACTGTCAAGGAATGGTAGAGCACAATGAATATCAAGGGTTAAATCACAAGAACATGAATCGCGCGTCTTGCCGCTTCGAATGCCCCCATGTAACTGTGAAGGAATGGTAGCGCACAATGAATATCAAGGGTTAAATCACAAGAACATGAATCACGTGTCTTGCCAGTTCAAGTATCTGCATGCAAATGCCACGAAACGCCCAAGCGCACATTCACACGCGCAAGAGTTTAAATGGTTTATCATGCATGAATTAGGCCCAGGAACTCGAGCGTCCTCAATAACATGGTCAGGGGCCCAGCCCAACCTCCGTCTTACCGCCCTGATTAAGGATCACCAATGTAAATGATGGGCAGAGGCCTGGAAGATCAAAGTAGGCCACCGGACCAGGAGCTCAAGAAGTTGCTGCTGCTCTGCACCGGGACCTCTGAATAGTGAGCACGTGCAGCCCACAGACCACACCCAGGCATGCTGCAGGGAAAGCTTCTAGAAAGCCCTGGAAGGGGACCACACCCTGACACAGTCTGTAAACCTGCAGCAGTACATAGCATGTGAACAGTATTTATATGCATGCTGAACATAAGTCTTTAACCTCTTAAGTGCGGGCGTCGGCCACTGGCCGACGCCCACACACCCTCACTGGTGCGGGTCACGACCAGTGGCCGACACCAGGAAGGGCATTAATAAATCCTCGGGTGCGTCGCACCCGAGGATTTTTTTTTCCCCCCCCGGGAGACACGGAAGCTACCGTGTCTCCCCCCGCCCCCCACCCGCCCCTTTGTGACGTCAGCGCGCCGCAAGGCGCGCTGACGTTGCAAAGGTGTTTTCCCCATGAAAGCAGGAAGCAGCCTTGCGGCCGCTTCCTGCTTTCATGGGGAAAACGGCCTTTTACACGTTCAGGAAGGCCTCGTAAGAAAGGGGAGAGTCTCCCCTTTCTTACGAGGCCTTCCTGAAAGTGTTTCCTGGCCCCCGGTCGCAGCTGTGCTGCGATCAGGGGCCAGGAAACACTTTCAGGTTTCCTGGCTCCCCCGATCGCAGCACAGCTGCGATCGGGGGGGTCAGGAAACATTTTGAAAAGGCCTCGTAAGAAAGGGGAGACTCTCCCCTTTCTTATGAGGCCTTCTGAAACTGTTTCTGGCCCCCGATCGCAGCACAGCTGCGATCGGGGGCCAGAAACAGTTTCAGAAGGCCTCGTAAGAAAGGGGAGAGTCTCCCCTTTCTTATGAGGCCTTCTGAAACGGTTTCCTGGCCCCGGATCGCAGCACAGCTGCGATCGGGGGCCAGGAAACCCCACTAGACACCAAGGATTTCACTTTTGGGGGGCAGCCCCCCCCCCGGAAAACGGGCCGCCCCCCCCCGGCATAATTTTCTTAAAAAAAAAAAAAGGTAGGTGCCCCCTGGGGGGGGGGGGGGGGGCGCGATCGCGCCCCCCCCCCCCCCAGGGGATTATTATTATTATTTTTTTAAATATTAAAATAAATAAATGAAATGACAGGGGGTCGCCCGTGGGCAGGGTGACCCCCTGTGGGGGCAATTTTTTTTTTAGATGTTGTAGGGTTTCCCTGGGGGCCATTTTGGCCCCCAAGGAAACCATACAATAACTAAAAAAAAATATATGTATATATCTATATATATATATCTATGTAGATAGATATATCTAGGTACATGGATATATCTATAGATATATCTATGTAGATATATATTTATATATATATATATATATATATAGGTAGATCTGTATCAAAGAGATTTATAAAGCGCGCTACTCACCTGTGAGGGTCTCAAGGTGCTGGGGGGGGGATGGGGGGGAGGGAAAGGGGCTAGGAGGTTCACTGTTCAAAAAGCCAGGTTTTGAGGCCCTTCCTGAAAAGAAGTAGGTTTTGGGTCTTGCGAATGTGGGTTGTGAGTGCGTTCCATGTTTTGGGTGCAATGTAGGAGAAGGATCTGCCCCCGGTGATGCGGGGGTCAGAGGCGAGAGAGAGGTCAGCTAAACGGACGTTTCGTGTGGGGGTGTGGAAGGTGACTCTCGTTGAGGTAGGCAGGGCCTGTGTTGTGGAGTGATTTGTGTGTGAGGATGAGGATCTTGAAGGTGATCCTTTTGTCAATGGGGAGCCAGTGGAGGGATTTGAGGTGTGGAGAGATGTGTTCGTGTCGGTGGAGGTCGAGGATGAGTCGTGCTGCTGAGTTCTGGATGCGTGTAGTTTGAACTTGAGTTTTAGAGTGGTGCCGGCGTAGAGGGCTTTTCTGTAATCAAGCCTGCTGCTGATGAGTGCGTGAGTGACAGTTTTTCTGGTCTCTGTGGGGATCCATTTGAATGTTTTTCAGTATACGGAGTTTGTTGAAGCATGAGGAGGTAAGAGCGTTGATTTGTTGGGTCATAGAGAGGGAGGAGTCTAGGATGATGCTGAGGTTGCGTGCGTAGTTGGCGGGGGTGGGTGCAGGGCCTAGCGTGGTGGGCCACCATGGGGGGTCCCAGGTTTTTTTGGTGAGGGCCAAAGAGGATTATTTCGGTTTTGCTTGAGTTGAGTTTCAGGTGGTTGGCTGTCATATATACATCACTTTTGTCAATATGTGTGTGGTTTCCCTGGGGGGAAAAGGGTCCGACTTGTCTAGTGGCAGTTTTAGTGCCATAAAGAAGCGCAGAAGGTTTATATGCCTACTGCAAAGAGCACATCTGTATTTTATGTAAATAGCTGAGTACATTAGTAAAGTCTATGGAGAGATGAAGGGCACTTTTGCTGGGTGGTAATGAGGGAATCCGAGGAGGAGGGAGTGGGAGCACCAATAATGATTGTTGGACTGGGCGCAGGAGGTGCTAAAGACTGTGACGAATGGTATGTGACAAGGTGTTTTTTGAGTGTCTTGAAAGTACGTGCTGATTGAGGGAAGAAGCGCAGGTAAGGTGGCCTCTACTGTTGCACGTATCTCACACACACCATCGATTTTGTGACTGTCTACGTAGGCTAGTGTTTTAGAGCAACAGTTTAGCCAATAGCAGAGATGGCATCTTGATGGATGACTGCTGCCTGCACTCGGGTTATAGAGGACCGCTCTGACATAGGATCAGAGACTGAGACATCAGATACTGAGACAGCATCTGAGGGATAGGACAATGGCGCAGACTCTGGGAGTGATTTTTCAGTCAGAGGAGTCCCATTCGAAAACTCCTCTTCCAGTACATTATGAGGGAGGTGATGAGGACAGTCCTGCTGTCCCTTCGCAAGCTGTTCGTGCAACTGGGTAATAGTGGGTTAGGCCAACCCAGAGAGCAGGTGAATGCGGCGGCAAGCAGAGAGAGAGTGCTCTCTTGGGAGCTCACCAATTTAGTTCCGCCCCAAATTCCACCACCCAAATCATATTGTGGAGACATCAAAATTGTCTATGGCAAAACAAACTGGTTTTGTAAGGCAGGCACCTGTGTTTTTGGTCCTGGATTCGGCGGCCATATAGAGAAACACACTAAACCCAAACATTTCTGGAAACTAGACATTCGGGGGAGTCCACAGAGGTGTGACTTGTGTGGATTCCCCAAAGTTTTCTTACCCAGAATACCCTGCAAAGCTGAAATGTTGAAAAAAAACTCTATTTTTCTCGCATTTCTGTCACACAAACTACAGGAATATGCTGGGATCCACAACATTCCTACCACCCAGTGACTCCTCACCCGTCCTGATAAAAACACTACCCCACTTGAGTGCCTACACCTATTGCCTGTGTCAGGAATGGATCACCCCAGGGTCAACAGCTGCCTCACGTAAGTACCAACATTGACCGTTGTGTGATCTATTCCTGTCGCAGGCACCAGGCCTAACCACACAAGTGAGTTATCATATTTATCGGGAGACTTGGGGGAACGCTGGGTGGAAGGAAATTTGTGGCTCCCCTCAGATTCCAGAACTTTCTGTCACCGAAATGTGTGAAAAACGTGGTATTTTAGCCACATTTTGAGGTTTGCAAAGGATTCTGGGTAACAGAACCTGGTCCGAGCCCCACAAGTCACCTCATCTTGGATTCCCCTGGGTTTCTAGTTTTCAAAAATGTGCTGGTTTGCTAGGTTTCCCTAGGTGCCGGCTGAGCTAGAGGCCAAAATCTACAGGTAGGCACTTCTCAAAAAACACCTCAGTTTTCTTCCAAAAATTTGGATGTGTCCACGTTGCGCTTTGGGGCGTTTCCTGTCGCGGGCGCTAGGCCTACCCACACAAGTGAGGTATCATTTTTATCGGGAGACTTGGGGGAACGCCGGGTGGAAGAAAATTTGTGGCTCCTCTCAGATTCCAGAACTTTCTGTCACCGAAATGTGAGGAAAACTTGTTTTTTTAGCCACTTTTTGAGGTTTGCAAAGGATTCTGGGTAACAGAACCTGGTCCGAGCCCCGCGAGTCACCCCTCCTTGGATTGCCCTAGGTCTCTAGTTTTCAGAAATGCACAGGGTTGGTAGGTTTCCCTAGGTGCCGGCTGAGCTAGAGGCCAAAATCTACAGGTAGGCACTTCTCAAAAAACACCTCTGTTTTCTTCTAAAAATTTGGATGTGTCCACGTTGCGCTTTGGGGCGTTTCCTGTCGCGGGCGCTAGGCCTACCCACACAAGTGAGGTATCATTTTTATCGGGAGACTTGGGGGAACGCCGGGTGGAAGGAAATTTGTGGCTCCTCTCAGATTCCAGAACTTTCTGTCACCGAAATGTGAGGAAAACTTGTTTTTTTAGCCACTTTTTGAGGTTTGCAAAGGATTCTGGGTAACAGAACCTGGTCCGAGCCCCGCAAGTCACCCCTCCTTGGATTCCCCTAGGTCTCTAGTTTTCAGAAATGCACAGGTTTGGTAGGTTTCCCTATGTGTCGGCTGAGCTAGAGGCCAAAATCTACAGGTAGGCCCTTTGGAAAAAACAGCTGTGTTTTCTATAAAAAAAATAGGATGTGTCCATGTTGTGTTTTGGGGCATTTCCTGTCGCGGGCACTAGGCCTACCCACACAAGTGAGGTATCATTTTTATCGGGAGACTTGGGGGAACACAGAATAGCAAAACAAGTGTTATTGCCCCTTATCTTTCTCTACATTTTTTCCTTCCAAATATAAGAGAGTGTGTAAAAAAGACGTCTATTTGAGAAATGCCCTGCAATTCACATGCTAGTATGGGCACCTCGGAATTCAGCGATGTGCAAATAACCACTGCTCCTCAAAACCTTATCTTGATCCCATTTTGGAAATGCAAAGGTTTTCTTGATACCTCTTTTTCACTCTTCATATTTCAGCAAATGAATTGCTGTATACCCAGTATAGAATGAAAACCAACTGCAGGGTGCAGCTCATTTATTGGCTCTGGGTACCTAGGGTTCTTGATGAACCTACAACCCCTTAATATCCCCGCAACCAGAAGAGTCCAGCAGACAAAACGGTATATTGCTTTCAGAAATCTGACATCGCAGGAAAAAGTTACAGAGTAAAACATAAAGAAAAATGGCTGTTGTTTTCAGCTCAATTTCAATACTTTTTTATTTCAGCTGTTTTTTTCTGTAGGAAAACCTTGTAGGATCTACACAAATGTCCCCTTGCTGAATTCAGAATTCTGTCTAGTTTTCAGAAATGTTTAGCATTCCGGGATCCAGCATTGGTTTCACACCCATTCCTGTCACTAACTGGAAGGAGGCTGAAAGCACCAAATATAGTAGAAATGGGGTATGTCCCAGTAAAATGCCAAATTTGTGTTGAAAAATTTGGTTTTCTGATTCAAGTCTGCCCGTTCCTGAAAGGTGGGAAGATAGTGATTTCAGCACCAGAAACCCTTTGTTGATGGCATTTTCAGGGAAAAAACCACAAGCCTTCTTCGGCAGCCCTTTTTTCCCATTTTTTTGGAAAAAACTAAATTTTCACTGTATTTTGGCTATTTTCTTGGTCTCCTCCAGGGGAAACCACCAACTCTGGGTACCATTAGAATCCCTAGGATGTTGGAAAAAAAGGATGCAAATTTGGCGTGGTTAGCTTATGTGGACAAAAAGTTATGAAGCCCTAAGCGCGAACTACCCCAAATAGCCAAAAAAGGGCTCAGCACTGGGGGGGTAAAGGCCCAGCAGCTAAGGGGTTAAGATTAAACTCTGCAATGCAAAAGGTTAAACAACGTCATATCATCACACTGCATAAATTATGTTAGCTTGAAACTGTTGGGTTTTTGCATTCTTGTCGCCCGTATAGCGCACTGCCCTGATGTTGACAGTACTCCCCTCTCCCAGACGCACTCTAGGGCCAGGTTTGTCTGGATTGAGACGATGAAAACACCTCACAAGTACTGGAGCATGGATATCAGGTGCGGAAATCCATGAGTTACTTTCAGGGCCATATTCTTTCCATGAGATTAAGTGCCATAGGTTACGCCCTCTCAGTTTAGAATCCAACACTTTCTTGACTTCCTATTCTTCTTCTCCCTGTACGAGAACTGGAGCTGGATGAGGGCGGACCTTCTGGACTGCTTTTTTCAAGAGGGAAGTATGGAATACTGGATGAATCCGTAATGACCTTGGCAATTACAGTTTATAGGTCACAGGATTGATTTGCTGAAGAACAGTGTAAGGACCTATGAATTTGGGGTTAAACATGTGCTTCTTTTTGAAGTCTATATATTTTGTGGAAAGCCACACTTTGCCACCTGGTTGATAATGCGGTCCCTCACAATGTTTCTTGTCATAATGCTTTTTGTATTTTTGTTTGGCCTTTTCTAAATGCTGTTGAATCAATTTCTGGGTTTGATGCAAATGTTGAATGGTTTCTGACACAGCTGGAGTAAGAGAACTTTCTTGAGGGATTGTTATGGGCAAGGTGTCAGGATGATAGCCAAACAAACCAAAAAAAGGGCGTAACACCAGTAGAAGTGTGGAATGAGTTATTGTAGGCTAACTCAGCTAACTAGAGCATTGATGTCCAAGAATGAAGTGCTTTTTCAGTGTAAACAAGTAGGTATGGCTTCAGAGTCCGATTTAATCTCTCCGTTTGACCATCTGTTTGAGGCTGGTGGTGTAGATGTCACTTGGAGTGTTTTACACCATGTCTTCCAGAAATTGGAGGCAAATTGTGACTCCCGATCGGAGAGGATAATTTTTGGCAGTCCATGATAACGAACCACTCTATTCAGTAAAATAGTTGCCAGTTCACTGGAGGTGGGCACTTTCTTACAGGCAATGAAATGTCCATATTTCGTGAGACTATCTACTACCACCAGAATTACTGAATGCTGTTGAACCACTGGCAGAATGAAGTCTAAAGAAATGTGCTCCCAAGGAAGACTTGGTGTTGGGAGTGGATGCAACAACCCTTTCAATTTTGAATGACTTGTTTTAGTACGAGCACAGACTTTGCAGCTGTTTACCATTGCTTTTACATCTTTTGTTAGGGTAGGCCACCAAAAATAGCGTTGGATTAATTCAAGAGTTTTAGGAGTACCTGGGTGACCTGCCGTAGGTATAACATGCAACCAATGAAACACTATCTTGCGAAGTTTGGTAGTGGGCACGAACAAACGAGCGTCATGAAAAGGTAGTCCTTGCTTGATTGACCTTTTGGGATCTGCTTGGGCCCATGTCTGCCATTTCTGAACAGTGAAAGAATTGCGGATGTCTTCAAAGAAATCTTCAGTCTTTATGATACATAGGAATTTGTCGGGAGCAATGATAGCTCTGGAGGTTTGAACTGCAGGCAACGTGGTAGACTCTTGGTGGGACAAGGCGTCAGCTTTGCGATTATCTTTACCAGGCCGGAAGGTTATATCAAAATCAAATTTGGAAAAAAACAGCATCCAGCGTAATTTTCTCAAATTGTCGGAACATGAATTTGAGCACTTTGCAGATTTTCACATAGATAGTAAACACCATAGAAGGATTGTGCACCATGAATAACACCACATAGATTTGAGGAATAAATCACGTGACTTGTCAACTCGAAAACTTCCAAGTAAATGCCTTAGAATGGAAGCACACAATGAATAACATGAATTAAGCACGATGAAAGAATCGCGCGTCTTGCCAATTCGAATGCCACCATGTAACTGCCAAGTAATGGTAGAGCACAATGAATAAAAATTTTAAGCACGAGGAAAGAATTGCGCGTCTTGCCGATTCGAATGCCACCATGTAACTGCCAAGGAACTGTGGCGTACAATGAATAACATGAATTAAACACGAGGAAAGAGTCGCGCGTCTTGCCGATTCGAATACCACCATGTAACTGCCCAGGAATGGTGGCTTACAATGAATAACATTAATTAAACACGAGGAAAGAATTGCACATCTTGCCGATTCGAATACCACCATGTAACTGTCAAGGAATGATAGCGCACAATGAATATCAAGGGTTAAATCACAAGAACATGAATCGCGCGTCTTGCCGATTCGAATGCCACCATGAAACTGTCAAGGAATGGTAGCGCACAATAAACATCAAGGGTTAAATCACAAGAACATGAATTGCGCGTCTTGCCGATTCGAATGCCACCATGTAACTGTCAAGGAATGGTAGAGCACAATGAATATCAAAGGTTAAATCACAAGAACATGAATCGCACATCTTGCCGATTCGAATGCCACCATGTAACTGTCAAGGAATGGTAGCGCACAATGAATATCAAGGGTTAAATTACAAAAATATGAATCGCGCGTCTTGCCGATTCGAGTATCAGCATGCAAATGCCACGAAACGCCCAAGCGCACATTCACACATGCAAGAGTTAAAATGGTTTATCATGCAAGAATAAGGCCAAGAACTCGAGCGTCCTCGATAACGGCGTCAGGGGCCCAGCCCAACTTCAGTCTTACCGCCTTGATTAAGGATCACCAATGTAAATGAAGGGCAGAGGCCTGGAAGATCAAAGTAGGCCACCGGAACAGGAGCTCAGGAAGTTGCTGCTGCTCTGCACCGGGACCTCTGAATAGTGAGCACGTGGAGCTGGGCTGGCTCCCTTATATAGAGTCTTGGCCCAGCCCACAAACCACACCCAGGCATGCTGCAGGGAAAGCTTCTAGAAAGCCCTAGAAGGGGACCACACCCTGACACAGTCTGGAAACTTGCAGCAGTACATAGCATGTGAACAGTATTTATATACATGCTGAACATAAGCCTTTAAGATTAAACTCTGCAATCCAAAAGGTTAAACAACGTCTTATCATCACAATGCATAAATTATGTTAGCTTGAAATTGTTGGGTTTTCGCATTCTTGTCGCCCGTAGACCGCGCACTGCCCTGATGTTGACAGGATTCCACCATTATAGTCCGTGGATCACTGGGCCCAAAAGGCATGGGCGAGGCCCACACTCAATACCCGATCAAAACGGAGAGAACACTGCAGGGGCATCAGATAGAAATAAAACAGGCACCTCAGGGGGAAGGGAAGGGGAGCACCTCAGCCGGTTAAGTGAACAATGCCAGATCCACGAGGGGGCTCCATGCCCATTGATGTATCCTGGGGAGTGCAAAGGCACAGTCTCACAAGTTTCTACAGTGGGTGGTTTGCCCACTGTTCAATCCTGGGGAGTGCAAAGCCACAGTCTCTCAAGTGGATAACAGTCTCCACTGGTTCTGGAGGGGGCATGGTGCCCAGAGTGCTTCATCCTGCTAAGGCCTGAGGTAGTGGATGGATCTCTCCACTGGTTCTGGAGGGGGCATGGTGCCCAGAGTGCTTCATCCTGCTAAGGACAGAGGTAGTGGATTGATCTCTCCAATGGTTCTGGAGGGGGCCTGGTGCCCAGAGTGCTTCATTCTGCACGTGACGTAGCGTCAGTGCCCTTGGCGCTCAAGGTCCAGCGTTGCTTGAGACGGCGGTGCCCTGTTCAGCGGTGCTTGAGGCGGTGGTGCCCTGTTCAGCGATGCTTGAGGCGGCGGTGCCCTGTTCAGCGGTGCTTGGAGCGGCGGTCTCCTTTGCAGTGACTCTGCTGCTGGCGGTCCTTCATGGCCCAGCGGGGCTTTTGCTGGTGCTCCTTCATGGCCAGCGGGGCTCGTGCTGGCGGTCCTTCATGGCCCAGCGGGGCTCTTGCTGGCGGTCCTTCATGGCCCATCAGGGCTTGTGCTGGCGGTCCTCTCTGTTACAGCTGGGCTGGTGCTGGCGGTGGCCTCCTGGGCAGATGGGCTAGTGCTGGCAGTGGCCTCCTGGGCAGCGGGGATGATGACGGTGGCCTCCTGGGCAGTTGGGCTGGTGCTGGCGGTGGCCTCCTGGGCAGCGGTGATGATGGCTGTGGCCTCCTGGGCAGCTAGGCTGGTGCTGGCGGAGGCCTCCTGGGCAGCTGGGCTGGTGCTGACAGTGTCCTCCTGGGCAGCTGGGATGATGGCAGTGGCCTCCTGGGCAGCTGGGCTGGTGC
Source organism: Pleurodeles waltl (assembly GCF_031143425.1). NCBI lineage: Eukaryota > Metazoa > Chordata > Amphibia > Caudata > Salamandridae > Pleurodeles > Pleurodeles waltl. Next base: position 114,383,788 of record NC_090440.1, on the reverse strand, counting down.
TGGCGGTGGCCTCCGGGGCAGCTGTGATGATGGGGGTGGCCTCCTGGGCAGCTGGGTTGGTGCTGGCGGTGGCATCCTGGGCAGCTGGGCTGGTGCTGGAGGTGGCCTCCTGGGCAGCGGGGATGATGGCGATGGCCTCCTGGGCAGCGGGGATGATGGCGGTCTTCTCCGCCGTGCTGCTCTTCCCATACTTGCTTACTTTCTTGTGCCCCTTCCCCATCTTGTAAGGTGTCGCAGCTGACTCCACACTCCCACCTGTACCCCTGGAAGCGGCTTTGGTGGCTGGAGTCTTCCCCCTCTCCCGCCAGGCACTGGACAATTTCTGATGCTTCACAGGTGGGGGACTGTCTGTGCTGTGGCTCTGTGCCACACTGGCTGCCCTGGTGGCCGGTGCACTCCAGATTCCGGTGACTACATGCACCACTGGTCCCAGAGATGTTGTGGCTGAGGTGCTAGTGCAGGACCTAGGAGACGGATGGGGTGGGGGAGGTGTGGGAAAGAGGTCAAGGTTGGACAGGAAAAGTTTTTGGGAGACACTGGGACGGGTAGCTGGAGGGGGTTTGGGAGTGGAGGAAGAGGTTGTGGTTGTAGGAGGTGTCCGTTTGCTGCCTTTGGGTGAAGGTGCATGCGCTGGAGGCTGTCGTGAGGTGGATGGCTGTTGGGTGGGTGTGTGCCTGCGTTTGTGTATCTTGGGGGGCATCACAGACACACTGGGAGAGGACACAGGGGACGTGTGAATGCAAGTGGGGTGGTGACTGCACTTGAGCGAGGTGTGGTGGTGGGGGTGCTGGTGATGGTAATAGTAATAGTTGCTGTAGAGGTAGTGCATGCAGGTGTGAGTGTGACGAGACTGGGAGGGAGGAGGGAGACGAGGAGGAGGGGGACGCAGTGGAGGCAGTGGATGTTGGTGTGTCTGCATGTGTGTGATTCTTGCGTGACTGCCTGTGGGATGTGATGTGCTTATGTTTGCCTGAGCATCCCTTGTGTGTTGACGTGTGTGCATGCTGGTCTGTAGGTGTGCTTGGGATAGGCTGGGGTACAGGGGATTGGGTCTGGGTGGAGGAAGGTGGAGGGTATACAGGGACAATGGCTGCCATCAGTGCTGAGGCCAGAGTCTGAAAAGCTCGCTGAAGGGCCGCCTGACCAGAATGAATGCCCTCCCGGAATGCATTTGTTTGTTGCAACTGCCTTTCTACACCCTGGATGGCATTCAAAATGGTAGACTGCCCAACAGTGAGGGACTTGAGGAGGTCAATGGCCTCCTCACTGAGGGCAGCAGGGGTGACTGGGGCAGGGCCTGAGGTGCCTGGGGCGAAGGTGATGCCCACCCTCCCGGGTGAGCGGGCACGGGGCGAAGGCTGAGGGGCTGCTGGGAGGGCAGTGCTGGAAGGGGGGGTGGCGGCTGTACCCGTAGATGGGGGGGGCACATATTTTGCCGCCACCACAAGGGAGCTCCCATCAGAGGACGAGTCCGTGTCACTGGTCTCAGCTCCTGTCCCCGCTGTGGAACTCCCCTCGCCCTCCGTGAAGTCCGATTCCATAGTGTGGCCCTCCATGGCCATGTGGGATGCAGCCCCCTCGTGCTCCGGTGCCACTGCTCCTCCGCCTGATGATGCTAATGCACACAAAAACAGGGAGACCATGAAAAGGGGGGACGACAGAAGAGAGACATGTTGAGTGCATGTATTACCGCTACCGTTGGCGGACACGACAGACACAGAAGCCCCCTGCACTACGCGCGCTCTTGGGCCCCTCCACTGTTCAATTCCTGGGAAATGGCCTACTAGGCTATTGACGACATCTGCACACATGGATGAGACAGTGGCATGACTAGGTGTACTTGGCACTCTGCAGAGGTGCGGTGTGGAGCCACATGGCCTGCCTTACGGAGGGACCTTGCCTACGGAACTCGCCCTGGCCTAGGGGAAACCCACAGCCCACCTCCCCACCCAGACACCTCCACTGCATGCAAAATCAGCAGAATGCAAGTGTACTCACCCCCTTGTGGCTGCTGTGATGCCCTCAAGCGCCCATCCAACTGCGGGTACGCCACCGCCAGGATCCTGAACATCACGGGGGTCATGGTGCGACGGGCATCCCTCCCACGTTGGGAGGCCATCCCCAACTGAGCCTCCGCTGTCTTCTTGCTCCAGCGGCGAGTGTCCTCCCATCTTTTCCGGCAGTGGGTGCTCCGTCTGTGGTAGACCTCCAGGGTCTGGACATCCTTGGCAATGGCACGCCAAATATATTTTTTCTGGTGGGCGTTGACCTACATGATTTGTAGGGGGAAGAGAAAGTTATTACCAGCTGCACCGTCAAAGTGATTGGCCCACATCCCTGCCCTTACCATGTGGCACATGCTCTCACCGTCGTTTCATGCACGCCACACTCTCCCCCCTTCCTTCTTACATCCACCCCTCTACACAAAGGCATATCCCATACAGCATGCTCCCAGTGTACTTACCTGTTTGTCTGGAGGACCGTAGAGTAGCGTGTACTAGGGGAGGACCCCATCCATGAGTTTCTCCAACTCCTCCGATGTGAAGGCAGGGGCCCTTTCCCCAGACACTCGATCCATTGTCTCTTCCAGACCAAGGTCACAGCAGCACTTGCAGTGTAGGTCCTCTCCTGTCGAAGATCAGGTATCGAGTGATTGAAGTGTTAGAAAATGGCAGTCACGTCTGCGGCGGTGCGTAACGTCACAACGGGCGTACATTGTCATTGGCTCCTGGGACCCATAGGGTCCAATGTTAACCAATGCAGAATTGCGCCGCGGTCTTCGACCGCCTACCGCGACGGTGTACAATGCCAGCGCAGTTACCTCACATCCCATTGTCCCACTTTAGAGGTCAGGCAGCCGCCATTTCAGGGACCCACATGGCTACATTTTCAACTGCGTCAAACATACCTAGGCCTAGACTCAACACACATACAGGCCACCTTTTATATTATGAATGGTGTTCTGTGTAAGCTGTGGGTACGTACAGAGTTGTTTGACCCTGTGCTCGCTGTTGTCCTTCATAGGCACCGTCCGCTGGGACATGTGAGGAGATGGCGGCATCCTCCAGTGTACCGACCGTTGGTGGACCTGTCGACAATGCAGGAAAGACATGTGATCATCACATACTGGCTTGACCGTGCCACATTCCAGGAACTGTGTACCCAGTTGGAGCCAGACCTGATGTCAGCTATCCGCCATCCCACAGGATTCCCCCCTCAAGTGCAGGTGCTGTCAGTGCTCCATTTCCTTGCAGTCTATGTTTTCCAACGTGTTGTCCACAGTGTTGTCTGCCCTGCTGGAACACATGCTGAGCTACATCGTTTTCCCTCAGGTGGAGCATTTGCCTACAGTGAAAGGTGACCTTCTATGCCCTGGGACATATCCCCAACATCATAGGTACCATTGATGGGACACATTTGGCTTTGGTACCCCCCCCACAGGAGTGAACAGGTGTACAGAAACCGGAAGAGTTATCATTCCATGAATGTACAGATGGTATGTTTGGTAGACCAGTACATCTCCCATGTGAATGCCATGTTCCTGGCTCTGTGCATGACGCCTACATCCTGCACAGTACCAGCATCCCTTATGTGATGGGTCAACTCCAGAGGCACCGTGCGTGGCTATTAGGTGAGCACCTGGAAGCTAGTCAGTGGGAATGGTTGTGTGGGTCTGGGGATATCCCTCCAGGTTAGTGTGTGTCTAACAGTTGTCCTCGCCATTTGCAGGTGACTCTGGTTACCCCAACCTGTTATGGCTACTGACCCCAGTGAGGAATCCCAGGACAAGGGCAGAGGAACACTACGATGAGGCCCATGGGCGAACTAGGAGGGTGATCGAGCGGACCTTCGGCCTCCTGAAGGCCAGGTTCAGGTGCCTCCATATGACAGGTGGATCCCTATTCTACTCACCAAAGAAGGTGTGCTGGATCATCGTGGCCTGCTGTATGCTTCACAACTTGGCTTTGCGACAACAGGTGCCTTTTCTGCAGGAGGATGGTCCAGATGGCGGTGTTGTTGCAGCTGTGGAGCCTGTGGACAGTGAAGACGAGGAAGCAGAGGAAGAAGACATGGACAATAGGAACTCAGTGATTCAGCAATATTTCCAGTGAAACACAGGTAAGAATACAGAGCTGCCTACTACATGTACTTAAACACTACTGCCTCTCTACTGTCTGTCGTTTTCACCCAGTGTATGGTCACTGAGTTGTCACTTTCCCTTACAATTTCACAGATCTGGGTCCCACAGTGTGTCATCTGCTTCGATTCCTCATGGACTAGAGCTGTGTGACATAGGTATGTTAACATTACACATGAAAGAGCTTTTTGCAACAGTTATTGCTAATACAGTATTCCGAAATCACAGACTGACTCCAGATTGTTTTGTGCTTTAAGGGTGTTTATTTAAGTGCTCAATATTGGAGAGGGTTGTAAAACGGTGAGGGGTGATGGCGGAGGAATGTCCATGGCAGAGTCCAGTCTATTAGTCTCACAGGTGCATTGTCCAAATGGGCATAGGAAGTGGAGCTGGGCAGTTTAAGGATGGACAGGGTGACCAAGTGGGACAGTAGGATGACAATCAGGGTTGTCTCATTTCTTGGAATGGGTCTTGGTATCGTTCTCTGTCTTGTTCCTGGATCTCAGGGACCGTTTGCGAGGTGGTTCTCCCTCTGCAGGGGGTGGGGTGCTGGTGTGGTGGTCCTGTGGTGGTGCCTCCTGTCCACTAGCACCGGCGGAGGTGGTGGGCAGTTCATCATCCATGCTAGTGTCAGGGACCCCTTGTTGTGCCACAGTGTCCCTCCTGGTGTTGAGTACTACCTTCAGCACCCCTACGATGGTGCCCAGGGTGGAATTGATGGTTCTGAGTTCCTCCCTGAAGCCCATATACTGTTCCTCCTGCAGGCGCTGGGTCTCCTGAAACTTGGCCAGTACCGTTGCCATCGTCTCCTGGGAGTGGTGGTAGGCTCCCATGATGGAGGAGAGGGCCTTGTGGATAGTGGGTTCCCTGGGCCTGTCCGCCCCCTGTCGCACAGCAGCCCTCCCAGTTCCCCTGTGTTTCTGACCCTCTGTCCCCTGGACCGTGTGCCCACTACCACTGCCCCCAGGTCCCTGTTGTTGTTGGGGTGGTGGGTTAGCCTGGGTTCCCTGTAGTGGTGGACACACTGCTGATTGACATGTCCTGGGGACGTAGGTATGGGCCCGCTGGGTGGGTGCTGTGCTGGTGTTTCCAGAGGGGTGTCGCTCTGTGGTGGCCTGTGACTGGGTGTGGGGAACCTACTGTCCAGAGGTCCCAGATGGGCCGGGCTGATCATCTAGATCCAGTTGGACAGAGGTGCTGTCATCACTGTGGGCCTCTTCTGTTGGTGGTGTGGACATTTGTGGACCCTCCTGTCCGGTGACGTTGGGTAGGGGTCCAGCAGGGGTATAAAAGGATGTTTATTACATCTGTGTGTGCCATGGTGTGCAATGGGTGTGTGACCGTGTACCCCAGTGCTTGCATTCCTGTGTGGGACCTTGTGTGATGATGATTTAGGGGGGTGTATGGGTATGTGCAGTGGCCATGCTTTAGTGATGTGTGTCCATGAGTTGTTATTGCATGCAGGGCTTGGTGTTGGGATGGGTGGGTTGTGATATTGGGACATTTGTGAGGAGTTGGAGTGATGGGGGTGAGGGTAAGGGTGAGGGTGGGGGTATGTGCTGGCATGCAGGTAGGGCGGGGGATGTAAAAGTTAAGATTTGACTTACCAGAGTCCATTCCTCCACCTACTCCTGCGAGGCCCTCAGGATGCAGAATCGCCAAGACCTGCTCCTCCCATGTTGTTAGTTGTGGGGGAGGAGGTGGGGGTCCGCCGCCAGTCCGCTGAACCGCAAGGTGGTGTCTTGAGACCACGGAACGCACCTTCCCCCGTAGGTCGTTCCACCTCTTCCTGATGTCCTCCCGATTTCTTGGGTACTGTCCCACTGCGTTGACCCTGTCCACTATTCTTCACCATAGCTCCATTTTCCTTGCAATGTAGGTGTGCTGCACCTGTAATCCGAATAGCTGTGGTTCGACCCAGACGATTTCCTCCACCATGACCCTGAGCTCCTCCTCCGAGAACCTGGGGTGTCTTTGCCGTGCCATGGGGTGGTGTAGGTGATGTGTGGGGTGGTGTGTGGGGTGATAAGTGTGCTGATATGTAGTGGTGTGTAGTGTGAGGTGTGTGGAAGTTATATGGCTGATGGTGTTGTGTGCCTGTGGATGCTAGTATTATTGATGGTGGTGTCTCTCTCTGGCCTTCGTTCGTGAAATTTGGTCGTAGGGGTTTGTTGGTGATGTGGGTGTGTGTTTTATATTGTATTGGATGTGTGGGTGTGGTGTGTGTATGTGTATCAGGTGTGTGTATTTGGAATTGTCCAATGTGGCTGTGTTTTGGAGATATGTGTGTATTTGGAGCGTGGCGGTGTGTCCCGCCAATGGAATACCGCTGTTGAAAGACCGCCGTGTGGATTCGTGTGTCGTGATAGTGTGGGTGTATTTCTGTTGGCGTGACAGTGGAGGTTTGGTTTTCGCCAGTTTGTCACTGGGTGTCTGAATTTTGGCGGATTCCGTGCTGTGGGTCATAATAGCTGTGCCGGTTTTCCGCGGCCGCAGCGGTGTGTTGGCTGTCTTCTGCACGGTGGTAAGCGGCATTTACCGCCAATGTTGTAATGACCGCCATAGTACCGAGGATCCTACGCACATACCCTAGCTTCGTGCTCCCTGTAGTGGTAAATTAGAAGCAACCTCATCCCACTCTCCTAGAGTACTTCAATGAGAACTACACAGGGCCAGCTCACACCACTGCGATGGCGATGGGAACATACTTTAATATACAATACTGGAGCACTTGTAGTGTGCATGGCTGCCTTTAGGTGTCCCAGCGCTATTCAGTTCGAAGAAAGCTAAGCCATGGGCACTAGGATGGACTGCAGTTGAAAAGACAGGTTTTTACCCTTTTGCAAAAACGAGGTTCCACCTCAGTTGATCGTAGGGGAGAGGTAATGAATTCCAGAATTTGGAAGCATTGAACCTAAACGAGCAACCACCGCTTTTGGCTTTTTTGAAGATCGGTTTCATCATCAGTCAATCTGAGAGCTCTTCCCGGGATATGAGGAGTAATTAATTGTCCAGAAATCTCTGGACCTTTGCCATGAAGAGCCCTTCTGGCTACACAAAGGGCTTTACATTTAGTCCACTGCACCACCAGTGGCCAATGCAGAGGGATTAAGGCTTGCCAAGCAGACTCCCACTTTGGAATATTGTAAAGAATTCATCAAAGTTCTGTACTAACTGTAGTTTTCTTATTATCCTCTTAGGGGCTCCAAGATATAGCAAGTTACTTAGTTCAGGCAGAAAAGAGTGACTGTCTGGACCAGTATTCTTTTAGATGAGGGAGGCAAGAAGTTAAGAATGTTCATAAGCATTCTAATGTCAGATAGCTGCTAACTTAATGACATAGGTGGACAGGGTCAGGGAATTGTCTAACCAGACCCCCACACTTTTTATGGCAATCTTGGGAGTGGAGAAAATGCCCAGACATCTGGGCCAATCAAGATTCTGATAAGCATTCAGGAAATTACAGAGAATCATACGTTCTGTCTCATTCTGTTTAGTTTGAGAAAAAAGCCATTCATCCACCTGACTACTTTCTCCAGACAGAGACCCAGAGTGGAGGGGGACGTGCAATGATTATGAGAGATAGCATAGACCAGTTGGGTATTATCCGCATATAATATTAGGGAAATCCCTAAAGGGAGGACGATATTTGCCAATGGGCACATATACAAATTAAAGAGCGTAGGACTTAGAGAAGATCCTTGTGGTACTCCACAGTCTAATTATAAAATGTCTGAGCTGCAATTTCCCTCAAAAACCTGAAAAGTCATACCTTTGAGAAAAGAATGGAGCCAAGCAAGGGCACTCACCCCAAATCCTGCACTATTAATTCTGTCAATAGGAATATCATGATTGACAATGTCAGAAGCTGCACTGAGATGCAGGAGAATGATAGCAGCTGAGCTGTCCTGATCCAGAAGCATTTTAGTCACTTCCACTACTGAGAGAAGTGCTGTTTCTGTGCCATGTTTTGGTCTAAACTCAGTCTGGGTGGGATTGAGAATATTATTATTCTCTGTACAATTTGAGAGAGTCTTGTTCACATGGCTTTCCAGCACTTTGGCAAGATTTGGTCATTGGCTTTCGCTAAAATGAGAAGGGGAGCCTGATCTGGAGAAGAGATTTTTTAAATGTCATTACCTGACAGTCCAGAGTCATGGACTGAAAGGCCAAGAGGGCAGAGGTACTGTCTGTTTGTTTCTTTATAATTGGCATATAAGGGGTCATTTTGACTCTGCCGGTCCTGCCTCCCCACTCTGGCGGTGGCAGTCAGACGGGTGACAGCATGGCGGTGCAGGACCACCAAATGATGACCATTGCAATGAACTGGCTGCATCACAGCAGTTCACCTCCTGTACCAGCAGGGGGTGGAACTGCCTAGCCGAAGGTTGACCACCTTCGACCCAGCGGTCCACTTAACACCACCTGCGGCATAATGAGGATCCTTACCAACAGGGATCCTGTGGTGGCAGCCCCGCCACGAAATCCCTAGCTGTAAGGATACATGCAACAGGAATACTAATTCCTGTCACCACTACAGGACTCCCCAACACCCCCTCCCTGTAGGAGCCTTCCCACCCGACCCCATCAGGAGCCCCACCCCCCAAGCAGTGACACCCCCTCTCCCCCAATCCCCGTACTCACCCAGATCCCCGTACTGACCCCCCGATCCTCGTACTGACCCCCCCACCCCTAACAGACATTTGGACATAGAGCCCAAAGTTATTCATTGATGTCCATTGTTAAGAAAAGAACGTAGACATTTGGGCAGCCAAATGTCTACATTCTTTGCTTAACAATGGACATCAATGAATAACTTTGGGCTCTTTGTCCAAATGTCTATGTAATTTACTTGAAATGAACATCAATAAACTAACTTGGATTCACCATCCTGACCCAATGGATTAATTCTACTTTACGAACTGGTATAAATCAAAAACCCAAAATCTAATACTCTAATACAAAGTGGGTTCTCAATCTCTTGCAAACACTAGGATCTTGATCCACTTCCAGTTGAGTATTGTTTAGAGCTTGTATCCAATCATCTCGATGTAACCTTGCCAATGGATGATCTAAACATACTTTGGGTCTAGTTGATTTACAAAAGTCAGGAATTTCTTAGAGCAGTGGGGCCAGGAAGTGGTTAGGCTATGTTACTAGAAAAGGGTCCTGTACCTTTAGACCTGGATTATTCGTAAAAACAGGTTCAAGTAAATGTCCCTTTTTCAAGTGTAGGCCCTGGGACCCTTTGATCAAGTTGTATGGCAGCAAGATTTGGGGAGTCCCACTGCAAGGGCCCCTGTTGGTTGTTCTAAATTAATTTTAATGTCTCCTAGGCCATAGATTTGGACTTAGCATTAGATAGATTGGCTACTATATGCCTGATTACAACTTTGGCGGAGGGTGTTAATCCGTCCCAAATGTGACAGATATTCCACCCGCCGTATTACGAGTCCATTATATCCTATGGAACTCTTAATATGGTGGGTGGGATATCCGTCACATTTAGGTTGTAATCAGGCCCTATGTCTAGAAAGGACTGTTAGAACTCTCCACTGGGACCTGAAGACCGATAGAAAAGAGATCCAGCAAAGATGATGGTAGCGGTCATTGTAATAGAGAAAATCATACTTTCACATCAAAAGATTCATTACGGCACCTAAAGCCCAGATTAAGAATAATGATAGGGGAGCTCTGAGGCTGCCATGAACAAATCCCCATCATCCATTCATTATCCTGCCAAGACAGCTGCAGCAGTGGTGTTACGGTGACCCCGGAGAATGCCAGACAGACAAAAACCAGAGCGTTGCATTGTCCGTGCACTAAATTAAAAATGGAGGACAGCGCCTGGGCAGACATGAGGTACCACGCGGGTGACCGGTAGACCTGAGGACAAGTCTAGGAGGGGCAGTTACCTCCACCTGCTGTTGCTCCACTGTGATCAAGGGGCTGAGGGAACACAGGTGTAACTGCCACCCACGAGGAGTCGCAGGTGAGGAGGGCCTGTATCGAGGCTGCACATAGATTGGGAGAGGAAGGTACAGATCTGAGGTGGCTTGGAGTCGCAGATGTGAGAACTCCACAAGGACCTTGGGGACCTGCGCGGCCTGGCTTCTCAGAGAGACTCAGAGGGGCTGGGCCCTTCCCCCCTCGCTGCTGGTGAATGTCTTAAAGCAAGTGGTACCCTGATCCTCCCTGGTGTAGTCCTGGGGCCCACTATTGAGGGGCCTGAACTGCCAGAGACATTGGAGACCCTGATGGGGCCTGGGCCGCTTGGGGGAAGGAAGACCTGGCTGAGCACCAGAGGCATAGCTGACATCCGCAGCTGGAGTGCCAGGCCTGGGCTGAGACAGCACTAAGTTTGGAGGGATCTGTGCAGGGGCGGAGGTAGCTGTTGGATGGCAGACTGGGCTGAGGGAAGCTACACAGCCTGACACCGGAGAGTGACCTGGGCCACTCTCACTTGCGGTCCACAATAAATAAGATCATTTTGGGGCCCACACTGACTTGGTGACAGTGGGACCCGGAGAGATCAACAGTGGTTGGTGTGCTGGGATTGTGGAGGGCAGGGTGAGTTCTTGCAGCTATTGTCTATTCTATGAACCAGCATAACCACTGACCACAAAAGGGGGGCAACACATGTGAATGCGGATATAGCCGGTCAGCATAAACTGAGATAGACCCACTAGAGTGACAAGTGATCTGTAATTTTACATCACAAGACCAGTGTGAGGTAACCTCCGTTCCTCCTTTTTGGAGTGCTGCCGCAAGACAAAGCAACAGCTGGAGACCTGACATATGGTGAAGGGCTGCACTCAGAGGACGGCATAACTCAATAGCCTCGACAAATATACAGTGTGGAAGCCCACTGGGAATGAGCCACAGGGAGCTGGAGGGGGTGGGACCGGTGGAGAGTCCCAGCAGCCGAAATAACCCTCATTGAGCGACACCATGGCGGAAATACAGGACTTAAGGGGCTCTATAGGACGCATTGAGCCCAAAATAGACGTGGTAACTTTCAAAGTTAACCTACTGAGGGTGCATTTTCACAAGATCTCAGAGAAAGTAGAAGTGGCTGAGGTGGAAATCAGTGGCCTGCTCTCCATAACAAAACACCTAGAGCAACAGGTGCAAGCATTAACATAGCAGTTGGGTTGCCCCTGTAGCAGCAGCCCAGATTGCATGTAAAATAGGGTCAGAAGATACTAGTTAATGTGGGCCATATGGTAGCCAAGTGGGATACACTTCAAAAGTGGAGAGATGGGAGCCTTCCCAGATACAGGGATTGGGAGATAGGTACGGAACTCTGCAAGTTGATGGAAAAAAAGATTTGCAAAAACAAGAGATGAATGAGGAAAAGGACAGGAGAGACGAGATGGCCAGGGACACAGTGGGGTTAGGGGTTATTACACGCTAGTTTGACGGTTGGAGAGGAGGGAGAGATGGAGTGGGATGAACCATAATGAAGTGTGGAACTATCACTGTTCAGAAACATGACCTATATGGACCTTTTCCCTTCTAATAAAATCAAACACCACAGAAGCAGTTCAACAAAAGACACTGATGTAGAGATCTATACCTCTAGAGATTACCAGCTAATTATGGTATAAATGCATAATGATGTTTGCTTTGACTTTGCAATTGTGGCTGTATGGTTATGAGAGCTCCTATGTAACTGCCATGCATTGATAGTCTGTAACTGATGCAATGGTTGATTTAAAAATAAAAATTGCTATGCAAAGAAATGGACTTTGGGGCTCTCACATGGATTTTCCATGTGAGTGGCACAGTTCTGGTCTGAATGGGCCCGTTCCTGGTTGCGAAGAACCCACAAGTTTGACTTAAAGAGCTCATGGGCCGTACCAAAGGTCCAGGACCTGAAAGGTACCTCTTGGGAGTCATAAACTCATTCACGGTGCATCCAGGACCTGTGGTAAGTCTGTTGTGACCCTGAGGCTCAGATCAGGGGGCCAGTTGACAAACCATTTGAGTCACTCTGGGGTCCTGGGTTCAAGTTGAAGTTGCAGGTTGAGTTCTCCCTACCCAGGCAAGATGGCAGCAGGTAGCAGTCCAGCACAGCAAGGCAGTAGTTCCTTCAGACTAGCAGTCCAGCAGAGTGGCAGTCCCTTCAGCAGCACAGAAGTCCTTCTTCAAGGCAGAGTATCCACAGGTCCAGAATTGTAATGATGATTTGGTGTCAGAGATCCTTCTTTTATACACATGTGTGCCTCTGAAGTGGAGAGAAACTTCTAGATACATGTCTTTGAAATGTACAGATTCTCTTCCTTCCCTACCCTTACTCCAGAATAATTACAGAGGGTATGAAGCCCTTTGTGTCTGGATCAGAACACAGCCTATTCAGGTGTACGTAAGGCCTGACTCAGCACCTCCCTCCCATCCTGCCAGTGATGGTCCATTGCATTACACCTAAGCTCCTATTGTTTTCTATGCGTGGCATTTTCAGAATTGAAATTTGAATTCTGACTTGAGTATAAGTTTGGATTTTAAGTTGTGATTCCTGGGACACCAAACTTAAAGGGCTTATCTCCTCCCATATGCCAATTAAACTTACACCAAATGATAAGGCAGCTTATCCTACGGGAGGGATAGACCATGCAGTAGTGAAAAACAAACTTAAGAGCTTTTCACTACCAGGACATGTAAAACTTAACAGTAGATGCCTGACATTTTAATTACATTGCACTCTGTCCTCTGGGCTGTCAAGGACCTAAGTTGGTGGTGACTTATATGTATTAAAACGGAAGGTCTAGGCCTGGGAATAAGTTAATTTTGGCAAGTCAAACTCACAGTTTATACTGCACACACAGGTTTTGCAATGGCGGGCGAGAGACAGGGTTAAAATGCTACTTAAGTGGGTGGCACAGTCAGTGCTGCATGCCCACTTATAGTACCCTGGGCACATGTAGTGCACTCTGCTAGAGCTTATAAGTACATTAAATATGTAAATTGTGTATAAACCAATGATATCATGTTTTGAGCAGCAAGCACAATCACTTTAGCACTGGTTACTTTTGGTAAAGTGCACAGAGTCCTAAAGCCAACAAAAATGAGTTCAGCAAAAAATATGAAGAGTGAAGGGAAAAGATTTGGACACAACTCTGCGGAAAGAGCAATTTTCAGCAGTCAAATTTTAAATAACAATTTTGAAAATGCCACTTTTAGAAAATTGGCACTTTCATACCTTAGCTATTTGGTACCTGTTCCCTGTCTCTAGTTTCATGATGTGGTGTAGCTGACTGTTGGGCTTTGTGTATTCCTAATAGACAGTGACAATAATAAGGATCTTAGGTGTGCCTGGATGGGCTATCAGAGGCAGATTAGGAGTAAGGAGCTGGGCAGAACCTCACTTACACATGAATAGGTGTCTCCTGCCTTCATAAAAAGAGCTCCTTATCCTCAATAGTTAGTCTGGAACTGGGACTGGGAAAACAGGATGCATAGGGACTTCAAAGAGAAACCTCTAGAGGTTTCTCCCTACTTCAAAGGTTCAACTGGGTATAAATACTGGACCTCAGATACCAATTCACCAGTAAAATTCTGGACCTGTCTATACTCTGCCAGCAAAAAGGACTGCTGTGCTGCTGAAGGACTGCCACTCTGTTGAACTACACTCTGATGGACTACTGCCTTACTGTACTGTTGCTTTGTTGCACTGACCTGCTACCTTCTGCCCTCCTGCCTGGGTGAGAAGGACTGGACCCAGAACCCCAGAGTGACTCCAGGGCTAGTTGGCGGTCTCATGGACCGAAGGTTCTACCAACCTTGCACCTGGACTATGCCATCGGTTTGTCTACCCTGCCATGTGGTGCCACCACAGTCCTGTACTCTTGGAAGTGGGCTTAATGTGCTTTGCCAGTCACTGTGGATCCAGTGGAACTGATGCATCTCCTCTGCTGCACAGCACAACCCAAAGCAGAAGTGACAGACCTCTGCTGCTGCATGGGCTGGACCTCATCACAAGGACTTACAGTGCCACCACAGCACGTATCACATTTGGAATCACTGCTGTGTGACACACCCTTGGCACAGACCTTTGAATCTCTCCTTGACAGCAGCCTCGAAGAAAATGTCAGACTTTGCATCATAGCCTATTGTCAATCCACACAACGCGTATCGCTGGTCAGCCTGACTCCATGGTAACTCCTGATCTGTTTTTCTCTGCAGCAGTCCCACAACGAAGGAGAATCCAGCCTCCTGTAGTTCTCATAGGTTACAGTCAGTCAGATTTTAGCAGAGAGGAATACTCTGTCACAAACATGATGGATATCCTGTCCATCTTATTAGGTTCTCATTATGTTCTATGGTGATTGTAATATGACGTATAGGATATCCGTTACAGAGCATTCAATCCACTGACATTTAAATCAGGCTCTGAGTCCAAATGTAGCAATCTTCATCCCCAAATCATCCAGCAGCTACCCAATAATGAAGTTCCCTCCTGGAACACTGCTTGATGCCTTGCCCCACTGAGCTTTACCTTATCAGACATTTTCCTCCAAAAAGTCTGAAGGTAAGTGGGGACCAGGCCCAATCCACTTCTTGATTATGACTGAGCGCTGTCCAGATCTGGCATATTTTTCAACTTTGACCTGGTCTCCTGTGTCTAGATGTGCAGTTGGTGCCTTGATCTTCTAGACGCTATTTTGTTACTAGAAAACAGACTAAGGGTCTGATTTAGATCTTGGTGGAATTGCAGAAATTGTGCTTCAAAGCAGTCCCAAGTACTCCGTCAAGCTGACAGTATCCAAACTGCCATATTTAGATCTATGGCTGTTCATCTGCCATCAGAATCAACAGAGTGTACTGAGTCACTCTAGCCGTATCTCCTAGTCGATGCGCAGGACACCAATGCTGGTGAGCAGCACTCTGTTGCCATCGGGATAGCGTAATTGCTCTGACCATATTTAGATAACACAGTCAAGCTGGTGGTGCAATGGTGGCAGTAGTCTGTTGCAGGACCCATGCAGCATTGTACTGTGACTGTGGCTATTGGATAGATGTTAGAAGCCCACACCTGATGTATATTTGGCAACTATGAACACCTATAAAACACACTCTATCTCAAACCATGATCAGTTGCCATTCCACTGCTGACCACTACTCTGAGGACAACCTTGCCACTGAACAGCCAGGTTATTTTCTTTTTTCCATTCTCCCTCTTTTTACACTTTTTTTTGTTTATTATTTTTCAAATCACTATATTTTTGTTTCTTATCACTGTGGCAGAGAGGAGGAACCTGTGTTTTACAGAGGGAGAATTGCCAGTCATGGCAGATGAAATTATTAGAGCAGAGCCACAATTCCTTGGAAAACAAGTGCAAATATTACCATATCTTAGAAAAGGCAAATGTGCGACAGAATAGTCATTGTTGTAGTTAACAATCTGTGCACACAGTAGGGAAGTAGGAAGAGGTGGAATGACTTGCAGGGGAGAGTTTGTGCCCTGGCCTCCATGCATCACATGGAGGGACAGAGGACTGGTGGTAGCTATCCCAGCACCCCATTAAAATACCTTTCCTGGGAGGAGAAGGTCTTGCAGATCCTACATCCTGAAGGCTTGACAGGAATCCATAGTGGAGTGGAGACTGGTAAGTTGCACTTATGTGTGTCAGATTAATCATAAATAGAGTCCTTGCCCTTAACTTAGCTGTTCAGAATGTTTCTAGACACTTATCAAAAACCCATATTTCAACATCAATTTCCAAAATGCCGTGTGTTATCCAAATCAGTACCATCATGATTGTTGCAATCTATTTAACAATGACCAATATGTATTGTCATATTGTGTGTTGTTCTTCATAATTCGCCCCTTGCATTTGCCTCGTCCTTTGCTGTATCTCACTGTAGTTGCTGTTTTTCACAAACTGGTTTCAAACTCTATCCATATGCACATGAAGGCATAATGCTTGTAAGTGGTATCTTAATCTATTCATATTATACATGTGAGTACATATCATAAATGTGTGTTTATTTTTACTGCATCAATTTATATAGGTAAGTTAAACTCACTTCTTCACAAATATTTAGGAATACAGGTCTTACTCACTTTTTCACAAGTATTTGCAATGGTGTTCACAAATGACTAGACCTACCATGATGCCCTGTTTTTGTCTCTGCAAAACAGTAGCGCGATGTGATGCTGCCCAATCTCCCTTTCCTTCCACATACACTGAAATTTCAAAACTTTACATATTTGTTGTTCACCATTTCATGGCAGGTATCGAAATTTCATATGCTGTGTTGATCCAATATGTTGTCATTTTGTTGTTACTCCACTGAATTGTTCTACTTGCTTGCATAAATCATAGGTTGTGTATTCAAAGGTCCTGTGGCATGCTGATTATATGAAGTATTGATACACAATTTACTTTCAAGTGTTTTTATGATGACCAATGCAATTTATTCCAAGTTGTAGCATGGTGTTAGGCTGCTAGGGATTGATATAGGCTACCTGCCAAATCTCCTCCCTACTGTGTTCAGTGGCGTGTCTGGTACATGTAATGTACACTTTCTAAATAACATTTTACATTTAAGGACATCTCACCATCATCATAGTGGCAGAGGGTGTGGCATAGCAGCCTGAGCTGCTAACTTCAGAGTTGGGGGAGCCAGGTTCAAGTCTCTGCATCTGCTCAACATCCTGTGATTCTGAGTAAATCACTTATGGCATAATTTTTACTTTGGCGGTCGATTTTCACAGACTGCTAAAGTCCCGTGGTCAGGTTGCCACCAATGTGGCCTCCTTCCCGTGGGCTCCATTACGAGTTCCCCACTGGTTCAATGGGCAGAACCAGTGTTTCCACTCACTTGCCTAGTGGGGAACAGCCTACAACATTGACTCTGGCTCATAATTGAGCTGGCGGCAATGCTGCAGTGCATTGTGTGCAGGAGCACCCATCGGGCTGCTCACAGCTGGCCATGGGGGCCCCTGCACTGCCCATGCCAAGTGCATGCGCAGTGCAGTGCATCCCCTGGGGCCTCTTGCACCCCTTCTCTGTCAGCTTTTACATGGAGGTGCTACGCCATGTAAAAGCAGGTGGAGAGGAGGGTCGTACTCTCCAGGGCGGCGCTTCATACATCGCTGCACTGGTGGATTAGGACTGCCAGCACTGCCAGTCCCTCCTATAGAAGTAAACTGGCAGTGCTGGTGGTCTGATGGTGGCGCAACCGCCATGGTCAGAATGTGGCAGTCAGTCTACAGCCAAAGCCGTCATACCACCGCTTTGGTGCCGGTCAGACCGCCACCGACACTCTGGCAGTCTCAAGACTGCCAGGGACGTAATGACCCCCTTAATCTCCCTGTGCCTTCAATTCAGGACCTTGAGACCTTTCCAGGTGATTTGTGGCACTTTACAAATCCTGGATTTATTTGTTACTGAAGTGTGCATCTGTGTACAATAACCTGCATGAGTAAAAAGTGGAAAATCACACAAAGGCCTAAACATCTCAATAATTATAATTGTTTATTATTTTGGTTCCTTCATCCATCTGTAGTAGAAGATACATTTGAGGTAAAATAAAGACCCTTAATGTATTTTTTGTTGATTCATATTAGGACAAAGACCCAGGGCCAGTGGAACACCATCTGCAACCCAAGACACTTTCACTTCAGGCCAGGATCAAGCCTTCAGTGAGGACAACACTGCAGAAAGTTCAGATGATCAGGGGAGGCCTGGTCCATCTGTTAAGCCTGGGCAGACAGCCCCAATGAGCCACACTCTGCCCATACCTACACCTTCCACCCCAGCTGCAGCAACAATTTTAGCCTATAGGTACCTTTACTTTCTGTTTCTAGAGAAATACAACCCTCATCTTGTGCCCCACAGTCCTAGTTACTGGTTAGCAACCACCACCACCTCCAGTTGTGCCAGGACCCAGTGGGATGCACCACACTGCCTCAAGGAAACTGGGTAGGAGGTGTGGGGTAATGGGTGGGAATCTGTGGGCTGGCAAAGTGTGGCCACTGGCTGAGTCTTGGATCTTGGGAGCAATACAACAGTCCCAAGATGTGATGGGCCAGGCCCTAACAGACTTCGAGGACCTTACATAGGTTTAGAGGGGACACATTATTGAGCTGTGGAATCACATCCTCAATTGGTGCTCCTTGCCTGGGGTGATGTTTAGCATTTATCATCAAATGTGCAGAGCTTTTTCTGTACGATCTACCCCATCTGTGGTCATTCAACATCAGGACAAAATACACATTCCACAGCCACAGACAGGAAGGACCTGCCAAAACAGGATATTGATGGACACACTCCAGTCCCTGCACCTTTCCGCCCCCCCCTGGAGAGAACGCTCATCTGGACCACCAGGAAATGATTGCAAGACCTCCACCACCACCTCCAAGAGACAGAGAACCTAATTTCTTCCAGTAGGTATCTACCATTATCTCTGTGGACTATCTCATGGACACATTTACCTTTTATGAGGAGAGTTGTATTTTGTACATTGGACTCCAAACAATGTGTGCTCTACAAATATAGTTCCATCCACCATAATGGACTTTAGTTTTATAATCTTGTGCTTTTTCATTCTGGTTAAAAAATATATTGCACTGATTTTCTTGCTCAAAATAAATGCACATAAAACACACTTAAAGACTGCGGTTGTAATTATTGTAGGAATTATTTTTCTATGTCTTCTATACACCGTCATTGTTGAAATCTGGTCATGTGCTTCATATGGAAAAAATATGGAAAAAGAAACAATAAAATCTGAATGTGTTGGTGTCATACATTTGTAGGCAACATGTCGGTGACACAATCAAATATGCTTTTCACAAACCATGCAGAAGCCAAACAGTTTGCACCATTTAGAAGATGAAACTCCAGAACCTTGAGAACATGGAAAAAAGGGAATAATTCATAAAATCAAAATAAATAGTTGAACTATTAAGGATCCATGTCCTCAGCTGGAACCAGACATCCTGCCCTCGCAATAGGAATCCAACATCAATAACACCAATAGTTTACATCAGTGGTTCCCAACCTTTTGACTTCTGTGGAGCTCCAGTTTATCATTTCTGGAACCCAGGGACCCCCATTGAATCATTATTGGAACCTGGGAAACCCCCACTGAGTCATTACTGAAAGGCTGTGATCTTGGCCTAAACATTGTTGATAATTTGAACCATAAAACAATACACATAAAATACAGAAGCATTCACAAAACACATACACAAATGACAACATATTTTATTTCATTTGCAAAGAAATATAAAAACAAAAAATATAAATGTTAATTGTAATAAGAAGGTTAGAGATTTTCTAAGTTCAGTTGAAGCCATACATCTTCCATACTATATTCTGTTTGATGCACCTGCACTGCTACCATGAATCAATCTGAAGAGACTAGTTTATTTTGTAGTCTCCATTTTCAAATACCTTGACATTTATAGCACATTTTAAAATTTTCAGTTGTACATTTAGACACTTTATTAATCTGTTAATATTATTTATTTTGTAAGCAGTTTCGGACCTCCACAGGAGGCTTTGTGGATCTCTAGGGGTTCTCTGACCGCAGGTTGGGAACCACTGGTCTACATTATGACAGTAACACAAATTGAGGCCACATGACCATTTCAAGACACTGCAGCAGTATCTGGTGCAATGTCACAACCACCACTCAGTGGTGTGATAAAAAAAGGTATTTCAACTATGAGGCGACACATTGCCAGCTTCCCCCACTGAACACAAATTGAAGATTTAGGCAATGTGAAGGGAGAAAAGTATGATACATCTTGACATACACATGTGGTTAGAGCAAGCAAAGCAGCAAATGTGGTGGCAACATCCAACTGAAAAAAAGGTCTGATACATCTCAAGAACTTCCAGTTAATCACAGTGCAAGTTGTCTCTGTACAATAAGTGTCCATCCAAAGTGGGTGTAGGTCCCAGAATCAACCCGGGTACTTTCCAACAGCAACACATCACTGCAAATGCCACAACTTTGAAATGGCCAAATGAAGAGGACATAGTGAAGGACCCTAAAACAGAAGAGCCATGGAAAATTAGTGATTTCACATATACAATTTGACTCAAATTATAACTTGGGAGGACAGATATACTTAGCACAAGCAAAGGTAATTAATCTCAATAAATGCAGTTATCAATGTACGGAAACTTTGATCCACACACATATTTGCCTTGGACTTTCCTGAACTGATCATTCATACCAAATTACCAACACAGACTGCTATGCACAGTATGTCACAAGTTTGAAATTGAATGTCACAATATGTAAGGGTATACTTACACTCAGGTAAGAAGTGATCAATGACATCTTGACATAGGTAAATTCCTTTCCCACTGTCATCTTCAGTGGGGATTTCAACATTCTTACCCGGTGGCTCTTCACGCTCTCCAACCTCTGTAATGATTGGAATGTTCCATAGCAGGGCAATGTTGTGCAGCATGCAACAGGCAACCGTGATCTGAGAGGAGGGCTCCATCTGTCTTTTCCAGACACCTAAATCTGATCTTCAGGAGTCAAAAAGTCTGCTCCACTGGCCTCCATGTTCTTTCCATTAGCTTCACTGAAGCGGGCTACCCCTGGCTTTGATGGATTCCTTAGCACTGAACTGAGAGAGCATGGTCCTTTTATACCCACACAGGGGCTAAAAGGAGATAGTACAATTATGGAAACAAGACTTGTATACATGTAAGGTCATGTGGAAAATGCACAGTCGACAGGTAGGAGGAGCTAACAGTTTCCAAGGACTAACAGCTGCAGACCTTACTGAGCATGTGCGAAAGTAAGAGATGCTAAATATAACTTGTCACTAGGCAGATTTCAAGAGCAGTTAACAGAAAGGTAGGACAGAGCACATGGGGAGCACATGGCAGCATGTAGCAGAGAAAATGGCTGCCATGAATACAAAATGGATTCCGCAAAATGTTCACAATAGTTACTAAATACAAGATGTCTTCTGCTAATGCTTAATCTAATCGCTGCTAAATTACAACAGACGACCCTTTCAGCATTAGCTGAAGACATTCGTCTTTCTGGGATAATCTAAATATTCATCCTGTATATTTATGCTCATCATTTCAACTATTTCCTTATCTAACATATGTTGTGCCTTCATTTCTGTAATATTTCTTTGGTAGGCATACAAGCAGTAATACACATGGAGCAGAACATTGGACCACACTGAATACAGATACAGCATGTGAAAAATATTGCAATCATTACACACACATGACCTTCCAACAGGTAGTTGGTAATATCCATAGTTACCACAAACAAAATATGTATTATGTGAAGCTGTAAAACTACTATTTACACCCTCAATAGTTAAAATCAAGGTACAATCGCTTATCCCTACTGGAATTCGTCCAATGCTTCGTATACATAAATCTGCTTTAGTTTTTGTAACAGAAATCACAAATTGTTCTTTCTTGTCAGAGTCTCGTATATTTGTGAAGACATATGGTATTGAAACATTGTCCGGTTGATACTCTTCCGATTCCCATTTAGTTCCTTTAGCTTGGGGATACCCATCTTTGTCTTGGTAGCACACTTTATTAAGGCGAAAAAGAAGTCCGCCCTCTGTACGTTTTCCAGATGCAAACAAAAGCATGTACCAAGCTTGACAAGAACCATTGTGTGAAAAAGGAAGAGGAATGAAAGGTGTTCCTCCTTTCTTTTGATGCGCAGGTATCATTCCACATACCCAACAGTTAGTAGTATTTGTAGTATTATGAGTATGATGCAACATCTGAATGAAAGTATTATTGAAGTACAATTGACGGTGCTTCTGCTCCTGACAGGGAAGCGTAAAGTAATAGTGATTCTCTGGTACTGGAGTAGTGGCAACAAAAAACTCACGAGCAGGAGACTTCTTTTCAATAAACCAGGTGATTGTTGCTGTAACCACCAAAACAACAACAAACCCCATAATACTAATGATCAATTTGTTATTCATTTTAGCAACAGTGATAATCGACCCTTTCAGTAATGAATTAAAAATCGTTGGAGCTCTTATCCCTGGGCAGCCGCTGATTTCTTCACCTCGGGCCAAGACGGGTGTCACTACTCTAATGCATGGCTGATCCACCCCCCTTGCCACATTGGCTCTCCGTTTCACTAACCCAGGGCGGTAGCTCAACCAGTTTTTTCAAAACAATTTTCTGATTCTTTCCTTGGTCTCAAATTATATCGCGACACTCCAGAAGTCGTATGGTCCGGGAAGACCTCTGCAGATTCATCAGGTGATATAGCACGGCCTTTCTCCATAGTCAAAATCTCTCGATGATCGGTCAGCACAGCAGGTTCCACCAAGGTAGGTAGCACTCTCTTGCAGTGAGTACTATGGACCCAATTCTTTCGGTTCGTCACTCGAACTGCTGTCCTTGTCACAAGGAGCACCTGTTCTGGGCCTCGCCACCTTGGTTCCAAGCTGCTTGATCTTTCAAAAGACTTAATCATCACCTGGTCACCAGGTCGGAGTTCATGGCCTTCACCTGTAGATCTGTCAGGAAGTGCTTCTCGAACCTGTTGATGAATAGAAACCAAATTGTCGGTTAACTGTGCCAAATAATCATTCATCAGGACACAAGGTACATCATATACAGATTTTGGTTTAGGAACTCCCCAAATATTCATTGATCTCCCAAATACTACTTCATAGGGGCTAAGGCCAAGTCGGGAGTGTGGCACTGACCTAATAGACAATAATGCCAATGGTAATGCATCCAGCCAAGTTAAGGATGTGGAAGCCTGTATCTTCGCTAATTTCAGCTTCAATGTAGCATTAAACCTTTCCACCAACCCTGCTGATTGTGGGTGGAAAACCGCATGGAACTTCTGTTTGATCCTTAATCCTTTCAGGACATACTTAATAACTTCCCCAACAAAATGAGGTCCGTTATCACTCCATAAAAGTCAGCAAACACCAAACCTAGGGAAAACTTATTTCAAAAGCACCTTCGCTGTGGTAATGGCAGTATTATCCTTTGTGGGGTACGCCTCTATCCATTTACTGAAGGCACAAACCACCACCAAGACATACTTTAAATTGTTGCAGTGTTCAAGCTGAATATAATCCATTTGTAGAACTTCAAAAGGTGCAGTTGGTGTAGCAAACACTCCTGCAGGAGTACGTGTCCCTTGTCCAGGATTGTATTGTAAGCAGATCAAACAAGACTGTACTACTCTCTTAGCTGTACTGGAAAATTTCTGGATGCTCCCAAACTTGCGTAAGCAACTTCGTTATTGTTGAAGCTCCAACATGTGCCAGCCCATGTGCCATCTGAACCATAGGTTGTACAAAAGCTATAGGCAATTTCCATTTATCCATCTGCTTATTCCACCAACAGCCCTCATCATCCAATTCTCCATCTTTAGACCATTGCTCACGTTCTTTCACAGAAGCAGATTTCTGTATATCTAATACGTCTTGTCTAGCATTATGCCAACGTTCAGCTTGTGACTTCACTACATACATAGAAGTAGTACTTCGCTGCATCGCAGTCTCACGTGCTACACGGTCTGCAAGAGCATTACCTTGCCCTATCTTATCGGTCACTTTCTTATGTGCACTACATTTCACAATAGCTAGTTTATTTGGATATGTCAATGCAGTCAAGAGGTTATGCACTAATTCTCCGTGCATTATCTGCATCCCGTGGGATGTGAGAAAACCTCTCTCCTTCCAAAGCAAACCAAAATCATGAGCCACTCCAAAAGCATAGCGGCTGTCTATGTAAATGTTCACACTTAAATCAGTACTAAGCTCACATGCTCGTGTCAAAGCTATTAGTTCAGCTGCTTGAGCTGACTTCTGTGGTATACGAGCTGTCTCCACTACCGTGTGTATTGTGGTGATTGCATATGCAGCTGAGGTCGTACCATCTGGCAACTTCAAACAAGACCCATCAACCCACAGTTCCCCGTCTACATCTAAAAGGGGCGTATCTTGTAAATCAACACGACCCTTTGTCTGTTCTTTGATAAGGAATATACAATCATGTGTTTCTTGTGACTGAGGCTGAGTCATCGGATATGGCAACAAAGTAGCTGGATTTAGTGTCGCACATCTCTTCAGTGTAATGTGAGGAGCCAACAATGTCAACTCATAACCTGTCATACGGGCGCTAGTTAAATGTTGTGTCTTTGTTTGATTTAAAAGAGCATCAACCGCATGGGGTACTAACACCAACAGCTTATGTGACAAAACTATCCCTTCACTCTGACGTATTGAGACAGCTGTTGCGGCAACTGAACGAAAACACCCGGGCAACGCTCGAGCGACAGGATCAAGTACTGCTGAAAAATATGCACAGGGACGCTGCTTATCGCCATGTGTCTGTACTAAAACTGACAATGCACATCCATCTTTCTCGTGTACGTAAAGTGCAAAAGGCTTCATGTAATCTGGAGTACCTAACATTGGTGCAGAACAAAGGGCTTGTCGCAGCTGCCGGAAAGCACATTCATCTGTCCATGGGAGGGGCATTGGAGTATCTTTAGTCAAAAGTGCTAGCAAAGGTTTGGCAATGTGTGAAAACCCTAATATCCATTGCCTACAAAAAGAAGTAAGACCAAGGAATGCACGAACATCTTTCTGAGTAGAGGGTACTGGTGTGTCTTAAATTGCTTGAATACAATCTGATGTAAGTGCACGGCCCTCTTTAGACAAAAGGTGACCTAAATAGGTTACCTTTGGTCTACAATATTGCAATTTCCCTCGTGACACTTTATGATGGTGTGAAGCAAGAAAAGACAGTAAGGACAAATTGCACTTTTCACATTGCTCCGGGGTATCAGCTGCCAACAAAATATCATCAACATATTGTATGAGAGCCACACCTTCAGGTAAAACAAAAGAATCAAGGTGTCCAAAGTCATAGTACAAGAACTAATTGCTCCCTCAACTTCCTCATAAAAGGCGGCTGGATTTTTCCGCGGGTCAGGTAATGCTGTTTTAAGTGCCATTACATCTGCCCTATTCCAAGGAGTATACACCCAATTATAAATAAAGTAACCCTTAGCATCAACAGAAGTTTTATCATCATTTGTACCCAATCCTTTAGGAGGAACATACAAAGGCACGGCCTCCCACATTGTTTCACGTGAACTATCATAGTCTTATCTGTTTCAAAGATGAAAGCTTGCGCCCCTTCGGTCAGAGATGCTCGTGCAACTGTGTCCGCAGCCCTTTTCTCTTCTTGCAAACGGACTGCCACAATACATAATTTCATTAAACGCCTGATTGCATCAGCCAACTGGGAGAAAACAAAAAAACCATCACGCATTTGCTTATGATCAGCTGCTACATCATCGGGCTCTAACTCATCAGAATATTTCCGATATAGTTCAATAACTTCTGAGCCAAATGCCTCAGTAAAATATAGCTGCTCCTTTTCCGTCCACCCTTTCATGTTGTCTAAAAGTTCAGAAGCAGAAACAACACTACGAATTGTTTTACGAGCAATAGATCTAAGCTCAGACGCACGGTCAGCAGGCAGCATAGAGCGACTGTCCCGCATCTTCTGTTGCTCCGAACTGGAGACTTTAGGTAACTCATGAGGGGCAGAAGGGACGACATACGGAGGTGGAGGGCGATCTAGTAACAATAAATCATCATGTGGTTTATTAAGGATAGGATAGAGAGGTTGCCTAACAGTGTATTGGCCAGTTACCTGTAGCTTACGTTCTTTCTTTTCTAGCTCCTTTAAGCCATTTATTTCTTTCTTTCTCATTTCCAATGCTTTCACATATACATTCTTCCGCTGCTCTGTCTCAAGCAAGGCTTGCTCACGCTTCACTCGTCCACGCGCTTCTTTCTCCCACATTTGTACACAGTCAAACATATCTTGCCTAGACTTTCGCTTACACATACATTGTTCCACATACTCAATCTTTAGCAAATCAAATGACCCATGCATAGTCCAACGTAACTCAGGATCCGCGTGGGTGTATTTATTCCATAATGTGCTGTATATTATAGAAGAAAGACCATGTTTAACATACATATCTCTATTTGGCGTCCCCTCTGGGGGTGCCGGTTGCGATTCTTCCAGTCTCAAATTGGTACCATTACAAAAGCAACACATCCTACGAAGTGCGCTAAAAACAGGCATGCCAAAAATAGTGCAGAATATGCAATATTATAATCAAAGTAGCACTTAAGGTGCTGTTCAAATCAAAATTAAATTGGAGAAAATTCTCCTCATTACCTGCCTATATAAATTGCAATTTATATATCAAATCCAAAGAATACAAATTGACTAGTCACCCAAATCACGAGAGCCACAGTAAGTAGTGCTAAACTACATTACCAAACACAGGCATCAAAACCCACCGCAAGTGCCATAAAACGGCTCTTACCAATCACAGGGTGTCCAGGTTCCAACTGCCAAGTTCTAAAATCGACCAAATGGTCACTGCATGACGAATGAACAAAAAGGATCTCAGTCGAGGACCGGCGCCACCTGGATGGTCAAATCAGAAAGAAGGGAAAAACGCTGTGGTTGCCAAGACTCGGGTCTCCTCAGGCATTGATCGTCCGCAGCGAGATTCCAATCCTTCGTCGCGACCAATCCGCTGGGCATCCGAGTCGCCGATGAGTCCCTGTTCGGGCGCCAATTTGTTGAAGTAAGCCTCAGCAAGGCCTACTAGTGCAAGGGGTTCACCTTTCTCTGCACAAAGTCCTCAGACCATGTAGGAA
Organism: Pleurodeles waltl; assembly: GCF_031143425.1. Taxonomy (NCBI): domain Eukaryota; kingdom Metazoa; phylum Chordata; class Amphibia; order Caudata; family Salamandridae; genus Pleurodeles; species Pleurodeles waltl. The sequence continues at coordinate 114,356,954 of NC_090440.1, read as the reverse complement.
GAAGTTGGCACAGAAACTGGAATAAAAGACAAAAGTTTATTAACCTCATGAGGTGGTACTACAGTTCAAACAGCACCCTTGGGTAATGTCTGAAGTAGCACACTGAACTGAGAGAGCATGGTCCTTTTATACCCACACAGGGGCTAAAAGGAGATGGTACAATTATGGAAATAAGACTTGTATACATGTAAGGTCATGTGGAAAATGCACAGTCGACAGGTAGGAGAAGCTAACAGTTTCCAAGGACTAACAGCTGCAGACCTTACTGAGCATGTGCGAAAGTAAGAGATGCTAAATATAACTTGTCACTAGGCAGATTTCAAGAGCAGTTAACAGAAAGGTAGGACAGAGCACATGGTGAGCACATGGCAGCATGTAGCAGAGAAAATGGCTGCCATGAATACAAAATGGATTCTGCAAAATGTTCACAATAGTTACTAAATACAATATGTCTTCTGCTAATGCTTAATCTAATCACTGCTAAATTACAACACTCCGATTGCCACCATACACCAGCTCCCTGGTGCATGGTGGCACTAAGGCAATATGTTTGCCTGCAATTTCTCCAATCACATGTGGTAGGCCACCCAAATCATAACATTCTCCCTTCACATTGACCAAATCCTGAGCTCTTGGAAACTGGATGAAGCTGTTGATGTCTCTCATCATTGAAGAAAGGACTTCTTGCAGCACACCACTGAAAGTTGGCTGACATCTTCCAGATACTGCCACAGTGTATTGACAAGAGCGAGTGGCCACAAATTAAAGTACTGCCATGAGTTTCACTAATGGTGTTATTGCTGTTATATTCCTATTGTGAGACAGGAGATCTGTTGCCTGTCTAATATGAAATTTTTATTTTGTCTGGATACTGTGCGAATCAGGTGACAGGGCCATTGCTTTCTAGCCTGGGGAGTTGAAGAGCCTCACCAGGAAGGTCCGATCCCTGTACAACCAGCTGTATTGAAACCCAGAGGAACAGGTACAAGTTTGAGCAGTAAATGTTTGTCAGTGTAATTTGTTCCTCCTTTGTACATAGGCTAGGTTGTCCCCTTTTGTTCATGAGTTAAGTATTGTTGAAGTGTAGTGAACTGAATGATTCATCTGGGTACAGAATGTTGTTTGACAATGTTAGAATTGCCTGTTCCTTTAGAAGAAAAGTAACTTGAAGAAATAAGCTAATTTTCAGTTCATGCTACTCAAAATTATAGACATCTTTAGACAACTGTAGGCCCCTTTCTTCCAGTGGCCAGTAGACACTGTACCACTAGATTGAGTGAAAACATACAGCCTATGACAAATGAAGTGAAATGTAAAATGCAAGAACACTCTTCAAAGTTGTGGAGTTGTCTGATGCTGTTCTGTCAAGTGATATTATATCCCCTAAGTAGGAATAAGATTATCTATCTGTTTCAAACATGTCATGGTGCACATATGGGGAAAGGTATTTCCTTTGCTGCAAGTCTCAATGGCACAGAATGCCCACCTCTCTCACTGCATTTATCTTGTGAGTCCTGAAAGCAACTAGATTGTCATGTATTAATGTACTGGTATCTGTCAGGGGTTTTCCAAGTTTCTCTATTTCTAAAGTTTTAGCGTTTTTCAGAAGTCTCCGGAAGTGGAAATTCTCCTCTTTGTTTACCATTATCTTTATTTTGTTTTTATTTATTCCAGCATTTTTAGGAACCCTCAGCAGCTTGCTTTATAGAATCCTTATTGGATTTACCTTGTAGTTGGGGTTTTCTAGGTCTTGCCCAAGACTATCCTGACCTATTCTACTATAGGTGTTGGCGATAATCTTTGGCAGTTCACCTTCTTGGTCCTCTACAGGAACATCCTGGAGCCACTGGCATACTGCTAGAGCAACTGCTTCTCCTTTAAGATTGCTTATAATTATTGAGGACACTGTGTCAGAATGCCTAATGATTGCATTCACAAATCCATAGCCAGGACAGCCCTGCACTCATCTTCAATCTGTTTTTTAACACTTCAGGTAAATTTGCAAGTGTTGGTGTATCTTGCACAGTAGTACAGAGAGCATCAAATACTCTCTCCATGTTGTGCAGTTATCTACTGGGGGATCGATCCCAAATGGCAAGCACATTGTGAGAATTTGGTGTTTATCTTGTGGTCCTGTATAGAGAAACACTGCTTCAAAAGGGCTAATTTTCTGTGCTGTTGCAGGGTTAATCCCTGCTGTTGCCACATGTGGTTGCGCTGAAGCAGCCCTTGCTGGTGGGGTGTTAACATTCTCATTACAAATCGAAATAAGCATCTATATATTTCTACTGAATAAATTAGTGTAAAGGCAGCGTATTTCTGCCTACACCATTGTATCCACCTCCACCTGCAGATGTGGTGTATAAGTGGACAGTTCTGGCCACGTTGGTCAGTCATTACTTAGTGGATCTAGTCTAAAGTTCTGTAGGGCGCCATCAAGCAAATTTTGGTTTTCTTAATAAGAAAGAGGTATTTCTAAATATGTATATGGTCTGTATTGTGCAGGTGCATTTGCTGGATTGTAATGATGAAATGTTTGTGTGTTCCCATCTGCTGCTGGAAAGGTGACCCTTGAGTAAAGAAATCTGTTTTGTAAACTGCGTGTGCCTCAACTTCAAAGGTTACTTCTTCTCCCTCCTTTGTGAGGTCATGTTGCAATAAGTACGTTGTGAGGGAGAGTCTCATATTAGCTATCACGGTCTGCCATTATAACAAATGTAAGAATATTATTCCTTGTTCAGAGACAGTAACATCACATGGGGAGAATCTTTTTTAAAAGGTTCAAGCTTGAACAACCTACAACCTAAAGTAGGTACTACCTACTTAGCTGAAGAGGATGTCGCTAATACCATGGACATGTCCGTAAATGGTAATTAAGGTGTCTATACACGTAGTGAGAGAGAGATACTTGGGAGACGCCAAGTACTGAGAACTTCACCAAAGTAACGTGACTGCTGAGTTTTGGGCGGCAGCACCACCAGGCATGGGGGACTGAGTCTGATCTCAAACAGCGTGGCAGCTGTTGGCTCAATCCTTTCAGCTAGCTAGCAGCACCTCACAGATACCATCGGTAAAAGTGACCAAGAAAGTGAAACATAGAAACAGTCCCACCATATTTGTCACAATATTATCACCAATATTCCTTCAAACACTATTAAGATTCCTATATGAGAGCAAGTAGCAGTAATAGCCCTTCTATGTAAGAAAGACACTGTATTCTCTGAGCCGGCAATACTCTGGAACCTATCATATGTAGCCTTGATGCAAGCACAGAATGAAATGTAGTGCAAAACAAAGTTCTGCAGAGAAGGACAATAGATAAGAATAATAAAATATCATCACTGAAATAATGCCTTGCCAAAACAATGAAAGGAATTAAATGTCAAGTGACTCAGTGATGGGTCACAGGCCTCAGACCTAAGCTAAAGTAGGCAAAATAAGGGTGAGTATGTGCCCGACAACTAGCCTCACAACAGAACCTGACACTTTTAAGTTAAATGACATCTAATAATTGTCATTAATTGCAGCATACACCTCTGACATGTTTGCAGTTTAGAGTTAACATTGGTTGTATATTCTATGTACACCCACTTGTAGCATTTTGTAGTGCAATTGTGACATTACAATGGATTTATGTAGTTCTTATTGGGTATACTGTTTACGTACATGATATGATAGTTTAGGAAAAAGTATTGCACACACCTGTATTGACACATTTTGAGTTGGAATTGATGTGATTTGTTGTGTTGGTGTACATTGCCATGTAGGCAGTTAGTACTAGATTGGTGAGTGTTCCTGTTATATCGAGTTGTGTTTTTAAAAAAATTTCTTACTACAACATTAGAGACATATGCATTGCATATCATTGTACTATTGCTTGCCAGTATTTGTTAAACATGCTTGAGTCCTGTGCTACTAACACCAATCGTTTTGAGTATGACAGGTATTATAGTGACTTACCTCCTGTTCTGGTGAAAACGGGGTTGATTTTTGTCTTGATTGTATTACTAGTAGTATCTTTACAACTGTAGAGTCTCTGCAAATAAAAAGATGGGGCTGTCCTATTTTTTATATGCAGAGGCTCCACTGTCGTAAATATACTACTAGCAAAATCCCTTTGGACTGCCCTTCTGTTCTGCTGCCAGTAGTGCTGCCATCCTGCTTGAATGACTGCCTTACCCTGTGAAGAAGGTAGGTTTTACCTGCTATCGCAGGCTCCCCAAATTGACTCAAAAGGTCAGTTGGCTAACTGTTCATATGAGCTACAGGGATACAAGAAACTTCCAGATGCCTTCTTCCAACAGCTGACCAGCACCAACTGAACCTAACTGGACCTGCTGAGTCCTGCTGCTGGCATCTGTTGGAGTGAATACAGATCCCAAAGAAGTGCCCCCTGGATCCTTGGCTGGCATCACTGAGAACTCCTCCCCAACAAATCAAAACCCTGAACTCTGGGCTACTCGTATGATATGATGGAATGCAATGAAATGGGAGTAAATGGATTTCTAATCTTTAGGTGCCCTTTTTTGCAATCCTTGCTTGAGTGAATCCAGACAAGTTTTGTCCACAAACAGATGTTAATGAATGAAAGCAGGCCTTGGGAATCAAGCCCTCATTGTGTTGTTGTAGAATATATGCTGTTTGCATGCATCCTTCTCAGGTAATCTTCTGAGTATGCACATTTTAGATTGTGAGAAAAAAGCACAAATGTAGGTTTATTTAAAAAAAAAAAAAAAAGTAAAAGTTTAGTTTATTGCCCTTATTATGTGTCATTTGGAGCACAATTAACACATAGTTTCACCTGGTAACGACATAATGAGATTTCAAGGTTGCTCTCCATGCAATAAATCCAGTTTTATCCAAGGATGATTTGCTGTAAGTTTGCATGATTTATGTGTTAAAACCGTTCATGTGTTATTACAAGTCACAGGGAATCTACAAATACATGAGAAATTACCATAAACCACTCCTGCTCAGATCATGTGGCAACTGGTCTGAAAAAAAAACATGACATTACCCCAAAACACTCACAAATACTATGTTTCTATACTTATATAGAAGTTGTATTTAAACTTTTGGTTTTACCTATAAACATATTGGCCCTCATTACAACCCTGGCGGTCAGTGTAAAAGTGGCGGCAATACTGCTAACAGGCCTGCGGAAAAAAAATGGAATTACAACCATGGCGGGTACTGCCATGCAAACCGCCACTTCTACACTTCGACCACCAAGGTGGTAACGACCGCTGGGCTGGAGAGTTCACAACACACAATACCCCCCCACCCCCTTCCCCTAACGGACGATCACCTTACCTGTTCCGGTGATCCTCCGGGAGGGAACGGGATCCAAGGGGACTGCTCCGCCGCCAGCACCCCGTCACTAGCACACCGCCACGCCGAATCCTGAGACGTGATTCGGTGGGTGGTGTTCTGATGACGTGGCGGTGGAGGTGGAGCAGCCTCCACTTCACTGCCGACCGCCAGTATGGCTGCTGGCGGCTCTCCGTCCGAAAAAGGGCAGAGGGCTGCCAGTAGTCATGATACGGTTGGCGGGAGACTGGCACCACTGGCGGTCTTCAGCCCGGAGTAACCTCATCAGTCTTTTAAAAAGACCGCCGAGGTTAAAATGAGGGCCATTGTATTCATCATTAAAGTAATATGTTTGCACCAGTCTCATGCATCAAAATTTCACTACCATACCTGACATATCAAATTCAAAAATCAACATCACCATTCTTTAAGCAATTGCTACATGATTTTTAAATTTATGTTAATGCTGCCCGGGCTGATAAATTAGCAGTGCTATATCTAGGATTCTTCATATAGAGTGCATGTGAGAAATTAAGTTGTTGGTCAACTGTAGTGTTAACCTCGGTCAAGCAACAATCACAATCCCTGGCGGGGTGAACCTCAAAAAGTCACTAAACTAACTTGTGCTTAAATATTTGATGTCAAAACAACAGATATGAATGTGTAAGTGTTTAGTTAATACTAGTGCCTAAAAGATCAAATTGCCAACGGCAGACATGTAGTCAAGCAAGACCGGGTCAAAGTCGAAAAATATGGCAGATTGCGATGGAGGGTGGGTCGGATAAAAGAAAAGGACTGGGCCCACTCTATGTTCTAATTTATACTTTTTTGGAGAAAAATGTCTGATAAGGTCAAGTTCAGGGGGGCAAAGCTGCAGGCAGTGTTCGAGGAAGGAGCATCATTGTCTGAGATCCCCTGGTCGAAGATGCAGTAAAGATTTCTAGATTTCAACTCAGGATCTGATTTAGCTCTTGGCGGTTAAGGTCTCGCCATGGATTTTCCGTCAGATTTCCTGCCTTCCACCTTGGTGGTCCTCTCTATTCAGATGTTGGTGGGTCCATAGACTAAAGAGTGCTGATAAACTGCTGTCACTGCCAGGAATCACAACCCATGTTGAATGGTGCCATAGGCAATAGCGCCTGGTGGCGTGACTCCAGCCAGTTTTACTGCTGAGCCAGTCATGATGTGCCTTCCCGCCGACATGACTGTGGCAGCTAAACCTCCATACCTGAGTTGGCGGATTGGTAGAGATAAAAGAAAACCTTTGACTGGATCCAAACACACAAATCCCTAGAAGGATTGGAAACATAAGGTCTGGATGTTTATGAACAACAGGTCAAAATATGGCCCTCAGGCCAACACATGCCCCTTTCCCCCTCAATGCTTTTTTTTGATCCGCTCAATCATGAACATGGATATGTTTATTTCGATACTCTGAGCTCTAAGTGATTGGCTGGTGATTGGATAGGTGGGTGGCATGTCCTTTTATTTTTCTCTAAATCAGTGTGTAGCAATGGAATTTGAGGAGAAACATAATTAAATTTTCCTCTGATCATACCTCTGCACATAGACTTACATAAAGAGTGCAGAAAAAACTCATAGTACATGCCTCTCCAACCACCATAGTGTAATTGAGCTCAAATAAAAAAAAACATAACTCCTATTTATTAAACTGTGTGGCCAGTTGTGATGCTACGTGAGCATGCTAAATACTATCACAAAGGCTGGGATATTGAAAAGAAGGGTTGGCACTTTTGTACATGTTACTAATCTGTCAAATAGCACAAATCTGTGAGTGTAGGGCTTGGCTCAGAGAAATAATACATTACTCATTTTTTCTGCAATTACAGCCTAAGCAGGCATTCTGTCACTCCTTCATTTGAGGAGCCAGGAAACAGCAGAAATTATGAGGGTTGGAGTTGGAATCTGGCTGCACCCTACTTGGAGAGCCTTCCATTGTTGCCTGCCATTCTGGTCCCAGTTCTATAACTCATGTCTACGGCCATGAAAGAAGGGTAAACATCTACCCATCCAGAGGAGGCACTGCTGACCCCTCAAATGAAGATGACCCCAATACACTTCAAAGGATCCCAGAACAATCACCCAGGAACACCCTTCCTCTATAACATAGACTCAGTGTTCAGGACACTGGACTCTCTCCACAACCACCCCCATGTGCGCTTGGCCTATCCTATAAGACCCCCAAAACCCCTCACAGGACTCTGGCTGTCTTCACAAGATCCCTGGATCTTTCCTCAGCTTTTCTAAGCTGATACCTCTTTGGACCCTACTGGACTTCCTGTTTTCTTAAAGGACTCTTGACTGCCTACACATTCAGCAGGTGGTTAGCCCTAGACCCACTAGTACTTATTGGTGACCAGTCCTCCAGCCGGTCAGCGCATCTTGGAACCTGGCTCCACACTCTGCTCCTGTCTGCTTCTCTTGCTGTTTCATTCATTTGCTCTCTCTTCTCACTATCACATGCGTGCCTCATGACAGTCTTTATGTGCCTCTTCTCACTCCTGTGCCTCTATTCATTGCAATGTTCATAACTTTCTTTTTCATAAGCAAGGTTCATCAGCCTCTTTTTATCCCATGTGCTTCTTTGGAGCTTCCACTACTCCGTTTATACCTGTGTTCCTCCTATTATTCTCTTTTGCCTCCCATTTCTGAGCCCTTTTCTACCTCTCTGCTGCTCCTGCAAAAAGCCAGCAGCAGACGCTTCACAGACCCCCTCGTCAATAACCAGTTGCTCTGCACCACACAGCAAGCATTTAGACATAACCAAAGCACTGAATAAACCCTCATCACAGCAAAAAAAGATATCTATAGGATCCTAGTCAGAGATGAAACTGTGGTCCTCATCATACAGGACCTATGAGCATGATTTGACAAAGACTCCCAACCTATCTCCATTACACAACTGCCTTCTGGGACCTGATTGGTCCGCTCATTTCTGAGCAGAAGAGCTCACACAGCCAATCTATCACCATACTCTTCAGAGGCCCAGGAATTCATCTGCGGAGTACTTTAAGGCTCCTTACTCAGCCCTACCTTCTTCAATATCTACATGACCCTCCAGGGCTGCGTCATCCATGCCATTACATCAACGCGCTCTCCAACCCCAAAACACAACTTATAATGTCCCACTCTTATCAGGAATAAATTCATCGCTTGCATGACCAAAATGGCCACCGAAATGAAGGCCAACTGTCTCAAGCTGAACACTGACAAGATAGAAATGGGCACTCCATATTGTGGCCTCCAGATATTGGTCCCACTCCCATCTTCCATTCAAATGACAAAAAACACAGGATCATCATTGATTGCAAGCTGGTCAGGTCTTCCCAGATCAGAGCCTTGTCCATATCCTGCTTCAATACTCAGGATGCTGAGAAAGATCTTCAAGTTGGAACCTAACAACAAAGAAATGCCATCACCCAAGTCTTTATAACCAATAGACTGGACTATGGAAAGACTGCAAACCATCCAGAAAGCAGCAGCCAGACTTGTCTTCACCTTCCATGAAGCACTCACATCACAACACATCGGGGGTAGCTCCGTTGGCTCCAGATAAACAAGCATGTGCAATTCAGGCTACTCCCCTACCTATATAAAGCACTACACAACACAGGCCCAGCCTACCTGAACACTCCAATAAACTCGTGTCAGCCATCCAGGCAACTACACTCAGCCAAACTCCTACTAGTACATGTCCCACAAATTCACTCACACATTACTCTCACATTGCTCCTAAAGTGCAGAACAACAAGAAGCTGAAGATTTGACTTTTGAAGTAAGCCCTCTTTCTGCTCCCGTTGCCAGCCTGACACACCTGCACAGCACCACGGTTCCCAATAGGTGGTACTGCACTATACATATAACATAACATAACATAAGTGCAGGTCAAATATTGCTTCTAGTAGTTAAACAAAACCCAGAGCTTTATCTATCCAACCTTATAAAGGAAAGGCTGAGTTTATCCACGGTGTGAGCAACAGCGTGTCATTCCAAATCAACTTTTCTTGATGCAGTACTTAGGCCCATATTTATGGATTTTTCTCGCAAAACGGCACTAACGGAGTTTTGCGGCAAAATCTATAGTGTCTGCTAGCGCCAACCTTATGCAAAGGACAGGCTAGCGTCTAAAGAGAAGACGCTAGCCGAGGGTATGGGGAGAAGAGAAAAGGTGTTAGTGGGACAGAAATGATGCTAGGCTGGTTAGCAGCAATAAATATGCCGCTAACCAGCCTAGCGTCATTCTCTGATGCACTACCACCCAAACATGACTCTTGTCTTACTGAAGACAGGAGTCATGCCCATCACCCTAATGCCCAGCCCAGGGGACCAATGTCCCACCTCGGGAAAAGCCATTACACCCAGTGCCAGGCAGGGGGCCCCATGTAAAGGGCCCCCAATGGCACAGAAAAAAAATAATAATACTTACCAATACTTACCCAGGATGAGGTTCCCCCATCCTTGGGCTTCCCTCTGTTGTGGGTGGGGTATTCCTGGGGCTTGGGGTGGGCATTTGTTGACCCATTTCATGGTGTTGAGCAATGGAAATGGTTTCACAAGTCCCCTAACGCCTGGTCAGACCCAGGCATTTAATAATGGCGCTTAGCATGCTTAACAGCATTATTTGGGTCCACCTACTCCATGTACATCATTTTTGCGCTGGAGTACAAATAAGGTGTTAGGGAGTTAGGCGGTCATTCTGACCCTGGCGGTCAAAGACCGCCAGGGCGGAGGACCGCGGGAGCACCGCCGACAGGCCGGCGGTGCTCCAATGGGGATTCCGACCGCGGCGGTAAAGCCGCGGTCGGACCGGCAACACTGGCGGTCTCCCGCCAGTGTACCGCCGCCCCATTGAATCCTCCAAGGCGGCGCAGCTTGCTGCGCCGCCGAGGGGATTCCGACCCCCCCTACCGCCATCCGGATCCCGGCGGTCCGACCGCCGGGAACCGGATGGCGGTAGGGGGGGTCGCGGGGCCCCTGGGGGCCCCTGCAGTGCCCATGCCACTGGCATGGGCATTGCAGGGGCCCCCGTAAGAGGGCCCCTACAAGTATTTCACTGTCTGCTTGGCAGACAGTGAAATACGCGACGGGTGCCACTGCACCCGTCGCACAGCTTCCACTCCGCCGGCTCGATTCCGAGCCGGCTTCATCGTGGAAGCCTCTTTCCCGCTGGGCTGGCGGGCGGCCTGAAGACGGCCGCCCGCCAGCCCAGCGGGAAAGTCAGAATCACCGCCGCGGTCTTTCGACCGCGGAACGGTATTCTGGCGGCCCCCGACAGGCCGGCGGCGACCGCCGCCGGCCAATGTCAGAATGAGGGCCTTTAGTGTCATATTGTGGATGGGAATGCCTACCTTGCATCTAATTAGCGCAAGGTAGTTTGCCGCATCCATTAAATGATGCTAACTTCTATATTTTGATGCTAGAAGGGTCTAGTGTTAAAATATAAATATGGAATTAAGTTAGCGCCATTTTAGCATAAAAATAAATGACACCAGAATGGCCCAAACCAAGTACAAGTCTGTGGTTGGTGCTGGCATATGTTGGGATTCCACATCATGCCTCTTTCTTGCAGCTAACTACAATCGATGTTCCTGCATTTCATTCTTGCAGGTTAATCCTTGTTTTCTCTATTTGTCACTGTGTTTCCGGTTTTCGCTTCACCCTTATGCCCTTATTCCCTCCTTTCGTGTTTTTCTTTCTCTTGCTCTGGGTTAAAATTCAATGAGGAAAAGTCAGTGCCATTGGGCCCCACCTGCAATCATAGGCTTAAATTAAAGACGGCATTGATTCCTGTTTCTGGAACCCCACATTTAGGACCAAATTTATACTTTTTGACGGAAAACTGCGTTTGCGCAGTTTTGCATTAAAGAGTATAGCGCCAGCTTGCGCCATTCCAGGCCGCCAAATTTATGGAATTGCGCAATTTGGCGCAAAGGGTGGACTAGCATAAAAAAGCTGGGTGGGGGTGGCGGTATGGGAGAAGGCGGTTTTCCACTAAAAAATTACATTAGGCTGGTTAGAGGAAAAACAAATGCCTCTAACCAGCCTACATCATTTCCTGATGCAAAACCATCCATACCACATGAATCCTGTCTTAGAAAAGACATGAGTCATGCCCACCACCCCAATGGCCAGCACTTAACTGTACTTACCTACTTACCTGGGATGGGGTCTTCATCCTCCGGTGTCCCTCTGATGTGGGTGGGGGTGTTCCTGGGGCTTGAGTAGGGCACCTGTGGACCCATTCCATGGCGGTTGCCCATGGAAATGGGTCCACAAGTCCCCAAAAGCCTGGTCTGACCCAGGAGTTAAATAATGATGCAAAGCAAGCTTTGAAAGCTTTGCACCATTATTCAGCCCCTCCGCCCACCTGTCCGTCATTTTAGAACGCAGGGATAAATATAGGGCTATGGGGCTAGCACCATTTTTTAGATAGGAACGCCTACCTTGCATCTCATTGACGCAAGGTAGATTCATACATCTAAAAAATGGTGCTAACTCCAATATTTTGATGTATGGAGTTAGTTTTGCGCCTAATTTGCCTAAAAAAAGACGCAAATTTGGCGCAAATGGAGTAAAAATATGCACCTTAGTATATTCACATAGGTAGGAGGAACTAGTTGAGATGTTACCAGGTCATGCTGGAATCACGTTCAGCATTAAGAGGCTTGTTTCTACCGATTCTTGATTTAAAACCGATAACTATTTTTTTTTTTTTAAGTATTTAAAGCTGTTGAAACTTATAATCAGTTCTTCTAGGTTCAACGGCTTAACGTTACGTTAGCTTATTTTGGACATTCCTAATAATTTCTAAACTCATTTTTTCAAAATGAGGCAATAATGAATCAATGAGTTGGCCAATTTGGATTCACGTATTTTCAGCAACAGGTACATTAACACCATTGAGCTATTTTATTAACAATATTGTTCTCGGCGTTGTGGAGTTAGGTTGAGTTTGTGAAATCTATTGCAATGCTGCAATCACTGATGCAACTCGGAGGGAAAGGTGGCAAAGTTTTTGGTTGCGCAGCTAATTGAACTGTTGGACTTTTGTTGGGAAAGTTTCTAAACTGGACATACCTTTTCATCAGCTGCTGGAAGCGGTTTAATGCTGCCTCCCAGCCTACTTCCACAACAAAGAATTATAGTGAAACACGGATCAGACAACAATACTGTCATGTTGTCAGCCTATTTTAGATCTTCAGCTCCAAGAGTTGCAGCTCATCCCGAAAGGGCACAGTCTGAAGCCTTCACAACCAGCACTGCTGTAGTTTTCTTTCAGATATTTAGCCTTAAGACATTTTCCCTCGAGGGTCATCGGGTCAGCAGTCACACAGAAGATCTAACGTCAAAATAACTCGCTATCACATCTCAGTTTAGGTTTTTCAGATTTTCAGCATCAAGGAATTTTGTCCGCCTCGTGTGATTGTCACTTTCCTGGGCAATAATGCTTTGGGTTTAAAGTGGATTCACAGTTCACATTTTTATATCTATTGATTGAAATGGTCCTTGGTTAGACGATGGACAGCAAAAGAAACTATCGGAGCCAAAAACCTGTGATCTTTAAATGTTCAGCATTCGTTTTAGCTGCGTGGAGAGATGCGTCACTACAGACAAATAATTTGTTTAGTTTCAAAGAGCGTCTATAACTCATGTTATCACTTAACTATCTGCAGTTTCACTCCTTAGAATATGTCATGATTCACCAGCTCTGCTATGGCTATGAAAATCTACTGTTATTGTTATTCGATAGGCATAAATAGGGGTGTCTCATCCTTATCTGAAAATGATTTTGAATTTCGTTGTTTTCATTGGTACATTGGCGTATTTATTATGCTAATAAAGATAGCTGTTGAAAGGCGAGCCTGATTCGACTTTTCGTTTTGTACAATTTCTAGTTAATTTCATACATTAAGAAAATCTCTATATATCACAGCATACTTGTTGTATTGCTATCATGTCTTAAGTTTAAAAAATATATCCAGTGTGTATCTATCGAAACATTTTGGTTTGAGGTACATTTCATGGAAAAAACGTAGCATGACGATTAGTCCATTTTAAGATGAGACATTTAGCGCCTGCTTTGCTGTGAGTCAGGGCGTCACACACATCCATAAAGTATGTTATTGTTGGTATACTGCTTTATCTGCAAATACTTCATATGAGGCCACAGATTCACTGCTCGCTACATTACACCCTTATAGCCCGCTGCAGGTAGAAGGGCTGTAAAGCTATTAGAACATTCCACACACTCGGGCCCATATTTATACTTTGCGCCGCATTTTCGTAATTTTTTGCAGCGAAAGCAGTGCAAACTTATAAATTACAATTATATCATGTATGTTTGTGCCGCTTTTGCGTAAAAAAATTACGCAAATGCGGCGCAAAAAAAGTATAAATATGGGCCTAAGGGTGGAATGTTTTAAATTAAAATGGGGAAAACATGAAGATGAACATTGGAATGTTGGAACTCCAGTCAAATCTCAGTCATTATAAGCCCAAAGCTACTTTTTGTTCTCAATGGAGCTCTCAACATTCCAATACCCTGCTATAGCCATGAAGCCCGCTGTAGCGGGCTATACCGGCCATTAAAAGCCCTCTATAGCGTTAAAGGCCTGGCCGAAGGCGAGGGCCTTTAAAAAGGGGGCAGGACGTTAATTGTCTTTGTAGCCCAGCTACGAAGGGCTATAAGGCTATTAGAACATTCCACCACAATAGGGAAGAATGTTCTAATAAATAAAACAAAGTCCTCATGGAGCCTGAGGGACTGAAATCTGTGAACAAAGAACCTTTGAATGTTGACAGCCTGGGCTTTTACCAGCCAGTAAAAGCCCTGAGCACTCCATTGTCCAATAAGGATTATTTCCTATCCCTAAAGTTTATCATTTCACAAAGGAAAATACCTATCATAATCACATCCAAGCTAAATATCAACAAATGTTTTTGTGTTATGGGCTGGGGCGTTTGAAGCTAGGTCGACTACTTTCTGAAGTAACATCCCCCAACCCCTATTGTTATTTTTCTTAGGAGTTTGTCCTTCTCACATAGTCATATATGAGAGAAAGCTCCCATCTGACTGATTGGTGGGTGATTTGCTTTTTGACCAGAGCTTAGAATTGTGGATAAAAGGGACTTTGACTTATTGTACACCGTATTTGGTACAATACAGAAAGACAGCTTGCTGCACTGCGTTAAATGGGGGAGGCAGGAATGTGCCATATTTACAATGATATGACAGATTTCTGCTCTCCCTCTGCTCTGGCACACTTCTGAGTGCCAAGTGCCCATGCAAGCACTCTTGTACCATGCTGTAAGTGTGCCTATGTTGCAGTACAAAAGCAATCATCTAAGGCTTTTTCCTGTTTCTATGTGTGCTGTAGAATGCAGCACAAGTAGAAAGAGGAACAAATAAGAAACAAACACATTTCTCCTTGTTATATCTCCACTCTGAAGAGGTACTATTTTGAGGCAGTCCTAGGTTTACTAGTGTTAGTAAATCAGTGAATGCACCAATAACTATGGGTGTTTGCATGGGAACACCCATACTCCACCCATGGAATGACTTCCCAGGGCAGAGTAATGCAAGGCAGAGACTCACTCTGCCTTGCGTTACTCTAGATTTACTATGCCCAAAAGAGCCATGCAAGGTAGCTCTGCTTGGCATTGTAAATCTCACTTAAGGGCTTGTGTTGCTCTTGGTTCACCTTACGTGACAAGAGAGTAATAGAACCCAAGATAAATCTGGCCCCAGGTCACCACCAGACCCAGTAATCAATAATTTTATATCAGCTCTCACCAGACCCAGTAATTAACAATTTTATAACAGCGCTTTTAGAGAAGACACTTACTAGAAACTCCTTTTGCTTTGACAGTCAAATAATTTCTAGGGCAAATGTACCTTCATGAGAGGAATGTTTGCTCCATTCTTTGAAATGTTTTGTTGATAATAGTGACACTAGATATTTCTACCTTTAATAGGAGCACATTCAGTGATGGAAGAAGTATATCAATGATGTTTTTATGTTACAGAAAACTCAAGTGCACTGGTGTCTGAACTTGACCACGCAAGCAGGTTTGAAATTCATATATGCTACTGACAATAAAAATAGCTTTTATCCTGACCCCTCCATCAAGTGTGCTGAAAAATACTTTTACACAAATCTTTTCCAAAATGAGAATTACAAAACCCTACTTCAATACCAAAGTAACTATCCTAGAGTCCATGGAGATAGTTTCCCTTTTGGACAGTTTCTTGCTATTCATCAAAATTGTAAATTCAGAGAAGACTACTTTGCAGAGACTACAGCTTTAACAAATTGTCTACAGAAAAGAGAATAAACAAGCAGACCAGTGAAGAAAATATGAAAATGAAAATTGGTCTGCCTGGACAGCAAACTTACAATCTTTGATGTGTAACAAACTTTTGCCCTATCACAAGAAGAATTGGAAGTACATTAAAACATTGATATGTTGTTAGAAATGGGGTTTCTGGATGGTGAGGGTATGCACCTCAGACAGGCAGAACCCACCCACTCTAGTCAGGGCGAGGGAGTTACACCCCCAAGATAACCCCTGCTCACACCCTTGGTAGCTTGACACGAGCAGTCAGACCTATCCCAGAGGCAATGTGTAAAGCGATTGCACAACACACACAACACACGTGATGCACTATCCCCACCTCAAAGGAAACACAACACAAAGATATATAAAAATAAACTGTACTGTACACAACATCTTTAGACCAAACACAACATGTCAGTAATAACCTGCTACCCAAGCAGTTGTCAGAATATTACACAGTATTATCAATCTGTGAAAGCCAGCAGTAATCACATACAACATATAGGTTGCTGGTTATTCTGCAACATAAGCAGTAGTCAGGAAAAACATTACTAAAAGAATGCACATGTCATAATACCGTAATAAATGCCCATAAAAGGAACATCAGACAACACATTGCAAGACATGCATGTACACTGTAGCATTCACATTGTGCAAAAATCACCAAAACATCAGGGCTACACATATCAAGAAAACCTAGGTCACCAACAGGGTAGAAACAGTATCATGTAATGTACCAGGGGCATTATATTACACAAAAATGTCATCAGCTCATTAGGAATGCCCAGAACCAATAAGCATTCCTTACTTGCTCATCTGCCATGTTCCTCGGGCCACAGAAAGGGGCTCCAGCGCTCCCTTTGTGCTAAGTGGGGACCCGACTGACTTTGCGGGGACACACTGTGAGACGTCCCTTGAATGCAAGTGGGGCACCCACTCCTTTCTTTCTAAAGGGGCGATCTCTCCCAGGTAACCACCAATGCCACCAAGATGCCCACGGGGGCCATGGCAGGCTCTTGCAGAAAGAGAGGAGAAAAGGTCTCCCTTACTCACAGGCATAAGGAGCTCACACGCTGCAATCACAGTGACCTAGCAGAGGGACTTAGCCTTAGGGACTTAGGGCTAGGATTGACCTTGCCTCCTGTTTTCTGAAGCCTCAGGGCTAAAAAGACAATTATATTTTGGTAAGTTTGCGCCGCTTTTGCGTCAAAAAATGACGTGAAGGCGGCACTGACTTTTCATAAATCAGACCCTTAATCTTGTCAGGAAACTCCATGTGTGCCAGAAATAGACGCACAGCCTTCCAGAAGTGATACACAGCAGTTTTGCGACGGAGAAATCACCGCACAGCCAAGCCGGAACGACGCAGCCCAACTCCCCAAGTGAAGAATCGATGCAGCGCCTGCCTTGTGGCAGAAATTCAACACACAGCCTACCGGATTGACACACAGCCGAACCGTAATGACAGCCTGACTTTCAAAGTGAAGAATCAATGCAGCACCTGCCGTGTGACAGTAAAAGAGGCATCACCTACCGGATTGACCCAAAGTCTGCGACTTCTTCCTGCACTCCCTGCATCATCCCTGGGCATCAAAAAGATCCCCGCATTGCAGTGAGGAACCAAGACTGGGCACCGGAAATTGACGGAGAGCCCCTTGCAGTGTGGAAAGAAACAACGCATTGTCTGTGCCGCGCTGATAAATCCGACGCACATTGTATTTTTCCATGTGTCTCCTCCTCTGCAGTCTCTGTGTATGTTATTTTTGATGCAAACCAAGTACTTTGTGCAAACAAGAGACAACAGTTGTTTTCTAAGATTTAATACTCGTTTTAATCTTGCAAAAGTGATATCTCAACTTGTGCTGATTGAATCTTTATCCTTTTGACCTTAATTTAACCAGATAAATATCTTCTACTTTTCTAAACCAGTGTGTTGTATTTTTTGGGTGTTTTCACTCAGTTATTGTACAATTTATTGCAGAAATACTTTACACATTGCCTTTTAAGCTAAGCCTGACTGCTGAGTGCCAAGCTACTCGAGGGTCGGCACAGAATAATTTGGATTGTGTGTGACTTACCTATTAGGTACTTATTAGGATGGTGGCAACTATTTGAACAAGGATCCATACCTCTGCCAACTAGAGACACCTTTTCTAACAATGCATAAGACAGCAAGACATTTTTTAAGTACGAGCGGTACATTTTCATACCCAAACGAAGTTGCATCACCACTGTTAGATTCCCCCATTGTGAACTCTCTGTCAACCCCAGCACAGAGGAATGTGGCCAATCAGGCTCTGAGACCCATATCTGAAGGTTAATGACTGGCAGGTCGCAGGTGGGGTAACACTTAGCAGGCAGCCAAACGCACAAGTAGGAAAACCTAGATCAGATCCCATAGATAGGCAGTAACAATACAATGGTCCACAGAGATTGGACTCAATAAAGCCCCAGAGGGACGCATGCACTTCCAAAACACCACAAAGTTAGATGCCACATGTAGTTAGGTACACTTATTCAATCAGTGCACTGCACACACAGCACACACATTAACAACAGACCACTCAGGCCGAACATCTGGACACATACTCGCTTGCCCACACTGTATCTACGCCAGGGCGAGGCCCACTTGAATTCCCTATGTGGAAATGTATCTATGGTTAGGTTCACATATTCATGGTTTTAGTTCACCCAGAGAAATGTATAAAACTCACTTCAATTCATGTACAAATTGAGACAGTCCTCAGAATCCAGTTCTGTAACATCTCTCTCGGCTGTGATGTTTAATTAAATTAATCAACACCTCTTGTCTTTTGTTTTTTAAGATAAATTCTCATTTGAGTAACATTTGCATGGCCATTTGTATGTCCACTTTTTAGTTCAGGTGAGCATTAGGGAGTGCTGGATTAGGTATGGGTGGTTAATAAAAAAAAAGGGGGACAGAGGACTTTGAGTAGGTTCAGAAATACACTACTAAATATAACAGAGTATTTTTTAAGGCTGGAGGTCAGTAATACGGTTTTTACAGCACTGGATATTCTCCAATCTTTTTACTATTTAGGCAGTTCTGGAACAGGTTACGTACTCCTGACTGACTTCTTCCTGTACTATTGGTGCAATATTATCTCCAAGCTGGATTTCTTTATCGAATACCATGTTAGTGTAAAGCCCAAGTGTGCAGATGTTGTAGTCCTTCAAATTGCAGTGTCCAGGTGCATGTCAGGTGTCCAGCAGGGCAGTACTTCTTCTTCTGTCATTGTTCCTTGTAGGGACTTGAGGTGTGGGTGCAGCTCTGCCAAATGTATCCTTGCTCCTTGGGTGAAAAGCAGGTGTTGGCAAGTGTCCAATCAAAAGCAGGCTACTATTCTTTAGGATGACCACTTCCTGGGAAGTGTGGCAAAAATCAATCCCTGGGAGCAACATTCCTTAAAAATCCAAAATGGTAGAAAATGAATTTTGGAGGTTAGTTCTTGCTAAGCCCACCTACTTGTGTGGCTACAAATCCTTAACACCCCCCTCTTCTGCCCTCTCCTAATCTAATCAAGAGGGAATCTGGTTGTCTGCGTTTGAAGGAAATGGAGGAGGTCCTGAACTGCTCCAAATGACCTCCCCCCCTTTGAAGACCAGTTTGGGTGTTCTACCCCATCCTTTTTCAGACATCCTCACCTAGGCACTTCCTTCGTGATCAGCCCAAGGCCACTTCACACCTCATCAAGGCAGCCTGGCCAGTGCCAGAGAAGGGCGCTACAGAGCTGAAGCTGGTAACTTTTTAGGAAGAGTTCTAAAGCTGTTTCTAGGTAAAAGATATATGAAATTCAACAGTGTCAAGGTGTTCCATTTATTATACCATTAAGTTTGATATCAAACTTGACAGGTGTAGCTCCTTTATAGACATTATTAATCAAACTAAAGTCTCCCCATTTTAGCCTATGGAGCCTATTCACTACAATGAGGGAAAACGAATTTGGCTTTTTTAACTCACCGGGGCTTACAAAACATATTTCATAAGGTCCCTGCTTACAGTTACACTGCACCCAACCGTGGGGGCACCTAGGGCACACCTTAGGGTTGACATATATACAAATAAGGTAGTGTAAGACTTTGGAATACTTTTAATTCCAAAGTCAAATTTGCATGTAATTTTGGTTTAAAAAACAGCCAGCAAGGCACCTCAGCAGTGCACCTATGAGGGCACTACCTATGCTGGGGTCCCTAAACCTACATGCCTTACCATAGACTAGGGACTTATAGGTAGGTTAACAATTCCAATTATACTTATTGCATTTGCATACTCATTTTACATAGAGCGCAGGCCCTGGGACTAGTTAGCAGCACCCGTGGCACCATCAGAGTCAGGAAAACACCAGCAAAAAGTGAAAAATAGGGGCAAAAAGTTAGGGGGCTTCTCAAATCAGCCCAATTTTCTCACAACACTTACATTTACAAAGCAGTTGCAATTTCTTTTGTCAACAAAACAGTCTTTGGTAGAGTGAAAATACTGAGTTGCAGTGATCTCATGTGCACCTTCAATGCTTGCTAGATCCTCATGTTACTTACTCAGGCCTACAAAATCATCTTGGCCAGAAATTTGGAACTGATGCTGCTGTAAGAGCCACCCATTATCACTCACAATCATTGTGAGCCACTATAGATCAAACTACCTACACAATCCTTGCACATAATCATGCACATACCCTACATTGGCTTCCTGCCTAAACTCCCAAGAGTCAGAACCCATGGTCTACATCACATACACTGACTAAAGGCAACAGTGGATAGTTGCTATGTGTCATTGAGACCAGAGATTTGTGTGTTGTTTGGACATGTGTGGATTCTAATGGGACAAACTGGGATGCATGATGGTAAGCCACTGTCATCTGAACTTGTTGCCCCTAAAATAATTCTAACTATATGTGGCTTCATGACAGGTTGAAATTATACAGAACTAAATGATTGACAGTATGTGGTGGACTCCCACGTAACAGTACAGCTTCAGACAATTCCAGACCCCCAATTTTTTCACACCTAATCACTGTTGTTTCAACATTGGCAATATAGAGTTGGTCATACATATGGTACACTGTCTACTGGCGATTGTCAGTCAGTCGTCTGCAGTTTGTGTGAGGAAATAGGATTTGTGTTATACATAGCTAGACATTGTAGCTTCTACTGTCAGGTGGCATTACATTGTCATGCACAGAACATTCATACATTGGTCACAAAAATCTGTCACACATAAATCATTCTGTCAACTCAAAGCACAACAACAGCCACATTACCAAAAGGGAACCAAATATCCTGTGAACCATAAAGGAAGAGGTTACCCAGTTGGACGTGCCCAATCCTCTGGGACAACCTTGCCAACCTCGGCCTCAAACAACTGGTGAACACCGCCACCCACATCGCCGGACACACGCTCGACCCTATCTTCTCCGCCAGCAAACACGTCTTCTTCAGCCACACCTCTGCCCTACACTGGACCGACCACAGCTGCGTCCACTTCACATTCCGACGCGAGACCTCCCACCTCCGCACTCAACCCATCCCTCATCGACAGTGGAACAAGATCCCTGAAGAGCAACTCTTCTCCGCTCTCGCCGCCAACCAACCCACCCTCACCACCGACCCCAACGACGCAGCTCTCAACCTCACAAACTGGATCTCCAACTGCGCTGACAACCTTGCTCCCCTCAAACGCACGCATCGACAGACCAACACCAAAAAACCTCTCTGGTTCTCTGACACCCTCAAAGAATCAAAGAATCAAAGAAAACTTGTCGTGCCCTTGAGAAGGCCTGGCGCAAGGACCACACCGCTGACAACATGACCGCCCTCAAGAACGCTACACGCGAACACCACCACCTGATCCGCACTGCCAAAAGGAACTTTTTCACCGACAGACTAGACAAAAACAGCCACAACAGCAGAGAACTCTTCAGCATCGTCAAAGAGTTCTCCAACCCCAGCGCCAGCGCCAACGCCGTCACGCCCTCACAGGATTTGTGCGAATCCCTCGCCACTTTCTTCCATCGCAAGATCAGCGACCTCCACGACAGCTTCGGACACCAGACCCAACCATACACCACTGAACCCGCTTCCCAGGACATCACCCTCAACAACTGGACCCACATCAACACGGAAGAAACCAAATCCATCATGAACTCTATCCACTCCGGCGCCCCTTCGGACCCCTGCCCGCACTTCATCTTTAACAAAGCCGACGACATCATCGCCCCGCACCTCCAGACCGTCATCAACTCTTCTTTTTCTTCTGCTACCTTCCCCGAATGCTGGAAGCACGCTGAAGTCAACGCCCTACTAAAGAAACCTACGGCTGACCCAAGCGACCTGAAAAACTTCCGCCCCATCTCTCTTCTACCTTTCCCAGCCAAGGTAATAGAAAAGACCGTCAACAAACAGCTGACCACCTTCCTGGAAGACAACAACCTGCTCGACCCTTCACAAACCGGATTCCGAACCAACCACAGCACGGAAACCGCCCTCATCTCAGTCACAGACGACATCAGAACCCTGATGGACAACGGTGAAACAGTCGCCCTCATTCTCCTCGACCTCTCGGCTGCCTTTGACACCGTCTGTCACCGCACCCTAATCACCCGCCTACGCTCCACCGGGATCCAAGGCCAGGCCCTGGACTGGATCGCCTCCTTCCTCGCTAACCGCTCCCAAAGAGTTTACCTCCCTCCGTTTCGCTCAGAACCCACCAAGATCATCTGCGGCGTACCTCAAGGCTCATCGCTCAGCCCGACACTCTTCAATGTCTACATGAGCCCCCTCGCCGACATCGTACGCAAGCACGACATCATCATCACCTCCTACGCCGACGACACCCAACTTGTACTCTCCCTCACCAAGGACCCCGCCAGCGCCAAGACCAACCTACAAGAGGGTATGAAGGACGTCGCAGATTGGATGAGGCTCAGCCGCCTAAAGCTGAACTCTGAAAAAACGGAAGTCCTCATCCTCAGCAACACCCCATCCGCCTGGGACGACTCCTGGTGGCCCACGGCCCTCGGCACCGCACCGACCCCCGCAGACCACGCCCGCAACCTCGGCTTCATCTTGGACCCTCTTCTCACCATGACCAAGCAAGTCAACGCCGTGTCCTCCGCCTGCTTCCTCACTCTCCGCATGCTCCGTAAGATCTTCCGCTGGATCCCCGTCGACACCAGAAAAACCGTGACCCACGCCCTCGTCACGAGCCGCCTGGACTACGGCAACACCCTCTACGCCGGGACCACAGCCAAACTCCAAAACCGCCTGCAACGCATCCAAAACGCCTTCGGACGCCTCATCCTCGACGTACCCCGCAACAGCCACATCTCCGCACACCTGAGACACCTGCATTGGCTCCCAGTCAGCAAAAGGATCACCTTCCATCTTCTCACCCACGCACACAAAGCCCTCCACAACAAGGGACCGGAATACCTCAACAGACGCCTCAGCTTCTACGTCCCCACCCGCCCCCTCCGCTCCGCTGGCCTCGCACTTGCTGCCGTCCCTCGCACCTGCCGCTCCACGGCGGGTGGGAGATCTTTCTCCTTCCTGGCGGCCAAGACCTGGAACTCCCTCCCCACCAGCCTCAGGACCACCCAGGACCACTCCGCTTTCCGGAGACTCCTAAAGACTTGGCTGTTCGAGCAGCGATAACCCCCCCTTTCCCCCCTAGCGCCTTGAGACCCGCACGGGTGAGTAGCGCGCTTTATAAATGTTAATGATTTGATTTGATTTGGGTTCCGTAGAGTTGGCTGTACAGGGACAGAACTTACATAGAAAGGAGCTCCAGCTTCACAGAGGAGAAGGCAGGGACCCTGTTACCTGTATTGTCTGGCATCCTGGCTTCCAGAGGTCGGTAACAGCAGCAAAAATTAAGGAGGTCCTAATGGCTGCAGTGTTAGAAGGCAAGTGTTTTTTTTTTTTACATGACACAGCGCACAACTTCATAGTGGACACGATCTGTGACGGAAATGGACACAGCAATTCGCTTTTGTGTATAGTCATCATGGAGGTTCCCACCTACTACACGGTCAATGTCCACTGACGCCCTTCAGCTGTACAATGTCCTGATGGCAAGGTCAGGCAACCGCCATTTTAGGGTGTTTATCTGCGCATTTTACAATTGTGTATGCATCACAATTGGGGACTAGCGCATTTCTAACAGTCAAATACAAACAACACTATTCTGGGCAAGATATGACATTTGAAAATGTGTACCATGATTGTGTTTGCAAAGATAGTGTGTAGGAGGCTGGACTGGCTTGTAGTGAGTACCAAGGGGTACTTGCACCTTGCACCAGGCCCAGTTATCCCTTATTAGTGTATAGGGTGTCTAGCAGCCTAGGCTGATAGATAATGGTAGCTTAGCAAAGCAGCTCAGGCTGAACTAGGAGACGTGTGAAGCTACTACAGTACCACTTAGTGTCATATGCACAATATCATAAGAAAACACAATACACAGTTATACTAAAAATAAAGGTACTTTATTTTTATGACAATATGCCAAAGTATCTTAGAGTGTACCCTCAGTGAGAGGATAGGAAATATACACAAGATATATATACACAATAGCAAAAATATGCAGTATAGTCTTAGAAAACAGTGCAAACAATGTATAGTTACAATAGGATGCAATGGGGAAACATAGGGATAGGGGCAACACAAACCATATACTCCAGAAGTGGAATGCGAACCACGAATGGACCCCAAACCTATGTGACCTTGTAGAGGGTCGCTGGGACTATTAGAAAATAGTGAGAGTTAGCAAAATAACCCACCCCAAGACCCTGAAAAGTGAGTGCAAAGTGCACTAAAGTTCCCCTAAGGACAAAATAGTCGTGTTAGAGGGAGAATGCAAGGAAAACACAAATCAGCAATGCAACAACGATGGATTCCTGTCTGAAGGTACCTGTGGAACAAGGGGACCAAGTCCAAAAGTCACAAGCAGCTCGGAGATGGGCAGATGCCCAAGAAATGCCAGCGGTTGTTGCAAAGAAGCTCTTTCTAGGCTGAAGAACTGTGAATACTGCAGGAACGACAAGGGCTAGAGACTTCCCCTTTGGAGGATGGATCCCCCACGCCTTGGAGAGTCGTGCAGAAGTGTTTTCCCGCCGGATGGACGCCAACAAGCCTTGCTACACGCAAATCGTGCGTTTGGCGTTTTTGGACGCTGCTGGGGCCCAGGAGGGACCAGGAGGTCGCAAATTGGACCTGCGGAGAGAGGGGACGTCGAGCACGACAAGGAGCCCTCACTGAAGCAGGTAGCACCCTGAGAAGTGCCAGAAACAGGCACTACGAGGATGCGTGAAACGGTGCTCGCCGAAGTTGCACAAAGGAGTCCCACGTCGCCGGAGACCAACTTAGAAAGTCGTGCAATGCAGGTTAGAGTGCCGTGGACCCAGGCTTGGCTGTGCACACAGGATTTCCGCCGGAAGTGCACAGGGGCCGGAGAAGCTTGCAAAGTCGCGGTTCCCAGCAATGCAGCCCAGCGAGGTGAGGCAAGGACTTACCTCCACCAAACTTGGGCTGAAGAGTCACTGGACTGTGGGGGTCACTTGGACGGTGTCGCTGGATTCGAGGGACCTCGCTCGTCGTGCTGAGAGGAGACCCAAGGGACCGGAGATGCAGCTTTTTGGTGCCTGCGGTTGCAGGGGGAAGATTCCGTCGACCCACGGGAGATTTCTTTGGAGCTTCTGGTGCAGAGAGGAGGCAGACTACCCCCACAGCATGCACAAGCAGGAAAACAGTCGAGAAGGCGGCAGGATCAGCGTTACAGAGTTGCAGTAGTCGTCTTAGCTACTATGTTGCAGGTTTGCAGGCTTCCAGCGCGGTCAGCGGTCGATTCCTTATCAGAAGATGAAGAGGGAGATGCAGAGGAACTCGGCTGAGCTCATGCATTCGTTATCTGAAGTTTCCCCAGAGACAGAGACCCTAAATAGCCAGAAAAGAGGGTTTGGCTACCTAGGAGAGAGGAAAGGCTACTAACACCTGAAGGAGCCTATCACAAGGAGTCTCTGACGTCACCTGGTGGCACTGGCCACTCAGAGCAGTCCAGTGTGCCAGCAGCACCTCTGTTTCCAAGATGGCAGAGGTCTGGAGCACACTGGAGGAGCTCTGGACACCTCCCAGGGGAGGTGCAGGTCAGGGGAGTGGTCACTCCCCTTTCCTTTGTCCAGTTTCGCGCCAGAGCAGGGGCTAAGGGGTCCCTGAACCGGTGTAGACTGGCTTATGCAGAATTGGGCACATCTGTGCCCAACAAAGCATTTCCAGAGGCTGGGGGAGGCTACTCCTCCCCTGCCTTCACACCATTTTCCAAAGGGAGAGGGTGTCACACCCTCTCTCAGAGGAAGTTCTTTGTTCTGCCATCCTGGGCCAGGCCTGGCTGGACCCCAGGAGGGCAGCTGCCTGTCTGAGGGGTTGGCAGCAGCAGCAGCTGCAGTGAAACCCCAGGAAGGGCAGTCTGGCAGTACCAGGGTCTGTGCTACAGACCACTGGGATCATGGAATTGTACCAACAATGCCAGGATGGCATAGAGGGGGCAATTCCATGATCATAGACATGTTACATGGCCATATTCGGAGTTACCATGGTGAAGCTACATATAGGTAGTGACCTATATGTAGTGCACGCGTGTAATGGTGTCCCCGCACTCACAAAGTTCAGTGAATTGGCTCTGAACAATGTGGGGGCACCTTGGCTAGTGCCAGGGTGCCCTCACACTAAGTAACTTTGCACCTAACCTTTACCAGGTAAAGGTTAGACATATAGGTGACTTATAAGTTACTTAAGTGCAGTGTAAAATGGCTGTGAAATAACGTGGACGTTATTTCACTCAGGCTGCAGTGGCAGGCCTGTGTAAGAATTGTCAGAGCTCCCTATGGGTGGCAAAAGAAATGCTGCAGCCCATAGGGATCTCCTGGAACCCCAATACCCTGGGTACCTCAGTACCATATACTAGGGAATTATAAGGGTGTTCCAGTAAGCCAATGTAAATTGGTAAAATTGGTCACTAGCCTGTTAGTGACAATTTGAAAGTAATGAGAGAGCATAACCACTGAGGTTCTGGTTAGCAGAGCCTCAGTGAGACAGTTAGGCACCACACAGGGAACATATACATGCACACCTATGAGCACTGGGGCCCTGTGTGACAGGGTCCCAGTGACACATACATATAGGCCACAAACCTATGAGCACTGGGGTCCTGACCAGCAGGATCCCAGTGACACATAACAACCATACTGAAAACATGGTGTTTTCACTATGAGCACTGAGGCCTGGCTATCAGGATCCCAGTGAGACAGTGAAAACAGTGACAAACACCCTGACATACACTCACAAACAGGCCAAAAGTGGGGGTAACAAGGCTAGAAAGAGGCTACCTTCTCACATAGTGCCGCTGGTGGAGTACTACCCCATTAACGGTACTAAATTTGTTTTACGAAAAATGACATAGGTGCAAATAATACAGTGCAAATGTATTATTTGCACATAATGATGAACATTCATAAATGTGTTAATGTGTATAATGTACATATTAGTGGGCCATATATTTGATGTCAGTGTATACATGTATCATCTAATTAAATTTTTACTGTTACTCAGTAGTCAGATGTGCATTGATATTAGTAGTATGTTGTGACCATTTCATCTGACTTTTTTTTCCATACATACACATGCCTGAAACCAGTCATTGGTAGGGGGTGACAGCCCTAGGATTTTGTGGCCCTTTCCAAATCTTGCCACCATGGAGGAAAGGGATGTAATCAATCTATATCATCTAAATAGGCAAACTATCCTGGATTTGTGCCAGCAGTTCGATCTCGTGCCTCACAATATGAGTTCAACAGCCATAACATCAATAGTCAAACTCATGGCAGTACTGCATTTTGCACCTTTCAATACACTGTGGCAGTATGTACGGGCATGTCTAAGCCAACTTTCAGTGGTGTGCTACAAGAAGTCCTTGTTTCCCTGATTTAAAACAAGAACAGCTACATCCAATTCTGCGTCCTCAGGATTAAGCCACCATGAAGGGAGAATTTTATGCTTTGGGTGGAATATCACATGGGGTCAGAGCAATAAATGTCATGCATACTGCCTTGGTGCCACCACACAATGGAATACAGGTCTACCACAACCAGAAGAACTTCCATTCCATCAATGTGCAAGTTGTCTGCTTACCAGACTTACATATCACAAGTGTGTGTGTCCTCATCCCGAGGTAGAACAGCAATATACCCATGCAGATGTCCCAACGTGGACCAGAGAGGGTCTGGCTTTTTGGTAAGTACAACATGACTTGTAGATATTTTGCCTGAATCCTAGTTTAGGAGGGGACAATGATTTGGTCTGATAGTAATCTGTTGATGTGTTGATTCTATGTAGGTGACGCAGCGTATCCTAACTGACTGTGGTTTTTGGCACCACTGAGGAATCCAACAACACTAGGGGAAGCCTGCTTCAATGAGGTCAATAGAAGAACACAGAGACAAGTGGAGCGGGCTTTTGGACTCCTGAAGGCTAGGTTTAGGTACCTGGACAAGAACGGCAGATACTTCCTTTACTCACTCAATAAGATGTGCCAAATCATGGATGCCTGCTGCATTCTTCATAACATTGAGTCTGTCGTGGTGGATGGAAGCATGTTTGCAGAGCCAAAAATATTTTAGAGTCAAATGTCCTAAATACTACAGTCCTCAGCAAAGGGAAGTGTGGCCATGGAACAGCCAACAGGGCGAATGGTAGACACACAGGGGGAGATTATGTTTGGCGTCTCTTGGAGGTGGTGGTGTTGTCCTTGCCATCCTCTGCTGATGGTCCAGATGATTGTCCACTCTGTGAGGGAGGAAGGACACAGGTGCAGGGACTGGGGAGCTAGGATCAGGCTCCTCCTGTGGTATGGTCTCCCTGTTTGTGGCTGGCAGAGTTGTAGTTTTGCCCAGATGTTGAGGGACCACAGATTGGGCAGAGGCATGGGGATGAGCCCTGCTCCTGTGCTGGTGGATGTCATAAATGCACCCCCTAGTCAAGGAACCTAAAGTGGAATTGGTGTTCTGGAGATCCACATTGTTCTCCCTCAGCACCTGCTTCAGGTCCCAGATCTCAGTTAGGACCTTTCCCATCATGTCTTGGGACTGATCCCAAGACTTGGTCTAGGGTGGTCTGGCTCACGCAAACCCCAGTAGCCTACCTTGGATGGCCCACAGATTTCCTCCCACAACCCTTGCTCTCACTGGCCTGTATCCTTGAGGTGTACCCCAAACCACTGGTTCCTGGCAGTCTTGAAGCCAGGGTTCTTGGTGACTCAAAAGGAGCCAGGCAGGACTAGGGGGCACAGGATGGATGTGCTTACTCTTGGTGCACAGGTAGTGGAGGTGTCCTCCTGCTTAGTTGGTCTTGAGCAGTAGGAGGTGTTGTGGACTGGGTCTGACTTACTGGAGCAGTGTGTCCAGATAGAGCAGATGGGCCAGATTGCTCCTCATCATCTTGGATTGAAGCATTGGGGTCCTCCTGGGTTGGAGTGGAGATCTCCTAGCTGCCAGATGATGGTGCACTGGTCCAGGTGGTTGGACCTGTGAATGATACAGTGGATATGTGAAACAAATAATGTTTGTGCATTTCATGTGTCTTAATTTACATGTGGGCCACCCTAAAACCTAGAAAGGAAGAGATTGACTTATTAGACCTTTGTGTGATTTTGATTTTCACTGGTTAACCCATGCAGCCTGATTTACACAGATAGAAACTTGAGTCCTGACTTTGTATAATTGCCCTAAAATGGAAAAGAGCAAGTTCAGATTTATTGGTTGCACGTGACAGACATTGGGGCT
Source organism: Pleurodeles waltl (assembly GCF_031143425.1). Taxonomy (NCBI): domain Eukaryota; kingdom Metazoa; phylum Chordata; class Amphibia; order Caudata; family Salamandridae; genus Pleurodeles; species Pleurodeles waltl. Next base: position 114,327,438 of record NC_090440.1, on the reverse strand, counting down.
AACACAGTGGTGGGTACATTGAAGTCCTGAACCCTTACAAGGTCTAGCAGGCTGCAAAATATTGGATGCACAGTGGTTCATAACACACATGATATTGCAATTGAATAGCATATGAACAGTGATATCTTACATGTGTGTGGGTACTAATTTTCTTCTGCGTGCCACTACAAATCTTCTTATTTCTTGGATTAAAAAAACAATGACTTTTGTAAGCATTTTCAACAATTCAGTGTAGTTATGAGTAGGTGTCTACATGGTTGAGATGCACAACAGGTGATATTTAATTCCTGAACATAACATGATGACAGACAAATGCATCAGTTTTCGAAATGTGTGTGCATATTGAAGTAACGGACAGTGTTACAACATCACATTTCCATTTTGATTGTTAGATTCAGGAACAGAGCATCATGGTAGTTTTAGTCATCTGTTGACACCAATACATGTTGAAAAATTGTTTCCATATGTCACTTTAAGAGACTGCATTAGATATGAAAAACACATTACCAACTGGTACACACATATGAATATCATGTGACTTAGAGACAATTCAACTTAGGGACACCATACTGTACTGTGAAAATAGATGTAGTTTTGGATCTGTTTTGGGTAGGACAACAACATACATTGATGGACAATAATGGGCAGAGCCCATGCAAGTGTGTGCTACATGTGTAACTATGCACAATTTGGCTAGCCATATAGTTATCTGTTAGGAGGAGAGCTACACCCATGCTGCTGGTAATTTGTATGACAAAACATATTTTGTTTAGTCACATACTGTATAGCTACATCTGTGTTGCTAAGGTTGTTGCGGCGTTCTAATGGTCTACCTTAAAGGCAGGGTTCTATTAGTGATTTGGGAGATAGACATAGGCCTGATTTACCAGTCTGCACTCCACCAGGGATTCCAGTCAAGCCTTCTGGAGTGAGGATTTGCAAGACCATCTCCTCCCAGGGAAAGAGTCAGAATGGGTGGGGAGGAAAACCATTACTAGTCTTCTGACTCCCCTGCTGACACTTGGAGGTCAGTGAATGAACCTTCCCCCACAGGTCATTCCACCTCTTCCTATTCCCCTCCTGTGTGTCCATTTTGTTAACCACTGCATTCAGCCTGGCAACTATTCTGGACCACATTTGCCTTTCCTGGGAAATTGTAGTATTTTGGACCTATGCTTCAAATAATTGTGGCTCTACTCTAATGATTTCATCCACCATGGCAGACCATTCTCCCTCTGTGAAATAGGGATTTCTTCTCCCTGCCATTGTGAAATTATTCTTAAAAAACTAGTGCTAAAAAAGAAAACTGTAAAAAATACATTTGACTAAAAAGACACAGAGGGAGAGGGAAACTGAATCAAAAATGCTGTCTCCTATGTTGTGATTTTGGCTGGCTGTCTCATCATCTGCTGTGGGATAACAAAGGATTTTGGTCTGAAATGGAGTGTGTTTTATAAGGAGTTTTGCAGGTGTTCACAATTGTCCAGCACAACAGGTGTGGGCTACTGGCATTCAACCAATGGCCACAGCCATGGTACTATACTGAGAGGGTCCTGCCAAGGGCTCCCACATTTATGGACTCGCTGCTGACACAACACCAGCAAGACTATGGTGGTCATTACAACATTGGCGGTAAAAGCTGCTTACCGCTGTGCAGAAGACTGCCAACATACCGCCGTGGAATTCCGCCACAGCTATTATGACCCACATCTCGAAATCCGACAAAATTCAGACACCCACACAAGTCCGCCACACCAAAGGTCAGTGATAAACTGGCGAAAACAAAACCTCCACCGTCACGCCAACAGAAATACGCCCACGCTATCACGACCCACGAATCCACACGGCGGTCTTTCAACCGCGGTATTCCATTGGCGGTACACACCGCCGCGCTCAAAATACACACACACATACAAAACACCGCCACATTGGACAATTCAAAATACACACACCTGATACACATACACACACCACTCCCACACACCCATTACAATATAAAACACACACCCACATCACCCACAAACCCTTATGACCGATATTACAGAAAGAAGGCCAGAGAGAGACACCACCATCCACAAACTAGCATCCACAGGCACTCAACACCATCACCCACACAACTTCCACGCACAAAACACCACACACCACTACATATCACCACACTTATCACCACACACACCACCCCACACATCACCTACACCACCCCATGGCAAGGCAAAGACACCCCAGGTTCTCAGAGGAGGAGCTCAGGGTCATGGTGGAGGAAATCGTCCGGGTAGAGCCACAGCTATTTGGAGCACAGGTGCATCACACCTCAATTGCAAGGAAGATGGAGCTATGGCGAAGAATAGTCGACAGGGTCAATGCAGTGGGACAACACCCAAGAAATCGGGACGACATCAGGAAGAGGTGGAACGACCTACGGGGGAAGGTGCGTTCCGTGGTCTCAAGACACCACCTGGCCGTTCAGCGGACTGGCAGCGGACCCCCACCTCCTCCTCCACAACTAACAACATGGGAGGAGCAGGTCTTGGCGATTCTGCATCCTGAGGGCCTCGCAGGAGTCGGTGGAGGAATGGACTCTGGTAAGTCAAACCTTTAACTACCATATACCCCACCCTACCTGCATGCTATCACAGACCCCCACCCTCACCCCCTCCCCTATCACTCCAACTCCTCACAAATGTACTAATATCACAAACTACCCATCCTAACACCAAGCCCTGCATGCAACACCAAAGCATGGACACCCATCACTAAAGCATGCCCACTGCACATACCCATACACCCCCCTAAACCACCATCACACAAGTCCCCACATAGGAGTGCAAGCACTGGGGTACACGGTCACCCACCCATTGCCCACCATGACACACACAGATGCAATAATTATGCTTTTACACCCCTGCAGGACCACTACCCAACGTCACCAGACAGGAGGGTCCAGACATCTCCACCCCACCCACAGAAGAGGTCCACAGTGATGACAGCAGCTCTGTCCAACTGGATCAAGATGACCAGCCCGGACCATCGTGGGCCTCGGGACAGTCGGTTCCCCTCACACAGGCACAGGCCACCACAGACCTTCCACCCTCTGGTAACACCAGCACAGCACCCACCCAGTGGGCCCATACCTCCGTCCCCAGGACACGTCAATCACCTGTGTGTCCACCACAACAGGGAACCCAGGATGACCCACCCCCCCAACAACAACAGGGACCTGGGGGCAGTGGCAGTGGGCACACGGTCCAGGGGACGGAGGCCCAGGAACACAGGGGAACTGGGGGGGGCTGCTGTGCGAAAGGGGGCAGACAGGCCAAGGGAACCCACTCTCCACAAGGCCCTCTCCTCCATCATGGGAGCATACCACCACTCCCAGGAGACGATGGCAACGGTCCTGGCCAAGTTTCAGGAGACCCAGCGCATGCAGGAGGAACAGTATTTGGGGTTCAGGGAGGAACTCAGAACCATCAGCTCCGCCCTGGGCACCATCGTAGGGGTGCTGAAGGAAATACTCAACACCAGGAGGGACACTGTGGCACACTAAGTGGCCCCTGACACTAGCATGGACGATGAACTGCCCACGACCTCCACCGGCGCTAGTGGACTGGAGGCACCGCCACAGGACCACCACACCAGCACCCAACCCCCTGCAGATGGAGAACCACCCCGCAAGTGGTCCCTGAGATCCAGTAACAAGACAGAGCACGATGCCAAGACCCCAGCCAAGAAATGAGACCACCCTGATTGTCAACCCACTGTCCCACTTTGTCACCCTGTCCATATTGCAACTGCCCCAGCTCCACTTCCTATGCCCATATGGGCAATGCACCTATGAGACAAATAGACTGGACTCTGCCATGGACACTCCTCTGCCATCACCCCTCACCATTTTACAACCCCCTCCAATATTTTGTATGTAAATAAACACACCTAAAGCACCAAAATATCTGGATTCTGTCTGTGATTTTGAAATAGTGTATTTGCAATTACAGTGACAAAATTTCCAGGAAATAGTAATGTCAACATACCTATGTCACACAGCTCTAGTCCATGAGGAATCTAAGCAGATGACACACGTTGGAACCCACACCTGTGAAACCGTAAGGGAAATTGACAACTCATTGACCATACACTGGGTGAAATTGACAGACAGGATAGAGGTAGAAGTTGAAAAGTACTTGTAGTAGGCAGGAATGTATTCTCACCTGTGTTTCACTGGAAATATTGCTGGATGACTGAGTCCCTGTTGTCAATGTCTTCTTCCTCTGCTTCCTCCTCATCACTGTCTACAGGCTCCACAGATGCCACAACACCGCCATCTGGACCATCCTCCTGCAGAAAAGGCACCTGTTGTTGCAAAGCCAAATTATGAAGCATACAGCAAGCCACGATGATCTGACACACCTTCTTTGGTGAGTAGAATAGGGATCCACCTGTCATGTGGAGGCACCTAAACCTGGCCTTCAGGAGGCCGAAGGTGCGTTCGATCACCCTCCTAGTCCACCCATGGGCCTCATTGTAGCGTTCCTCTGCCCTGGTCCTGGTATTCCTCACTGGGGTCAGTAGCCATCACAGGTTGGGGTAACCAGAGTCCCTTAATAGCCACACCGGTGCCTCTGTAGTTGACCCATCACATAAGGGATGCTGCTATTCCGCATGATGTAGGCGTCATGCACTGAGCCAGGGAACATGGCATTCACATGGGAGATGTACTGGTCTGCCAAACATACCATCTGTACATTCATGGAATGATAACTTTTCCGGTTCCTGTACACCTGTTCACTCCTGTGGGGGGGGACCAAAGCCACATGTGTCCCATCAATGGCACCTTTGATGTTGGGGATATGTCAAAGGGCATAGAAGTCACCTTTCACTGTAGGCAAGTCCTCCATCTGAGGGAAAACGATGTAGCTCCGCATGTGTTTCAGCAGGGCAGACAACACTCTGGACAACACGTTGGAAAACATTGGCTGGGACATCCCTGATGCCATGGCCACAGTTGTTTGAAATGACCCACTTGCAAGGAAATGGAGCACTGATATCACCTGCACTTGAGGGGGGATTCCAGTGGGATGGCGGATTGCTGACATCAGGTCTGGCTCCAACTGGGTACACAGTTCCTGGATTGTGGCACTTTCAAACCTGTAGGTGATGATCAAATTTCTTTCCTCCATTGTCGACAGGTCCACCAGTGGTTGGTACACCGGAGGATTCCGTCATCTCCTCACATGTCCCAGCGGACGATGCCTATGAAGGACAACAGCGAGCACAGAGTCAAACAACTCAGAGGTATGTACCCACAGTCTACACAGAACACCAATCATACACAAAATCTGACCTGTATGTGTGTTGAGAGTAGGCCTAGGTATGTGTGACGCAGTTGGTAATTAGGCCATGTGGGCCCCTGAAATGGCGGCTGCCTGTCCTCTAAAGCGGGACAATGGGATGTGAAGTAACTGCGCTGACGTTGTACACCGTCGCGGTAGGCGGTCAAAGACCGCAGCGCAATGCTGCATTAGTTAACATTGGACCCTATGGGTCCCAGGAGCCAATGACGATGCACGCCGGCGGTGATGGTACGCACCACCGCGGACGTGACCGCCGCGGACGTGACCGCCATTTTCGAACTGTTTAATCACTCGATACATGATCTTCGACAGGAGAGGACCTACAATGCAAGTGCTGCTGTGACCTCGGTCTGGAAGAGACAATGGCTCGTGCGTCTGGGGGAAGGGCCCCTGCCTTCACTGCAGAGGAGTTGGAGAAGCTCGTTGACGGGGTCCTCCCCCAGTACACGCTACTTTACGGTCCTCCAGACCAACAGGTAAGCACACAGGGAGCATGTTGTATGGGCTATGCCTGTGTGGAGAGGGCTGGTTGTAAGAAGGAAGGGAGCAGAGTTCTGCGTGCATGAAAGAAGGTGAATGCATGTGCCACATGGCAAGGGTAGGGATGTGGGCCACTCACTTTGACGGTGCAGTTGGTGATGACTTCTCTTCTTCCCCTGTACATTTCATGTAGGTCAGCGCCCACCAGAAGAAGGATATTTGGCGTGCCATCGCCAAGGACGTCCGGACCCTGGGGGTTCACCACAGACGGAGCACCCACTGCCGGAAGAGATGGGAGGACATTCGCCGCTGGAGCAAGAAGACGGCGGAGGCTCAGCTGGGGATGGCCTCCCAACGTGGGAGGGGTGCCCATCGAACCATGACCCCCCTGATGTTCCGGATCCTGGCGGTGGCCTACCCTGAGTTGGATGGGCGCTTGAGGGCATCACAGCAGACACAAGGGGGTGAGTACACTATCATTCAGCTGACTTTGTGTGCAGTGAAGGTGTCTGGGTGGGGGAGGAGGGCTGTGGGTTCCCCTAGGCCAGGGCAAGTTCCGTAGGCTAGGCCCATTCGTAAGGCATGGCCTTGTGGCCCCCCACCCCACCTCTGTAGAGTGCCAAGTACAGCTATTCATGCCCCTGTGTCATCAATGTGTTCAGATGTCGTCCATAGCCTTGTAGGCCATTTCCCAGGAATTGCACTGTAGAACCCAACAGCGCGACGTAGTGCATGGGGCTGCTGTGTCTGTATTGTCCGCCAATGGTAGCGGTAAGCCATGCACTCAACCTGTCTTTCTTCTGTTCCCCCCCACTTTTTTTGCGGTCTCCCTGTTCTTGTGTGCATTAGTATCATCAGGCGGAGGTACAGTGTTACCGGAGCACGAGGGAGCTACATCCCACATGGGCATGGAGGCCCACACTACTGACTCTGAATACACCAGTGGGACGACGGGCGAGGGGAGCCCCACGGTGGTCACAGGATCTGCAACCAGCGACACGGACTCGTCCTCCGATGGGAGCTCCCTTGTGGTGGCGGCAACATCTGTGCCCCCCACTTCAACAGGTAAAGCCGCCACCCCCCCTACCAGCACTGCCCTCCCAGCAGCCCCTCAGCATTCGCCCCGTGCCCGCTCACCCAGGAGGGTGGGCATAACCTTCGCCCCAGGCACCTCAGCCCCTGCCCCTGTCACCTCTGCTGCCCTCAGTGAGGAGGCCATTGACCTCCTCAGGTCCCTTACTGTTGGGCAGTCTACCATTTTGAATGCCATCCAGGGTGTAGAAAGGGAGTTGCAACACACAAATGCATTCCTGGAGGGCATTCATTCTGGTCAGGCTGTCCTTCATCGAACCCTTCAAACTCTGGCCTCAGCACTGATGGCAGCCATTGTCCCTGTGTCTAGCCTCCCCCCTCCAACTTCCTCCACCCAGACCCAATCCCCTGTACCTCTGCCTATCCCAAGCACACCATCAGACCAGCCTGCACACACCTCACCTCACAAGGGAAGCTCAGGCAAACATAAGCACCACACATCCCACAGGCACTCACGCAAGCATCACACACATACAGACACACCAACATCCACTGCCTCCACTGTGTCCCCCTCCTCCACGTCTCCCTCCTCCCCCCCAGTCTCGTCTACACTCACATCTGCATGCACTACCACTACTGTCACGGTTTTGGGCGGGTCTGATCAGGACTCTGGTTGGGACACCCCTTGAGGTCAATGAATACCCTAAAGAGGTAGTGTACTGGGGAAGAAGAGCAGCTAAAGGCATACACTGAAAGGATAGCTATGGATAGGCACAGGAAAGTAAAAGCAGAGCAACCCTGGTGTGAACAAATAGGAAACGGATTACTAGTGGACAAACACGCTGGGGTTGTACACAGAGTAAGGCGCAGAACCTCCCACAGTGACAGGGAATCTCAATGCCTCTGTGCAGTTTGCTCTTACAGATAGTCACCCTGCCAGCCTCATAGAAAGGAGGCAGCAGAAGTGATTCTGTCTCTGGACCCTAGAGCACAAACAAGGATAGTACTTACATACACAGGACGCGCTCTTGTGGGTCCAGCTGGAAACACAGTGGCGATTCCTGAGAAAACAGCAATAGCACACTGTCACTGTTAGGCACGAAAGACAACGTATAACACTAGACAAGGATGGGAGCTGGAATTGCCTCCTGGAAACCAGGAGCCAACCCCAGTACAAAGGAGGACACTTACACACTGGTGAAGACTGATAGAACACTTACCAGACACAAAGAACCAAGAAGAAACAGAAACAGAAGGGAACAAACAAAGAGGCAGAGGCAAGAACTGGGAACAGGCTCAGGCTGAAGTAAAGGCAGGACTAGGACTTGAAAACAGGGTGCAAACGTCTGGCTGGAACAAACAGATAGGACTGGGAGACTGAGAGCAGGCTCTGGCTGGAACAGGCAAGGACTGGGGTGGAATACAGGGAGTAGGAATGAGTAGTAATGAGGAAACAGAGAGCAGGTTTAAGCAGAAACAAGGCAGGAGCAGGGCAGAGAAACAGGGAGCAGGCTCTGGAAGAAACAAACAGATACAAGGCTAAGAGATAGGGAGCAGACTCTGGCTGGAACAATCAGGAGCAGGGCAGAGAAACAGGAAACAGGATCAAGCTGGAACAGAACAGGAACAAAACTGGAACACCATCCGACAAAGGGTCTGTAACACAAAGGAATAGAAGTCCAATGCATGACGGGGAGCTTGAGGAAATGGCTACTTATAAGCAGTTCCAAGCTGGGCTGCACAGGAGAGGTCACAGGTGTGTGTAGTTTCAGACACTTGCAAGTCCTGGAGGAGGGGATCCGGTGAAAAGGAGCAACTGGACTTCTCCCATTGAAAACAATGGGAAATAGAATCTGTGCTTTCCTGACTACCAGGCTGTGCATTATGGGATTTGCAGTCCCAGGAAGCAAATGTAGTACTACACAAGTGTACCATGGAGAAAAGAGAAACAAACAGGAGTCAGCAAGGGACTCTAAATAGGTGTTCAAGGTGATTCCCAGGCTTCCGACAGTCCTCTTACAGCGCCCCCTGGAAATGGGACGACAGAGTCGTAACAACTACAGCCACTACGTCCCGCACCAGCACACCCACCACCACACCCCGCTCACGTGCACTCACCATCCCCACTACCATTTACACGTCCCCTGTGTCCTCTCCCAGTGTGTCTGTGACGCCCCCTCCGAAGATACACAAACGCAGGCACACACCCACCCAACAGACATCCACCTCACGACAGCCTCCAGCGCATGCATCTGCACCCAAATCCACAAAAGTTACACCTCCTACAACCACCACCTCTTCCTCCACTCCCAAACCCCCTCCAGCTACCCGTCCCAGTGTGTCCAAACAACTTTTCCTGTTCCCCCTTAAAATATTTACCACCACCCCCCCAGTCCAACTCATAGGTCCCGTACTAGCACCTAAGCCAAAAAATCTCCGGGACCAGTGGTGCCTGTTGTTAAAGGTATGTGGAGTGCACCGGCCACCAGGCCAGCCAGTGTGGCACAGAGCCACAGCACAGCCAGTCCCCCACCCTGTGAAGCACCAGAAGTTGGACAGTGCCCGGCGGGAGAGGGGGAAGACTCCAGCCAGCCAAGCCGCTCACAGGGGTCCCGGGGGGAGTGTGGACTCAGCTGTGACTCCTCCCAAGGTGGGGAAGGGGCAGAAGAAACCTGCAAAGTCTGCGAGGAGCAGCACGGCGGAGAAGACCGCCATCATCCCCGCTGTCCAGGAGGCCACCGCCAGCCCCATCGTCGCTGTCCAGGAGGCCACCGCAAGCACCATCGTGGCTGCCCAGGAGGGCCCTGCAAGCCACAGCTCAGCTGCCCAGGAGGGCCCCGCAAGCCCCATCGTGGCTGCCCAGGAGGGCCCTGCAAGCCACAGCTCAGCTGCCCAGGAGGGCCCCGCAAGCCACAGCCCAGATGCCCAGGAGGGCCCCACAAGCCACAGCCCAGCTGACCCATGAAGGACCGCCAGCCAGAGCCCAGCTGGGCAATGACGGACAGCCAGGGCAAGGACCGCTGAACAGGGCAAGCACCGCTGAACAGGTCAGAGACCGCCATGGCAAGGACTGCTGAACAGTGCAAAGCCTGCCAACTCAAGCACCTCTGAACAGGGCAAGCACCGCTGAACAGGGCAAGCACCGCTGAACAGGTCAGAAACTGCCAACTCAAGCACCACTGAACAGGGCAAAGACCGCCATGGCAAGGAGCGCTGAACAGGGCAAAGACCGCCAACTCACGTTGGTGCTCCTCGTAGAAGAGCAGGAAGACTAGCGTTGGGAGAATATGAAGTTCCGGCTCCATGCTGTCCTCCTTCCTCGTGGAGTGTGTAGAGGTGAGCGTTTTTCATTCGAAATGCCTGTTTCCGCAGTGCTTTAATCCGCGGTGAATCCGCCCCGGAAAAGGTGGCGGATTGGCCTGTCATAATAGTGTGGGCGGTATATTGTCTCCCGCCTATCTGTTGGCGGTGACCGCAGCGCTGTTTGTCTGTACCGCCATGGCGGTCGGAGTGTTAAAGTGGCTGTCTTTGTTGGCGGTTTCCACCACGGTCGTAATTACAAAACTTTTACCGCCAGCCTGTTGCCGGTCTTACCGCTGCTTTAACACCGTCCACCAGGGTTGTAATGACCCCCTATGTGATCTAAATAGGCTTGGCGGGATGACCCCGTTGAGGTGGTAATGGAGTGCTAATCGTCGGTATTAGAGTCTGCAGTGTCCGTGGCGGGATGCAGCTGATGCAATGGCGTACACTTTGTCGTGGTGGTCTGTGGCTTCATCACAATACATCTAAATACAGTGAGCTTGAGACGGCCAACATGACAGTCTTTTCAGGCCTGCCTCCAATGTGGTTTGGTGTTAAGACCGACAAAATCTAAATCAGACCCATAGGGCCTGATTCCGATCTCAGTGTAGGGATTACTCAATCACAGCAGTGACGGATATCCAGTCTGCGAAAATCTAAATACCTTAGTTTTTTTATGATATTTAGATTTTGGCAGCAATTTATCCTCTACAAAAGATTTCCAATGCACTTATGTAAGGTCCAAAGCAACCTTGATACCCTTGTTGACTCCATCTCCTATCATTTGAAACTAGTCTTTAAACAACATTGGAGAAACCTTCCTTTCTATCTCTCCTCAGACAAAGGAGTAACCCCCTGTGTGCTCACTTTGCACTAATGTGCACTCCCATATATGCATCTAGATGACACAATTAAATAGACCTTCATTTCAGTGACATGTGACACAAAAGCAGTTGTTTCAATGCCGTCTTACCTTCCTCTGCTGTCATTCACAATGTTTAGCAATGCAATCAGGGCTTTACCCTCCCTCTCTGAACACTAAAACCTCAATACTTTGTTGTTAGACCTGATAGCCTTAAGGTGGTCATCCCCCAACTTTTTGCCTACCTCACTCCACTTTTCTGACAATGTTTTTGCTGGTTTTAGGACTCTGCACACTTTACCACTGCAAACCAGTGATAAAGTGCATATGCTCTCTTCTTTAAACATGGTAACATTGGTTCATACCCAATTGGCATATTTGATTTACTTATAATTCTCTAGTAACGTGTACTACCAGTGCCCAGGTCCTGTAAATTAAATGCTACTAGTGAGCCTGCATAACTGGTTGTGCCACCCATAAGTATCCCCTGAATCATGTCTCAGGCCTGCCATTGCAAGGCATTTGTGTGCAGTTTTACTGCCACTTCGACTTGACATTTAAAAGTACTTGCCAAGCCTCAAACCCTCCCTTTTCTATATATAAGTCACCAATAAGGTGGGCTCTAGGCAACCCACAGGATAGGGTAGTATGTAGGTAAAAGGCAGGACATGTACACACATGTTTTTTATGTCCTGGTAATGAAAAACTCCTAAATTCATGTTCCACTACTATTAGGCCTGCTTCTTCCATAGACTAGCATCAGGTCTGCCCTCATATACTTTTTGAGTGATAGATTCTGATCTGAAAGAGGTAAGCAGGTCATGTTTAGTATGGCCAGAATGGTAATTGAACATCCTGCATAATGGTGAGGTTGGATTTTATATTACTATTTTAGAAATGCCACTTTTAGAAAGTGCGCTTTTCTCTGCACTTAAAAACCATCTATTCCTTACAGCCTGTCTCCAAGCAATGTCTGGGCTGGTTGACAGCTCCCTTGTGCATTTCACCCAGACCACCACACACACAGGACACTCAGTCACACCTGCACTCACCTGCATATTGAATAGGTCTTCCTGGGATGGAAGGGTGGAGGGCATGACACTTACATTTCAAAGGCCAGTGGCCTGCCCTCACACAATAGACTGCCAAACCCCCTACTGGGACCCTGGCAGACAGGACTGCACTGAAAGGGGAACTGGTAAACTTAAAAAATAGTCTTTGAAGTCTCCCCCACTTCAAAGGCAGTTTTGAATATGTAAACTGGGTCTCTGAACCAACCAAATCAGACACTTCTGGACCTGCACCTGAACTTTGTCAGAAGACCTGCCTGGCTGCCCAAAGTACTCTCTGGAATGCTTTGCTGCAAATGACTGCTGACCTGCTGGCCTCTGACTGTGCTGGAAGTACTCTGCCTTTCCCCAAAGTGCTCTCCAAGGGCTTGGGTTGAGCTTCCCCGGTGTCTCAGGGACTACAAAGACCTCCACTGCTAGCTTTTTGCTAGTACACCGACTTCAGCAACTTCAAGGTGACCTCAGCGATGCCAGTGATGCCAGCCACGCCACAACCTGCTCCCTCTCCATGAACCTCGCTGCATGCACCGACTTCTGCCTGCAATGCTACTCCACCATCACCGCCACTCCGCTGACATCACTCAGGATTATCGCGACACTGCAAAGTCAACACATCATGTCCTGATGGACGGGAACCAGCGACCTCATCGGGTCACAAGGAATTAAAGCATCGCGGATAATGCCACATCATCTCCCCCTGTCTCGGGACGGAGCTGACGATGCAACTCCACCTGCCTCCCAGCACCTCTCCTTAGATACTATAAGGGAATTACACCGCACAGACTCCACAAATGCCTCTTTCCGACTCCATGCGCCATCCTTGTTCTTAGTTTTCAAAAGGTACTGTACCTGGGGGTCTGTGTGACTCCATGACCGGCAATGGTGGTGTTGGATTGTTGTGATAGCCCCAGTTAGAGCTATTGTGTTTTCTAGGCGCTTTAGTTGGATTTAATCTTTAAAAATTCATAACTTTGCTTGTATACATTGAATATTCATTGTTACAACAGTATTTTATTCAGATGTGGTGTCTTTCTGTGGTGTTTTCACTGTGTTACTATATTTTTTATTGCACACACGCTTTACACATTGCCTTCTAAGTTAAGCCTGATTGCTCACTACCAAGCTACCAGAGGGTGGGTTCAGGATCATTTGGATTGTGTGTGACTTACCCTGACTAGGATTTTGGTCCCTACTTGGACAAGAGTGTATACCTCTGGCAACTAAAAAACCCATTTCTAACATTTGTTTATTGTAAATTACGTGGCCTCATATGTTTCTCCAAAGATACTGCACCAGTCTCATATAATCACAACACTGGTAGTATTCACTTGAGTACTATTAGCCTCTGTAAACTCTTTCACCTCTTATAGCTATATGACATTTCTCCATAATACTGTGAGTCTGACATTGCTTCACACTGTTCTTAACACCTGTCATCTATTATCAACAATTTGCTCTGCCCAAACTCATTGGTTCCTGAATACATACATTTTAATAGGTTGATAATATAGCTTTCATTTGAATGCCTCTTGAATTTCTTCTACATCCATTCAGAAGAAACTGTGACAGTTATTGCTGATGTATTAGTAATATTTCTTCCTTTTCCATTCATTACGCTCAGATAGTAATATTGATAGCCTCTTATGTAATTTTTGTAGGTAAGCTGTAAGGTGAGCTGGCTATCCAACAGGCCTGGGTAAGCTAGGTAGTGTTAAACCAGCCTCCCTTGCATTCTCTGTGATTTATTTGTTGTTACTATGAGTGGCCTGGTGTAGCCGGTGACTTTATGACATGGCTGGGTTGGAGTACATTGAGCCTGGTTGAGGTGGGTGTAACGTTCATGAATTAGACCTTTGTCTATGGACCTTCCTGTGCCTGTCTTTGATTTTCCTCTTGCTCCTCCAAATTTGTAGGAGATAATCCCCTTTTCTGGGCAATTTCCCTATCCATACTAATATGTACAGCTGAGCTGTGCTGTTCTTTATGCTGAATATTCCACACTCACTAAGCATGTTTATGAATGGGTCTTTGTGAATAGCAGTTACATATATACTCTGGGTCTCATTACGAGACAATGTTGTAGCCTGTTTCCCGGTATGTGAGAGGGTGGAAACTTAAGTTTCTGCCCGTCGAACTAGCAGGAAGCCCATATTAGCTCTGGCGGGGTGATCACCGCGTAGGTGGCGGCCATCCTACCGGAGTTTGGCAGGCGGAGTTTCTGATCTGCCAAACTCATAATGGGACCCTGTATGTATACTATTAAATTTTTAAGAAAATGGCTTTTTGACTGGATCAAATAATTATCTCTTTTGTTTGCACTAAAACATACTATAATTTTGTAACTATACATATCTGTATTTCGTTTCTAGCAGGTCTGTGACTTAGGTGTTGTTCCATAAATGCTATAAATAATAATAAAATAAGATAAACAAATTCAGACTTAACATAGTCAGTGAATTAAAGTGTAGCAGACTGGAAGAACAAATGTAAATAGCCAGTGCTCCCTCCCTGCCAAACTAGTGGTTTCCCTGCTTTGATTACAGTAAAAGGAGTGCTGGGTTTATGATAGTGGAGCCTCACCAGTAGGAAATCTCCTAATTTAGAGTGCCAGCAGACCCAAAAAATTATCCTTCCTATGTCCTCCAGAAGAAGAATGGCGGTCTTGGACTGCTACAATGTCCAAATACTGCCACAGTCAGAGAGAAAACTCCTTTTGTATTAGGGTCATTGATATTTTGTTCTTCAGAAAAAACTCTCAATTTTGTTTAAAAAAAAACAAATTATCAGTTGTCCTACCTTAGCAAAGCTTCTAGACTTCAATCAAGGGCTTCAGAAGCAACTCCATTTAAGGCTGAGTGATGCCTACATGTTTGTTGAAGATGTTTAAGTATATCAAGCAGATGTCCACCGTGGAGTTGATGTACTCCATCAACCTTGCTAGTTGATTGAAAATCTTCACAATGTAATGGGCTTCCCATAGTGTTATCAGTATATAGTTATCTGAAATACAATCATGCCTTGTTGGAAAGTTGATTATTGGTAATGGCAGGTAAGTACCTATACTTAGCCATAGGCAACTAACCCCGACTGAGGCCCAGTTAGGTGTAAATAAATTAAACTGAGCTTAACCCTTGGTAGCTTGGCGATTGACAAGGCTTAAATTAGGAGACAAGCATGTAAAACATTTAAAAATCACAAAACAGTAAACAAGTAAAACAGAAAACACAGTAAAGATCCAATACCAATTTATAAAAATAGATTATATTTTCTCTTTAAAATGACACCAAAACGATTAAAATCAGATAAGGGGAACCGGAGATATGAATTGTTAAAGAATTAATGTTTTCTAGCACATAGCAACTAAAAGCGCCAAGCTGGTCATCTGGTCACACTACATATGCTCAAAGTCAAAGTTTCAGGCTGATTGCGATGGAGCCCCGCTAGGTTATAGCAAGAAGGATGCCTCAGTCAAATGTTTACCTTTGGACTTTGTTTTTTTCTTGAAGATTTCCTTCAGCAGACAAAGTCACCAATCTGATCTGACCTGCCTGGAGCCCTCTTCGTATATGCATCGCAGGAGACCTTGGTGAATATTTCTATCTTTGCACTTAGATGATTTTTCTGGATGGAAATCTTGATCCGGGCCGAAGCTGAATCTTGATCCGATGTCACTGGAGCCCTCCTTGGATACGCTATGCAGGAAGTCCTGGTCAGCTTTTTATGTTGGGACTTTGTCACTTTTTTGGAGCTTTTTCCTTCTGACGGGGGTTGACCCTCCACAACTAGACGATTTTGATGTGAGGTCGTCGGATCATCTTCTAGGAGGCCCTGGTGAAAACCTGGAAGTCTGGTTGAGGTAAGCTGGCTTGACTCACCAAAGTGGGTTGTTCCTTTTTTGGAGAGTTTTTCCAAACGTTCTCCAAACTTTTCCAAACTTCTGGATCTCCTTCCAGAAAGTCTTTGAAAGTCCTTTTGGAGTCCACAACTCACCCCAAGGTTCCAGAAGCTCTAAGTTGCTCCATGAGTGTTTGGACTCCAACTCCCAGAATGCACCTGGTTCAAACCCAAAAATGCCCAGTAGCCACTGGTCAGTTCTTCTAGGTTTTAATGCAGGGGACTGTAGTTACTATTTTACACCTGTGGCAAGCAGGGAGTCCCTTCCTCAAAGAGTTGCAGACAGGCAAAATTATTTTTGTGGTGAACCCCAAGTGTGTCCAAGTCTTTCAGAGTGCAGTGTCCAGGTGCAGGTCAGGGGTCCAGCAGGGCAGTCCTTCTTCTTCTGTCATTGTTCCTTGTAGGGATCTAAGGTGTGGGAGCAGCTCTGCCAAATTTATCCTTACTCCTGGACTGAAAAACAGAGGAGGACAGCTGCCCAATCACAGGCAGACCATTACTCTTACAAAATGGCAGAAACTGAATTTTGGAGGTTAGGTCTGGCTGATCCCACCCTCTGATGTGGCTAAAAATTCTTAACACACCCCTCTCCTGCACTCTCCTTATCTAATCAAGAGGGCATCTGGTTGTAAGGTTTTCAGGAAATGACGGAGGTCCTGGGCTGCTCCAAATGTCCTTCCCTCCTTTGAAGGCAGTTTGGCTTCTCTCTCCCCATCCTGTTTCTGCTGAGGCGGCTCTCCTCCCCCCACGCACTTCCTTTGTGTTTATTCCAGGCCACTTCACACCTCATCAAGGCAGCCAGGCCAGGCTGCCAGAGTCTGGCCAATCAGAGAAGAGCACTACAGAGCTAAACCTGGTAACTTTTAGGAAGAGTTCTAAAACTCTTTCCCTGAACTAATTGGCAAGTTGTTGCATTTATTATAACAATCAGTGTGAGACCAAACATGTCATATCTAGCTCCTTTAGAGTACTATTAATTAAAATAAATTTCCCCATTCCAGCCTATGAAGCCTATTCACTCTAATGAGGACAAACAAATTTGCCTACTTTTTCTCACCAGGGTTTATAAATCATATTTTATTAGGTCTCTGCTTATAGTTACACTGCACCCCATCCTGGGTGCATCGAGGGCACACCTTAGGGGTGACCTGTATGTAAAAATAAGGTATTTTAAGACTTTGGAAGTACTTTTAAAATGAATCTGGGCACCTCAACAGTGCACCTATGGGGGCACTACCTATGCTGGGGTCCCTAGACCTACATGCCCTACCATATACTAGGGACTTATAGGTCAGTTGATGTAGCCAATTACAATTAGCCTAATTTGCATACTAATTTTACACAGAGCACAGGCCCTGGGACTGGTTTAGCAGTACCCACAGCACAGTCAGAGTGCGGAAAACACCAGCAAAAAGTGAAAAATGGGGGCAAAAAAAAGTTAAGGGGCTTCTGCAGTATTTATGCTCCTCGCCTTCCTGCTAGGATCAAACTCTAATTCCTAAATCTTCTTAGGGGGTGGTCTGGCACATGCAAGCAATAGATAACTTCCAAGCACGCTGATTGCAGGATGAAAGGAGAGCTGTTTTGGGCTCCAAACATTTTTCGCCTGATTACTTGCTGAGCTAACACATAAAATCCACAGCTAACAAAATTGAAAATAAGGGTTGTTTGTCAGTGAATAAAGATGATGATTCATTTCACATTTTGGTCCCTTTCCTGTCATCGGGGCTAGGCCCATCCACATAAATGAGTTACAGTTTTTATTGCGAATCTTGAGGGAATGCTGAGTGGCAGGAAGTTTGTGACTTTTCGCAAATTCCAAAATTTTCCATTACAGAATCTTGTGCATTTTTAAACAACTTTTGAGCTTTACAAGTGCTTCTGGATAAAAACACTTGCTTAGAGCAAAGTAAATCATATCACCTCTCAAGTGTCTAGTTTTCATAAATGTACAAGTTTTGTATGGTTCTCTAGGTGCAAGTTGAGTTAAAGGCCAAAATTCACTGTTAACCAAATTACAAAATAAAGGTTGCTTTTCAGTTGGAAAAGTTAATGTGTTCAAGTTACATTTTGGACCTGTTTGTGTCACGGAGGCTAGTCCCACCCACATAAGTAAAGGTTTTTAACAGGAGACTAGCAGGAATGCTAGGTGGTAGAACATTTTAGTTTTTCCTTGATTCCCGAACTTTCCATCACAGAAACTTGAGGAAAATGTATGTTTTAGCCAAAGTTTGAGGTTTGCAAGGTCTTTTTTTGTGAAAACACCTTGTTAGGACCAAATGACCAGTTGCTGTATTCAGAGCTTTATCAACTTTTTAGAAATATATAGCTTTCCGGTATCACACATGTGTTTCACATCTGGTTCCATCACAAACTGTTAGTAGGTTGAAAGCAGGGGTGGGAGGAGCTCATGGAGTTCTACTCTGCTGAATTCTGTGGAGTTGTTAAAAACTCAGTGGAATTCCACAGAGTTCCAAGTGCAGTGGAGTGCCGCATAAGCTACCACCATGGCCTGAATGTGCCCGATCTCAGAAGCACTAAGCAGGGTAAGGTGGCCCAACCCAGCTTAGCTCTTCCGAGATCGGGTGGATTCAGGTCAGGGTGGTAAAGGTAAGCCATAGGCAGTGAAAGTTGCCATTTCAGGCCTCTCGTGCTGACACAGCCCAACGGCCTGGAGCCTGCTGCTCTCACACCTGTACAATTCTCTTCTCCAACTGCCCTCTTTCACAAACTTATTACATAGGGCCAAGCACACCCTCTGTCTTGCACCAGCCTTGCAGTCGCATTGTCTGAACTTACACAGTCTCAGGCCGCCCTTGTTTTAGGGCCTAGCACTAGCAGCTGTAAATCAGCTTGCCACCAGCAGCATGGTATTTTCACAAAATGCCTAGCCTTGCTTGCCACTGGGCTCTAAGGCGCTCTCTCAGGCCACCCACATCTCTATCTGGCTGGGGCTGCCGGACTATCAGCTTTCCCTGCAGGTCTCAGCACCAATCCCGATAACACCACTTCCTTCCTTTCTCAGGGACTCTGGGGAGATAGGATCTTTTCAAGTGGAGCTCTGACTGCAAGTTTCCATTTTTTAAACCACAGACCCCCCTCAGATGCAAATCCAGTCCATGCCCAGTGCTTGCCCCCATGTGCAAAATGAGGGTCTGACCTCATGCTGTGTGGGTCCAGGTCCCCGTTGCCAGCAGCCTGGCTCTCTTCCTCCCACTGCAGTGAAAGGAGAGAGTCCTGGATCCAGAGCTGGCATTGGTGCAGCCCCTTAGCAGCAGCTCCATGGCAAGTTTTGGGCCGAGTGCAAACTGCAGCCCAGTAATGGGCCACACGGTGCAAGCGCAAACTGTCTGCGCTTGCTCTGTGTAACCCATAACTGGGCTGCAGTGTGCATGCCGGTGAGCTCAGCTTCGCTGGCGTGGCTAGCAGAGTTTTTGGTTGAACTCCGAACTCCAGGCCAAAAACTCTGCTAACTCTGCCGGCGGAGCTCACCGCCCATCCCTAGTTGTAGTCCGGGAAGATGGAGATTTTAGTACTGTTATACCTGTCAGCCTTAGGATTGTCTTTCCCAGACTTTTGGCCTGTTTGACTCACATTTTTGTTGTATCTTTTTGTTGGCTATAGGACTCTGAGCACTTTACCAATGCTGACCGGTGCTAAAGTGCATGTGCTTCTCTCCGAAACATGGTGAATACACAATTGGCATATATAATCTACTTGTAAGTCCCTTGTACAGTGGCATACCATACACCTAGGGCCTGTAAATGAAATGCTACCAGTAAATTTACAGCACTGATTGTGTCACCCGCACAAGTAGCCTTTCACTCATGTTTAAGGCCTGCCATTGCAGAACCTGTCTGTGTAGTTTCACTGCCAATTTGACTTGGATTTAAAACCTTTTGCCATGCCCTAAATGTCCCCTTTATTACATTAAGTCATCCCTAAGGAAGGCCCTAAGTAGCCCCTAGGGCATGGTGCTATGTAAGTAATAGGCTAGGCATGCACTTTTAAGTTTTACATGGCCTGGTAGTGAAAAACTCCCAAAGTAATTTTTCCCTACTGTGAGGCCTACTTCTCTCATCAGCCAGCATTGGTAGTTCCTTAATATACTTAAGCTGTAATTCCTGATCACGAA
The DNA here is from genome assembly GCF_031143425.1 of Pleurodeles waltl. Lineage (NCBI taxonomy): Eukaryota > Metazoa > Chordata > Amphibia > Caudata > Salamandridae > Pleurodeles > Pleurodeles waltl. The sequence continues at coordinate 114,307,314 of NC_090440.1, read as the reverse complement.
GGAGTAGCTGCATCGTGTTTCATATCATTGGAATGGTAATGATAATTGTTCTTTCCTTGTAAAGTCAGATTTAATATTACTATTTATGAAATGGCACTTTTGGAAAGTGGGAATTTCTCTG